>NW_028261383.1:52662955-53035623 GCF_051295495.1 Thamnophis sirtalis | reverse complement strand
CCCTAACCCTAAGTGGAATTTTCCCCAATGGCATTCCCCATGTATTTTACTAGGAAATATACATAAGTCTGGTTAAAAAGTCATGCACCCTCGTAACCATAGTGATGGGCTCCAAATCCAATGGCGATGTCCATTTTGCTGTACGAATTCATGGAGAGCTAACCCTAACCCTAAGTGGAATTTTCCCCAATGGCATTCCCCATGTATTTTACTAGGAAATGTACATAAGTCTGGTTAAAAAGTCGTGCATCCTCCTAACCATAGTGATGGGCTCCAAATCCAATGGCGATGTCCATTTTGCTCTACGAATTCATGGAGAGCTAACCCTAACCCTAAGTGGAATTTTCCCCAATGGCATTCCCCATTTATTTTACCAGGAAATATACACAAGTCTGGTTAAAAAGTCGTGCACCCTCCTAACCATAGTGATCGGCTCCAAATCCCATGGCGATGTCCATTTTGCTCTGCGAATTCATGGGAAGCTAACCCTAACCCTAAGTGGAATTTTCCCCAATGGCATTCCCAATGTATTTTACTAGGAAATATACACAAGTCTGGTTAAAAAGTCGTGCACCCTCCTAACCATAGTGATGGGCTCCAAAACGAATGGCGATGTCCATTTTGCTCTGCGAATTCATGGGGAGCTAACCCTAACCCTAAGTGGAATTTTCCCCAATGGCATTCCCCATGTATTTTACTAGGAAATATACATAAGTCTGGTTAAAAAGTCATGCACCCTCCTAACCATAGTGATGGGCTCCAAATCCAATGGCGATGTCCATTTTGCTCTACGAATTCATGGAGAGCTAACCCTAACCCTAAGTGGAATTTTCCCCAATGGCATTCCCCATGTATTTTACTAGGAAATGTACATAAGTCTGGTTAAAAAGTCGTGCACCCTCCTAACCATAGTGATGGGCTCCAAATCCAATGGCGATGTCCATTTTGCTCTGCGATTTCATAGAGAGCTAACCCTAACCCTAAGTGGAATTTTCCCCAATGGCATTCCCCATTTATTTTACCAGGAAATATACACAAGTCTGGTTAAAAAGTCGTGCACCCTCCTAACCATAGTGATGGGCTCCCAATCCAAAGGCGATGTCCATTTTGCTCTGCGAATTCATGGGGAGCTAACCCTAACCCTAAGTGGAATTTTCCCCAATGGCATTCCCCATGTATTTTACTAGGAAATGTACATAAGTCTGGTTAAAAAGTCGTGCATCCTCCTAACCATAGTGATGGGCTCCAAATCCAATGGCGATGTCCATTTTGCTTTGCGATTTCATAGAGAGCTAACCCTAACCCTAAGTGGAATTTTCCCCAATGGCATTCCCCATTTATTTTACTAGGAAATGTACATAAGTCTGGTTAAAAAGTCGTGCACCCTCCTAACCATAGTGATGGGCTCCAAATCCAATGGCGATGTCCATTTTGCTCTGCGAATTCAAAGAGAGCTAACCCTAACCCTAAGTGGAATTTTCCCTAATGGCATTCCCCATTTATTTTACTAGGAAATATACACAAGTCTGGTTAAAAAGTCGTGCACCCTCCTAACCATAGTGATGGGCTCCAAATCGAATGGCGATGTCCATTTTGCTCTGCGAATTCATGGGGAGCTAACCCTAACCCTAAGTGGAATTTTCCCCAATGGCATTCCCCATGTATTTTACTAGGAAATACACATAAGTCTGGTTAAAAAGTCATGCACCCTCCTAACCATAGTGATGGGCTCCAAATCCAATGGCGATGTCCATTTTGCTCTACGAATTCATTTAGAGCTAACCCTAACCCTAAGTGGAATTTTCCCCAATGGCATTCCCCATGTATTTTACTAGGAAATGTACATACGTCTGGTTAAAAAGTCGTGCACCCTCCTAACCATAGTGATGGGCTCCAAATCCAATGGCGATGTCCATTTTGCTCTGCGATTTCATAGAGAGCTAACCCTAACCCTAAGTGGAATTTTCCCCAATGGCATTCCCAATGTATTTTACTAGGAAATATACACAAGTCTGGTTAAAAAGTCGTGCACCCTCCTAACCATAGTGATGGGCTCCAAATCGAATGGCGATGTCCATTTTGCTCTGCGAATTCATGGGGAGCTAACCCTAACCCTTAGTGGAATTTTCCCCAATGGCATTCCCCATGTATTTTACTAGGAAATATACATAAGTCTGGTTAAAAAGTCATGCACCCTCCTAACCATAGTGATGGGCTCCAAATCCAATGGAGATGTCCATTTTGCTCTACGAATTCATGGAGAGCTAACCCTAATCCTAAGTGGAATTTTCCCCAATGGCATTCCCCATGTATTTTACTAGGAAATGTACATAAGTCTGGTTAAAAAGTCGTGCACCCTCCTAACCATAGTGATGGGCTCCCAATCCAATGGCGATGTCCATTTTGCTCTGCGAATTCATGGGGAGCTAACCCTAACCCTAAGTGGAATTTTCGCAAATGGCATTACCCATGTATTTTACTAGGAAATATACATAAGTCTGTTTAAAAAGTCATGCACCGTCCTAACCATAGTGATGGGCTCCAAATCCAATGGCGATGTCCATTTTGCTCTGCGAATTCATGGGGAGCTAACCCTAACCCTAAGTGGAATTTTCCCCAATGGCATTCCCCATGTATTTTACTAGGAAAAATACATAAGTGTGGTTAAAAAGTCATGCACCCTCCTAACCATAGTGATGGGCTCCAAATCCAATGGCGATGTCCATTTTGCTCTGCGAATTCATAGAGAGCTAACCCTAAGTGGAATTTTCCCCAATGGCATTCCCCATGTATTTTACTAGGAAATATACACAAGTCTGGTTAAAAAGTCGTGCACCCTCCTAACCATAGTGATGGGCTCCAAATCCAATGGGGATGTCCATTTTGCTCTGCGATTTCATAGAGAGCTAACCCTAACCCTAAGTGGAATTTTCCCCAATGGCATTCCCAATTTATTTTACCAGGAAATATACACAAGTCTGGTTAAAAAGTCGTGCACCCTCCTAACCATAGTGATGGGCTCCAAATCCAATGGCGATGTCCATTTTGCTCTGCGATTTCATAGAGAGCTAACCCTAACCCTAAGTGGAATTTTCCCGACTGGCATTCCCCATGTATTTTACTAGGAAATATACATAAGTCTGGTTAAAAAGTCGTGCACCTTCCTAACCATAGTGATGGGCTCCAAATCCAATGGCGATGTCCATTTTGCTCTGCGAATTCATAGAGAGCTAACCCTAACCCTAAGCGGAATTTTCCCCAATGGCATTCCCCATGTATTTGACTAGGAAATATACATAAGTCTGGTTAAAAAGTCATGCACCCTCCTAACCATAGTGATGGGCTCCAAATCCAATGGCGATGTCCATTTTGCTCTGCGAATTCATGGAGAGCTAACCCTAACCCTAAGTGGAATTTTCCCCAATGGCATTCCCCATGTATTTTACTAGGAAAAATACATAAGTGTGGTTAAAATGTCATGCACCCTCCTAACCATAGTGATGGGCTCCAAATCCAATGGCGATGTCCATTTTGCTCTGCGAATTCATAGAGAGCTAACCCTAACCCTAAGTGGAATTTTCCCCAATGGCATTCCCCATGTATTTTACAAGGAAATGTACTTAAGTCTGGTTAAAAATTCGTGCACCCTCCTAACCATAGTGATCAGCTCCAAATCCAATGGCAATGTCCATTTTGCTCTGCGAATTCATGGGAAGCTAACCCTAACCCTAAGTGGAATTTTCGCCAAAGGCATTACCCATGTATTTTACTAGGAAATATACATAAGTCTGGTTAAAAAGTCATGCACCCTCCTAACCATAGTGATCGGCTCCAAATCGAATGGTGATGTCCATTTTGCTCTGCGAATTCATAGAGAGCTAACCCTAACCCTAAGTGGAATTTTCCCCAATGGCATTCCCCATGTATTTTACAAGGAAATGTACTTAAGTCTGGTTAAAAATTCGTGCACCCTCCTAACCATAGTGATCGGCTCCAAATCCAATGGCGATGTCCATTTTGCTCTGCGAATTCATGGGAAGCTAACCCTAACCCTAAGTGGAATTTTCGCCAAAGGCATTACCCATGTATTTTACTAGGAAATATACACAAGTCTGGTTAAAAAGTCGTGCACCCTCCTAACCATAGTGATCGGCTCCAAATCGAATGGTGATGTCCATTTTGCTCTGCGAATTCATGGGGAGCTAACCCTAACCCTAAGTGGAATTTTCCCCAATGGCATTCCCCATGTATTTTACTAGGAAATATACATAAGTCTGGTTAAAAAGTCATGCACCCTCGTAACCATAGTGATGGGCTCCAAATCCAATGGCGATGTCCATTTTGCTGTACGAATTCATGGAGAGCTAACCCTAACCCTAAGTGGAATTTTCCCCAATGGCATTCCCCATGTATTTTACTAGGAAATGTACATAAGTCTGGTTAAAAAGTCGTGCATCCTCCTAACCATAGTGATGGGCTCCAAATCCAATGGCGATGTCCATTTTGCTCTACGAATTCATGGAGAGCTAACCCTAACCCTAAGTGGAATTTTCCCCAATGGCATTCCCCATTTATTTTACCAGGAAATATACACAAGTCTGGTTAAAAAGTCGTGCACCCTCCTAACCATAGTGATCGGCTCCAAATCCCATGGCGATGTCCATTTTGCTCTGCGAATTCATGGGAAGCTAACCCTAACCCTAAGTGGAATTTTCCCCAATGGCATTCCTGTTGTGTATTTGGATACATGAGAAAGGGCCAGCAACCACTTTGCTGGGCCCTGTTTGGTCAGGAGTCATTGGAGGCTGTTGCTAGCCTCCATGAAATACCTAATCTGCCCTGATTGGCCGAGGTACTGCACCAGCAGTTGCTGTGCAGTACCCGGCCCCTGATTGGTTTTTGTATTGTTACATTTCCTATAAATACCTTTGGCGTTCGTTCTGTTCTTTGAATCGCTAACATCTAAATAAACACCTACTTTCTGAATCCATGGCTCTTGCGTGATCCCTCGAACTAATACACAAAACTGGCGACGAGGGTGGGATCTGGCGATTCCGCAGGGCCTGGAATGAGGAGAGAGCAGTCGCAGCGCAACACCAGAGGCTACCTGATTAAACTACAGTTGGAAGGGCTCGTGAAGGACCGCCGGACCCCACGGCCAGCATGCGCCCAGCTGAAGCAGTTACCAGCACTCGAGAGGCTTCAATCTGCGAAAGCCAGCTGGAACTGTCTGGGCCCGAGGTCGTGGGGCTGCCCGTGCACCTCACGGAGCAAGCCAGCTTTTCTGATCGCCCAAGCCGCGTCGCGATCCAGAAACTTAGCTTGGCTGCGGAAGCTGCCTGCCAGCCAACCATTAAAGCCTCGTTGCATACAAAAAGAACTGCTTGACCCGGAGAGAGAGAGAGAGAAAGAAGGAGGACTGACATCCGTCTCCTGCCTTCCTTCCTCGGCCTCCCGTCGTCTCTCCGCCCTCCCAGAAGGGCCCCGATGTCTCCGCGGCCTCCTCGCCTGCCTCCTCGGCCTCCGCGCCCGCCTCCACGGCCTCCCGTCGTCTCTCCGCCTCCCAGAAGGGCCCCAATGTCTCCGCGCCTGCCCCTTCGGCCTCCTGACGCCTCCACGGCCTCCCGTCGTCTCTCCGCCTCCCAGAAGGGCCCCAATGTTTCCGCGCCTGCCTCTTCGGCCTCCTGACGCCTCCACGGCCTCCCGACGCCTCTACGGCCTCCGCGCCCAAGAGCCGCTCCGTTCCGCCGCCTGCGCCCTCCCCGAGCCTCGCCGCTGTGCCTCTCCTCCGGCCAAAGCCTCCCGATGCTGGGAGGGAAGCTGTCATTCCCTCCTGTCCTGCCTGCTAGCTCCGTTCTCTGCCTGGAGGGAAAGCCGCCCCTCCCTGCCTCCCCGTGAGCCTGCTTCCCAGCGGGAAGCCACGGAGCCTCTCTCAACGCTCCTCCTAGCCTCCAAGACCTCCGCGCTGTCTTGCCTCAGCTGTCTTAGCTGCCTTCAGGGGCCTGAAATCCCTCCTGCCTGCCTCAACAATCTCCATGCTGCCCGGCCAATCCACACCTTCTGGAAGGCTATCAGCGGGCCGCCAGCCGCCTCCAGGCCGTTCTGCATGCCAGGACTGAAAAAACTCTTTGTGTCTGTTGGGCATGCGCAGTAAAGGAGGGGGAATTTTAAATAAATAAAAATGTGTGTAAAGCAACTGGAGGGAAAGGGGAGGAATGTGAATTGAGAACTTGGGTAAAGTGAGCTAATAAAGAATAAAGTGTACTTAGCTGGAGGGAAGGAGAAACGTAACGTAATGGGAATAAATTACTGGAGGGAGGAGAAATGCAAATACGAATAAATGAGCTGGAGGGAAGGAGAAAGAAACATAGAATGGCTTCTTAAAGTGAACCACGCACACACACATGTAATTGTAACAACTCAGGGAACTGTTTGAAATTAATTAATAAAAATGGGGAAACTGCTTGAATGAATTAATAAAAATGGGCACTTAACCTGGGGAAAATGCAAATGGAAATTTTACAATGTTCTTGAAATTTCAAAGTTGCTAGTTATGATTTGTGGGTCCACCCCCCCCCCTCAACAGATCTGGGGGGAAGGGGTGTTGTGTATTTGGATACATGAGAAAGGGCCAGCAACCACTTTGCTGGGCCCTGTTTGGTCAGGAGTCATTGGAGGCTGTTGCTAGCCTCCATGAAATACCTAATCTGCCCTGATTGGCCGAGGTACTGCACCAGCAGTTGCTGTGCAGTACCCGGCCCCTGATTGGTTTTTGTATTGTTACATTTCCTATAAATACCTTTGGCGTTCGTTCTGTTCTTTGAATCGCTAACATCTAAATAAACACCTACTTTCTGAATCCATGGCTCTTGCGTGATCCCTCGAACTAATACACAAAAATTCCCAATGTATTTTACTAGGAAATATACACAAGTCTGGTTAAAAAGTCGTGCACCCTCCTAACCATAGTGATGGGCTCCAAAACGAATGGCGATGTCCATTTTGCTCTGCGAATTCATGGGGAGCTAACCCTAACCCTAAGTGGAATTTTCCCCAATGGCATTCCCCATGTATTTTACTAGGAAATATACATAAGTCTGGTTAAAAAGTCATGCACCCTCCTAACCATAGTGATGGGCTCCAAATCCAATGGCGATGTCCATTTTGCTCTACGAATTCATGGAGAGCTAACCCTAACCCTAAGTGGAATTTTCCCCAATGGCATTCCCCATGTATTTTACTAGGAAATGTACATAAGTCTGGTTAAAAAGTCGTGCACCCTCCTAACCATAGTGATGGGCTCCAAATCCAATGGCGATGTCCATTTTGCTCTGCGATTTCATAGAGAGCTAACCCTAACCCTAAGTGGAATTTTCCCCAATGGCATTCCCCATTTATTTTACCAGGAAATATACACAAGTCTGGTTAAAAAGTCGTGCACCCTCCTAACCATAGTGATGGGCTCCCAATCCAAAGGCGATGTCCATTTTGCTCTGCGAATTCATGGGGAGCTAACCCTAACCCTAAGTGGAATTTTCCCCAATGGCATTCCCCATGTATTTTACTAGGAAATGTACATAAGTCTGGTTAAAAAGTCGTGCATCCTCCTAACCATAGTGATGGGCTCCAAATCCAATGGCGATGTCCATTTTGCTTTGCGATTTCATAGAGAGCTAACCCTAACCCTAAGTGGAATTTTCCCCAATGGCATTCCCCATTTATTTTACTAGGAAATGTACATAAGTCTGGTTAAAAAGTCGTGCACCCTCCTAACCATAGTGATGGGCTCCAAATCCAATGGCGATGTCCATTTTGCTCTGCGAATTCAAAGAGAGCTAACCCTAACCCTAAGTGGAATTTTCCCTAATGGCATTCCCCATTTATTTTACTAGGAAATATACACAAGTCTGGTTAAAAAGTCGTGCACCCTCCTAACCATAGTGATGGGCTCCAAATCGAATGGCGATGTCCATTTTGCTCTGCGAATTCATGGGGAGCTAACCCTAACCCTAAGTGGAATTTTCCCCAATGGCATTCCCCATGTATTTTACTAGGAAATATACATAAGTCTGGTTAAAAAGTCATGCACCCTCCTAACCATAGTGATGGGCTCCAAATCCAATGGCGATGTCCATTTTGCTCTACGAATTCATTTAGAGCTAACCCTAACCCTAAGTGGAATTTTCCCCAATGGCATTCCCCATGTATTTTACTAGGAAATGTACATACGTCTGGTTAAAAAGTCGTGCACCCTCCTAACCATAGTGATGGGCTCCAAATCCAATGGCGATGTCCATTTTGCTCTGCGATTTCATAGAGAGCTAACCCTAACCCTAAGTGGAATTTTCCCCAATGGCATTCCCAATGTATTTTACTAGGAAATATACACAAGTCTGGTTAAAAAGTCGTGCACCCTCCTAACCATAGTGATGGGCTCCAAATCGAATGGCGATGTCCATTTTGCTCTGCGAATTCATGGGGAGCTAACCCTAACCCTTAGTGGAATTTTCCCCAATGGCATTCCCCATGTATTTTACTAGGAAATATACATAAGTCTGGTTAAAAAGTCATGCACCCTCCTAACCATAGTGATGGGCTCCAAATCCAATGGCGATGTCCATTTTGCTCTACGAATTCATGGAGAGCTAACCCTAATCCTAAGTGGAATTTTCCCCAATGGCATTCCCCATGTATTTTACTAGGAAATGTACATAAGTCTGGTTAAAAAGTCGTGCACCCTCCTAACCATAGTGATGGGCTCCCAATCCAATGGCGATGTCCATTTTGCTCTGCGAATTCATGGGGAGCTAACCCTAACCCTAAGTGGAATTTTCGCAAATGGCATTACCCATGTATTTTACTAGGAAATATACATAAGTCTGTTTAAAAAGTCATGCACCGTCCTAACCATAGTGATGGGCTCCAAATCCAATGGCGATGTCCATTTTGCTCTGCGAATTCATGGGGAGCTAACCCTAACCCTAAGTGGAATTTTCCCCAATGGCATTCCCCATGTATTTTACTAGGAAAAATACATAAGTGTGGTTAAAAAGTCATGCACCCTCCTAACCATAGTGATGGGCTCCAAATCCAATGGCGATGTCCATTTTGCTCTGCGAATTCATAGAGAGCTAACCCTAAGTGGAATTTTCCCCAATGGCATTCCCCATGTATTTTACTAGGAAATATACACAAGTCTGGTTAAAAAGTCGTGCACCCTCCTAACCATAGTGATGGGCTCCAAATCCAATGGGGATGTCCATTTTGCTCTGCGATTTCATAGAGAGCTAACCCTAACCCTAAGTGGAATTTTCCCCAATGGCATTCCCAATTTATTTTACCAGGAAATATACACAAGTCTGGTTAAAAAGTCGTGCACCCTCCTAACCATAGTGATGGGCTCCAAATCCAATGGCGATGTCCATTTTGCTCTGCGATTTCATAGAGAGCTAACCCTAACCCTAAGTGGAATTTTCCCGACTGGCATTCCCCATGTATTTTACTAGGAAATATACATAAGTCTGGTTAAAAAGTCGTGCACCCTCCTAACCAAAGTGATTGGCTCCAAATCCAATGGCGATGTCCATTTTGCTCTACGAATTCATGGGGAGCTAACCCTAAACCTAAGTGGAATTTTCCCCAATGGCATTCCCCATGTATTTTACTAGGAAATATACATAAGTCTGGTTAAAAAGTCGTGCACCCTCCTAACCATAGTGATGGGCTCCAAATCCAATGGCGATGTCCATTTTGCTCTACGAATTCATGGAGAGCTAACCCTAACCCTAAGTGGAATTTTCCCCAATGGCATTCCCCATGTATTTTACTAGGAAATGTACATAAGTCTGGTTAAAAAGTCGTGCATCCTCCTAACCATAGTGATGGGCTCCAAATCCAATGGCGATGTCCATTTTGCTCTACGAATTCATGGAGAGCTAACCCTAACCCTAAGTGGAATTTTCCCCAATGGCATTCCCCATTTATTTTACCAGGAAATATACATAAGTCTGGTTAAAAAGTCGTGCACCCTCCTAACCATAGTGATGGGCTCCAAATCCAATGGCGATGTCCATTTTGCTCTGCGATTTCATAGAGAGCTAACCCTAACCCTAAGTGGAATTTTCCCCAATGGCATTCCCCATTTATTTTACCAGTAAATATACACAAGTCTGGTTAAAAAGTCGTGCACCCTCCTAACCATAGTGATGGGCTCCAAATCCAATGGCGATGTCCATTTTGCTCTGCGAATTCATGGGGAGCTAACCCTAACCCTAAGTGGAATTTTCCCCAATGGCATTCCCCATGTATTTTACTAGGAAATATACATAAGTCTGGTTAAAAAGTCATGCACCCTCCTAACCATAGTGATGGGCTCCA
Organism: Thamnophis sirtalis; assembly: GCF_051295495.1. Lineage (NCBI taxonomy): Eukaryota > Metazoa > Chordata > Lepidosauria > Squamata > Natricidae > Thamnophis > Thamnophis sirtalis. The sequence continues at coordinate 53,025,246 of NW_028261383.1, read as the reverse complement.
AATCCAATGGCGATGTCCATTTTGCTCTACGAATTCATGGAGAGCTAACCCTAACCCTAAGTGGAATTTTCCCCAATGGCATTCCCCATGTATTTTACTAGGAAATGTACATACGTCTGGTTAAAAAGTCGTGCACCCTCCTAACCATAGTGATGGGCTCCAAATCCAATGGCGATGTCCATTTTGCTCTGCGATTTCATAGAGAGCTAACCCTAACCCTAAGTGGAATTTTCCCCAATGGCATTCCCAATGTATTTTACTAGGAAATATACACAAGTCTGGTTAAAAAGTCGTGCACCCTCCTAACCATAGTGATGGGCTCCAAATCGAATGGCGATGTCCATTTTGCTCTGCGAATTCATGGGGAGCTAACCCTAACCCTTAGTGGAATTTTCCCCAATGGCATTCCCCATGTATTTTACTAGGAAATATACATAAGTCTGGTTAAAAAGTCATGCACCCTCCTAACCATAGTGATGGGCTCCAAATCCAATGGCGATGTCCATTTTGCTCTGCGATTTCATAGAGAGCTAACCCTAACCCTAAGTGGAATTTTCCCCAATGGCATTCCCCATTTATTTTACCAGGAAATATACACAAGTCTGGTTAAAAAGTCGTGCACCCTCCTAACCATAGTGATGGGCTCCCAATCCAATGGCGATGTCCATTTTGCTCTGCGAATTCATGGGGAGCTAACCCTAACCCTAAGTGGAATTTTCGCCAATGGCATTACCCATGTATTTTACTAGGAAATATACATAAGTCTGGTTAAAAAGTCATGCACCGTCCTAACCATAGTGATGGGCTCCAAATCCAATGGCGATGTCCATTTTGCTCTGCGAATTCATGGGGAGCTAACCCTAACCCTAAGTGGAATTTTCCCCAATGGCATTCCCCATGTATTTTACTAGGAAAAATACATAAGTGTGGTTAAAAAGTCATGCACCCTCCTAACCATAGTGATGGGCTCCAAATCCAATGGCGATGTCCATTTTGCTCTGCGAATTCATAGAGAGCTAACCCTAAGTGGAATTTTCCCCAATGGCATTCCCCATGTATTTTACTAGGAAATATACACAAGTCTGGTTAAAAAGTCGTGCACCCTCCTAACCATAGTGATGGGCTCCAAATCCAATGGGGATGTCCATTTTGCTCTGCGATTTCATAGAGAGCTAACCCTAACCCTAAGTGGAATTTTCCCCAATGGCATTCCCAATTTATTTTACCAGGAAATATACACAAGTCTGGTTAAAAAGTCGTGCACCCTCCTAACCATAGTGATGGGCTCCAAATCGAATGGCGATGTCCATTTTGCTCTACGAATTCATGGAGAGCTAACCCTAACCCTAAGTGGAATTTTCCCCAATGGCATTCCCCATGTATTTTACTAGGAAATGTACATAAGTCTGGTTAAAAAGTCGTGCACCCTCCTAACCATAGTGATGGGCTCCAAATCCAATGGCGATGTCCATTTTGCTCTGCGATTTCATAGAGAGCTAACCCTAACCCTAAGTGGAATTTTCCCCAATGGCATTCCCCATTTATTTTACCAGGAAATATACACAAGTCTGGTTAAAAAGTCGTGCACCCTCCTAACAATAGTGATGGGCTCCCAATCCAATGGCGATGTCCATTTTGCTCTGCGAATTCATGGGGAGCTAACCCTAACCCTAAGTGGAATTTTCGCCAATGGCATTACCCATGTATTTTACTAGGAAATATACATAAGTCTGGTTAAAAAGTCATGCACCGTCCTAACCATAGTGATGGGCTCCAAATCCAATGGCGATGTCCATTTTGCTCTGCGAATTCATGGGGAGCTAACCCTAACCCTAAGTGGAATTTTCCCCAATGGCATTCCCCATGTATTTTACTAGGAAAAATACATAAGTGTGGTTAAAAAGTCATGCACCCTCCTAACCATAGTGATGGGCTCCAAATCCAATGGCGATGTCCATTTTGCTCTGCGAATTCATAGAGAGCTAACCCTAAGTGGAATTTTCCCCAATGGCATTCCCCATGTATTTTACTAGGAAATATACACAAGTCTGGTTAAAAAGTCGTGCACCCTCCTAACCATAGTGATGGGCTCCAAATCCAATGGGGATGTCCATTTTGCTCTGCGATTTCATAGAGAGCTAACCCTAACCCTAAGTGGAATTTTCCCCAATGGCATTCCCCATTTATTTTACCAGGAAATATACCAAGTCTGGTTAAAAAGTCGTGCACCCTCCTAACCATAGTGATGGGCTCCAAATCCAATGGCGATGTCCATTTTGCTCTGCGAATTCATGGGGAGCTAACCCTAAACCTAAGTGGAATTTTCCCCAATGGCATTCCCCATGTATTTTACTAGGAAATATACATAAGTCTGGTTAAAAAGTCGTGCACCCTCCTAACCATAGTGATGGGCTCCAAATCCAATGGCGATGTCCATTTTGCTCTACGAATTCATGGAGAGCTAACCCTAACCCTAAGTGGAATTTTCCCCAATGGCATTCCCCATGTATTTTACTAGGAAATGTACATAAGTCTGGTTAAAAAGTCGTGCATCCTCCTAACCATAGTGATGGGCTCCAAATCCAATGGCGATGTCCATTTTGCTCTACGAATTCATGGAGAGCTAACCCTAACCCTAAGTGGAATTTTCCCAATGGCATTTCCCATTTATTTTACCAGGAAATATACATAAGTCTGGTTAAAAAGTCGTGCACCCTCCTAACCATAGTGATGGGCTCCAAATCCAATGGCGATGTCCATTTTGCTCTACGAATTCATGGAGAGCTAACCCTAACCCTAAGTGGAATTTTCCCAATGGCATTTCCCATTTATTTTACCAGGAAATATACATAAGTCTGGTTAAAAAGTCGTGCACCCTCCTAACCATAGTGATGGGCTCCAAATCCAATGGCGATGTCCATTTTGCTCTGCGATTTCATAGAGAGCTAACCCTAACCCTAAGTGGAATTTTCCCCAATGGCATTCCCCATTTATTTTACCAGGAAATATACCAAGTCTGGTTAAAAAGTCGTGCACCCTCCTAACCATAGTGATGGGCTCCAAATCCAATGGCGATGTCCATTTTGCTCTGCGAATTCATGGGGAGCTAACCCTAACCCTTAGTGGAATTTTCCCCAATGGCATTCCCCATGTATTTTACTAGGAAATATACATAAGTCTGGTTAAAAAGTCATGCACCCTCCTAACCATAGTGATGGGCTCCAAATCCAATGGCGATGTCCATTTTGCTCTGCGAATTCATGGGGAGCTAACCCTAACCCTTAGTGGAATTTTCCCCAATGGCATTCCCCATGTATTTTACTAGGAAATATACATAAGTCTGGTTAAAAAGTCATGCACCCTCCTAACCATAGTGATGGGCTCCAAATCCAATGGCGATGTCCATTTTGCTCTACGAATTCATGGAGAGCTAACCCTAACCCTAAGTGGAATTTTCCCCAATGGCATTCCCCATGTATTTTACTAGGAAATGTACATACGTCTGGTTAAAAAGTCGTGCACCCTCCTAACCATAGTGATGGGCTCCAAATCCAATGGCGATGTCCATTTTGCTCTGCGATTTCATAGAGAGCTAACCCTAACCCTAAGTGGAATTTTCCCCAATGGCATTCCCAATGTATTTTACTAGGAAATATACACAAGTCTGGTTAAAAAGTCGTGCACCCTCCTAACCATAGTGATGGGCTCCAAATCGAATGGCGATGTCCATTTTGCTCTGCGAATTCATGGGGAGCTAACCCTAACCCTTAGTGGAATTTTCCCCAATGGCATTCCCCATGTATTTTACTAGGAAATATACATAAGTCTGGTTAAAAAGTCATGCACCCTCCTAACCATAGTGATGGGCTCCAAATCCAATGGCGATGTCCATTTTGCTCTACGAATTCATGGAGAGCTAACCCTAACCCTAAGTGGAATTTTCCCCAATGGCATTCCCCATGTATTTTACTAGGAAATGTACATAAGTCTGGTTAAAAAGTCGTGCACCCTCCTAACCATAGTGATGGGCTCCAAATCCAATGGCGATGTCCATTTTGCTCTGCGATTTCATAGAGAGCTAACCCTAACCCTAAGTGGAATTTTCCCCAATGGCATTCCCCATTTATTTTACCATGAAATATACACAAGTCTGGTTAAAAAGTCGTGCACCCTCCTAACCATAGTGATGGGCTCCCAATCCAATGGCGATGTCCATTTTGCTCTGCGAATTCATGGGGAGCTAACCCTAACCCTAAGTGGAATTTTCGCCAATGGCATTACCCATGTATTTTACTAGGAAATATACATAAGTCTGGTTAAAAAGTCATGCACCGTCCTAACCATAGTGATGGGCTCCAAATCCAATGGCGATGTCCATTTTGCTCTGCGAATTCATGGGGAGCTAACCCTAACCCTAAGTGGAATTTTCCCCAATGGCATTCCCCATGTATTTTACTAGGAAAAATACATAAGTGTGGTTAAAAAGTCATGCACCCTCCTAACCATAGTGATGGGCTCCAAATCCAATGGCGATGTCCATTTTGCTCTGCGAATTCATAGAGAGCTAACCCTAAGTGGAATTTTCCCCAATGGCATTCCCCATGTATTTTACTAGGAAATATACACAAGTCTGGTTAAAAAGTCGTGCACCCTCCTAACCATAGTGATGGGCTCCAAATCCAATGGGGATGTCCATTTTGCTCTGCGATTTCATAGAGAGCTAACCCTAACCCTAAGTGGAATTTTCCCCAATGGCATTCCCAATTTATTTTACCAGGAAATATACACAAGTCTGGTTAAAAAGTCGTGCACCCTCCTAACCATAGTGATGGGCTCCAAATCCAATGGCGATGTCCATTTTGCTCTGCGATTTCATAGAGAGCTAACCCTAACCCTAAGTGGAATTTTCCCCAATGGCATTCCCCATTTATTTTATCAGGAAATATACCAAGTCTGGTTAAAAAGTCGTGCACCCTCCTAACCATAGTGATGGGCTCCAAATCCAATGGCGATGTCCATTTTGCTCTGCGAATTCATGGGGAGCTAACCCTAACCCTTAGTGGAATTTTCCCCAATGGCATTCCCCATGTATTTTACTAGGAAATATACATAAGTCTGGTTAAAAAGTCATGCACCCTCCTAACCATAGTGATGGGCTCCAAATCCAATGGCGATGTCCATTTTGCTCTACGAATTCATGGAGAGCTAACCCTAACCCTAAGTGGAATTTTCCCCAATGGCATTCCCCATGTATTTTACTAGGAAATGTACATACGTCTGGTTAAAAAGTCGTGCACCCTCCTAACCATAGTGATGGGCTCCAAATCCAATGGCGATGTCCATTTTGCTCTGCGATTTCATAGAGAGCTAACCCTAACCCTAAGTGGAATTTTCCCCAATGGCATTCCCAATGTATTTTACTAGGAAATATACACAAGTCTGGTTAAAAAGTCGTGCACCCTCCTAACCATAGTGATGGGCTCCAAATCGAATGGCGATGTCCATTTTGCTCTGCGAATTCATGGGGAGCTAAGCCTAACCCTTAGTGGAATTTTCCCCAATGGCATTCCCCATGTATTTTACTAGGAAATATACATAAGTCTGGTTAAAAAGTCATGCACCCTCCTAACCATAGTGATGGGCTCCAAATCCAATGGCGATGTCCATTTTGCTCTACGAATTCATGGAGAGCTAACCCTAACCCTAAGTGGAATTTTCCCCAATGGCATTCCCCATGTATTTTACTAGGAAATGTACATAAGTCTGGTTAAAAAGTCGTGCACCCTCCTAACCATAGTGATGGGCTCCAAATCCAATGGCGATGTCCATTTTGCTCTGCGATTTCATAGAGAGCTAACCCTAACCCTAAGTGGAATTTTCCCCAATGGCATTCCCCATTTATTTTACCATGAAATATACACAAGTCTGGTTAAAAAGTCGTGCACCCTCCTAACCATAGTGATGGGCTCCCAATCCAATGGCGATGTCCATTTTGCTCTGCGAATTCATGGGGAGCTAACCCTAACCCTAAGTGGAATTTTCGCCAATGGCATTACCCATGTATTTTACTAGGAAATATACATAAGTCTGGTTAAAAAGTCATGCACCGTCCTAACCATAGTGATGGGCTCCAAATCCAATGGCGATGTCCATTTTGCTCTGCGAATTCATGGGGAGCTAACCCTAACCCTAAGTGGAATTTTCCCCAATGGCATTCCCCATGTATTTTACTAGGAAAAATACATAAGTGTGGTTAAAAAGTCATGCACCCTCCTAACCATAGTGATGGGCTCCAAATCCAATGGCGATGTCCATTTTGCTCTGCGAATTCATAGAGAGCTAACCCTAAGTGGAATTTTCCCCAATGGCATTCCCCATGTATTTTACTAGGAAATATACACAAGTCTGGTTAAAAAGTCGTGCACCCTCCTAACCATAGTGATGGGCTCCAAATCCAATGGCGATGTCCATTTTGCTCTGCGAATTCATGGGGAGCTAACCCTAACCCTAAGTGGAATTTTCCCCAATGGCATTCCCCATGTATTTTACTAGGAAAAATACATAAGTGTGGTTAAAAAGTCATGCACCCTCCTAACCATAGTGATGGGCTCCAAATCCAATGGCGATGTCCATTTTGCTCTGCGAATTCATGGAGAGCTAACCCTAACCCTAAGTGGAATTTTCCCGACTGGCATTCCCCATGTATTTTACTAGGAAATATACATAAGTCTGGTTAAAAAGTCGTGCACCCTCCTAACCAAAGTGATTGGCTCCAAATCCAATGGCGATGTCCATTTTGCTCTACGAATTCATGGAGAGCTAACCCTAACCCTAAGTGGAATTTTCCCCAATGGCATTCCCCATGTATTTTACTAGGAAATGTACATACGTCTGGTTAAAAAGTCGTGCACCCTCCTAACCATAGTGATGGGCTCCAAATCCAATGGCGATGTCCATTTTGCTCTGCGATTTCATAGAGAGCTAACCCTAACCCTAAGTGGAATTTTCCCCAATGGCATTCCCAATGTATTTTACTAGGAAATATACACAAGTCTGGTTAAAAAGTCGTGCACCCTCCTAACCATAGTGATGGGCTCCAAATCGAATGGCGATGTCCATTTTGCTCTGCGAATTCATGGGGAGCTAACCCTAACCCTTAGTGGAATTTTCCCCAATGGCATTCCCCATGTATTTTACTAGGAAAAATACATAAGTGTGGTTAAAAAGTCATGCACCCTCCTAACCATAGTGATGGGCTCCAAATCCAATGGCGATGTCCATTTTGCTCTGCGAATTCATGGAGAGCTAACCCTAACCCTAAGTGGAATTTTCCCGACTGGCATTCCCCATGTATTTTACTAGGAAATATACATAAGTCTGGTTAAAAAGTCGTGCACCCTCCTAACCAAAGTGATTGGCTCCAAATCCAATGGCGATGTCCATTTTGCTCTACGAATTCATGGAGAGCTAACCCTAACCCTAAGTGGAATTTTCCCCAATGGCATTCCCCATGTATTTTACTAGGAAATGTACATACGTCTGGTTAAAAAGTCGTGCACCCTCCTAACCATAGTGATGGGCTCCAAATCCAATGGCGATGTCCATTTTGCTCTGCGATTTCATAGAGAGCTAACCCTAACCCTAAGTGGAATTTTCCCCAATGGCATTCCCAATGTATTTTACTAGGAAATATACACAAGTCTGGTTAAAAAGTCGTGCACCCTCCTAACCATAGTGATGGGCTCCAAATCGAATGGCGATGTCCATTTTGCTCTGCGAATTCATGGGGAGCTAACCCTAACCCTTAGTGGAATTTTCCCCAATGGCATTCCCCATGTATTTTACTAGGAAATATACATAAGTCTGGTTAAAAAGTCATGCACCCTCCTAACCATAGTGATGGGCTCCAAATCCAATGGCGATGTCCATTTTGCTCTGCGATTTCATAGAGAGCTAACCCTAACCCTAAGTGGAATTTTCCCCAATGGCATTCCCCATTTATTTTACCAGGAAATATACACAAGTCTGGTTAAAAAGTCGTGCACCCTCCTAACCATAGTGATGGGCTCCCAATCCAATGGCGATGTCCATTTTGCTCTGCGAATTCATGGGGAGCTAACCCTAACCCTAAGTGGAATTTTCGCCAATGGCATTACCCATGTATTTTACTAGGAAATATACATAAGTCTGGTTAAAAAGTCATGCACCGTCCTAACCATAGTGATGGGCTCCAAATCCAATGGCGATGTCCATTTTGCTCTGCGAATTCATGGGGAGCTAACCCTAACCCTAAGTGGAATTTTCCCCAATGGCATTCCCCATGTATTTTACTAGGAAAAATACATAAGTGTGGTTAAAAAGTCATGCACCCTCCTAACCATAGTGATGGGCTCCAAATCCAATGGCGATGTCCATTTTGCTCTGCGAATTCATAGAGAGCTAACCCTAAGTGGAATTTTCCCCAATGGCATTCCCCATGTATTTTACTAGGAAATATACACAAGTCTGGTTAAAAAGTCGTGCACCCTCCTAACCATAGTGATGGGCTCCAAATACAATGGGGATGTCCATTGTGCTCTGCGATTTCATAGAGAGCTAACCCTAACCCTAAGTGGAATTTTCCCCAATGGCATTCCCAATTTATTTTACCAGGAAATATACACAAGTCTGGTTAAAAAGTCGTGCACCCTCCTAACCATAGTGATGGGCTCCAAATCGAATGGCGATGTCCATTTTGCTCTACGAATTCATGGAGAGCTAACGCTAACCCTAAGTGGAATTTTCCCCAATGGCATTCCCCATGTATTTTACTAGGAAATGTACATAAGTCTGGTTAAAAAGTCGTGCACCCTCCTAACCATAGTGATGGGCTCCAAATCCAATGGCGATGTCCATTTTGCTCTGCGATTTCATAGAGAGCTAACCCTAACCCTAAGTGGAATTTTCCCCAATGGCATTCCCCATTTATTTTACCAGGAAATATACACAAGTCTGGTTAAAAAGTCGTGCACCCTCCTAACCATAGTGATGGGCTCCCAATCCAATGGCGATGTCCATTTTGCTCTGCGAATTCATGGGGAGCTAACCCTAACCCTAAGTGGAATTTTCGCCAATGGCATTACCCATGTATTTTACTAGGAAATATACATAAGTCTGGTTAAAAAGTCATGCACCGTCCTAACCATAGTGATGGGCTCCAAATCCAATGGCGATGTCCATTTTGCTCTGCGAATTCATGGGGAGCTAACCCTAACCCTAAGTGGAATTTTCCCCAATGGCATTCCCCATGTATTTTACTAGGAAAAATACATAAGTGTGGTTAAAAAGTCATGCACCCTCCTAACCATAGTGATGGGCTCCAAATCCAATGGCGATGTCCATTTTGCTCTGCGAATTCATAGAGAGCTAACCCTAAGTGGAATTTTCCCCAATGGCATTCCCCATGTATTTTACTAGGAAATATACACAAGTCTGGTTAAAAAGTCGTGCACCCTCCTAACCATAGTGATGGGCTCCAAATCCAATGGGGATGTCCATTTTGCTCTGCTATTTCATAGAGAGCTAACCCTAACCCTAAGTGGAATTTTCCCCAATGGCATTCCCAATTTATTTTACCAGGAAATATACACAAGTCTGGTTAAAAAGTCGTGCACCCTCCTAACCATAGTGATGGGCTCCAAATCCAATGGCGGTGTCCATTTTGCTCTGCGATTTCATAGAGAGCTAACCCTAACCCTAAGTGGAATTTTCCCCAATGGCATTCCCCATTTATTTTACCAGGAAATATACCAAGTCTGGTTAAAAAGTCGTGCACCCTCCTAACCATAGTGATGGGCTCCAAATCCAATGGCGATGTCCATTTTGCTCTGCGAATTCATGGGGAGCTAACCCTAACCCTAAGTGGAATTTTCCCCAATGGCATTCCCCATGTATTTTACTAGGAAATATACATAAGTCTGGTTAAAAAGTCGTGCACCCTCCTAACCATAGTGATGGGCTCCAAATCCAATGGCGATGTCCATTTTGCTCTACAAATTCATGGAGAGCTAACCCTAACCCTAAGTGGAATTTTCCCAATGGCATTTCCCATTTATTTTACCAGGAAATATACATAAGTCTGGTTAAAAAGTCGTGCACCCTCCTAACCATAGTGATGGGCTCCAAATCCAATGGCGATGTCCATTTTGCTCTGCGATTTCATAGAGAGCTAACCCTAACCCTAAGTGGAATTTTCCCCAATGGCATTCCCCATTTATTTTACCAGGAAATATACCAAGTCTGGTTAAAAAGTCGTGCACCCTCCTAACCATAGTGATGGGCTCCAAATCCAATGGCGATGTCCATTTTGCTCTGCGAATTCATGGGGAGCTAACCCTAACCCTTAGTGGAATTTTCCCCAATGGCATTCCCCATGTATTTTACTAGGAAATATACATAAGTCTGGTTAAAAAGTCATGCACCCTCCTAACCATAGTGATGGGCTCCAAATCCAATGGCGATGTCCATTTTGCTCTACGAATTCATGGAGAGCTAACCCTAACCCTAAGTGGAATTTTCCCCAATGGCATTCCCCATGTATTTTACTAGGAAATGTACATAAGTCTGGTTAAAAAGTCGTGCACCCTCCTAACCATAGTGATGGGCTCCAAATCCAATGGCGATGTCCATTTTGCTCTGCGATTTCATAGAGAGCTAACCCTAACCCTAAGTGGAATTTTCCCGACTGGCATTCCCCATGTATTTTACTAGGAAATATACATAAGTCTGGTTAAAAAGTCGTGCACCCTCCTAACCAAAGTGATTGGCTCCAAATCCAATGGCGATGTCCATTTTGCTCTAGGAATTCATGGGGAGCTAACCCTAAACCTAAGTGGAATTTTCCCCAATGGCATTCCCCATGTATTTTACTAGGAAATATACATAAGTCTGGTTAAAAAGTCGTGCACCCTCCTAACCATAGTGATGGGCTCCAAATCCAATGGCGATGTCCATTTTGCTCTACGAATTCATGGAGAGCTAACCCTAACCCTAAGTGGAATTTTCCCCAATGGCATTCCCCATGTATTTTACTAGGAAATGTACATAAGTCTGGTTAAAAAGTCGTGCATCCTCCTAACCATAGTGATGGGCTCCAAATCCAATGGCGATGTCCATTTTGCTCTACGAATTCATGGAGAGCTAACCCTAACCCTAAGTGGAATTTTCCCCAATGGCATTCCCCATTTATTTTACCAGGAAATATACATAAGTCTGGTTAAAAAGTCGTGCACCCTCCTAACCATAGTGATGGGCTCCAAATCCAATGGCGATGTCCATTTTGCTCTGCGATTTCATAGAGAGCTAACCCTAACCCTAAGTGGAATTTTCCCCAATGGCATTCCCCATTTATTTTACCAGTAAATATACACAAGTCTGGTTAAAAAGTCGTGCACCCTCCTAACCATAGTGATGGGCTCCAAATCCAATGGCGATGTCCATTTTGCTCTGCGAATTCATGGGGAGCTAACCCTAACCCTAAGTGGAATTTTCCCCAATGGCATTCCCCATGTATTTTACTAGGAAATGTACATACGTCTGGTTAAAAAGTCGTGCACCCTCCTAACCATAGTGATGGGCTCCAAATCCAATGGCGATGTCCATTTTGCTCTGCGATTTCATAGAGAGCTAACCCTAACCCTAAGTGGAATTTTCCCCAATGGCATTCCCAATGTATTTTACTAGGAAATATACACAAGTCTGGTTAAAAAGTCGTGCACCCTCCTAACCATAGTGATGGGCTCCAAATCGAATGGCGATGTCCATTTTACTCTGCGAATTCATGGGGAGCTAACCCTAACCCTTAGTGGAATTTTCCCCAATGGCATTCCCCATGTATTTTACTAGGAAATATACATAAGTCTGGTTAAAAAGTCATGCACCCTCCTAACCATAGTGATGGGCTCCAAATCCAATGGCGATGTCCATTTTGCTCTGCGATTTCATAGAGAGCTAACCCTAACCCTAAGTGGAATTTTCCCCAATGGCATTCCCCATTTATTTTACCAGGAAATATACACAAGTCTGGTTAAAAAGTCGTGCACCCTCCTAACCATAGTGATGGGCTCCCAATCCAATGGCGATGTCCATTTTGCTCTGCGAATTCATGGGGAGCTAACCCTAACCCTAAGTGGAATTTTCGCCAATGGCATTACCCATGTATTTTACTAGGAAATATACATAAGTCTGGTTAAAAAGTCATGCACCGTCCTAACCATAGTGATGGGCTCCAAATCCAATGGCGATGTCCATTTTGCTCTGCGAATTCATGGGGAGCTAACCCTAACCCTAAGTGGAATTTTCCCCAATGGCATTCCCCATGTATTTTACTAGGAAAAATACATAAGTGTGGTTAAAAAGTCATGCACCCTCCTAACCATAGTGATGGGCTCCAAATCCAATGGCGATGTCCATTTTGCTCTGCGAATTCATAGAGAGCTAACCCTAAGTGGAATTTTCCCCAATGGCATTCCCCATGTATTTTACTAGGAAATATACACAAGTCTGGTTAAAAAGTCGTGCACCCTCCTAACCATAGTGATGGGCTCCAAATCCAATGGGGATGTCCATTTTGCTCTGCGATTTCATAGAGAGCTAACCCTAACCCTAAGTGGAATTTTCCCCAATGGCATTCCCAATTTATTTTACCAGGAAATATACACAAGTCTGGTTAAAAAGTCGTGCACCCTCCTAACCATAGTGATGGGCTCCAAATCGAATGGCGATGTCCATTTTGCTCTACGAATTCATGGAGAGCTAACCCTAACCCTAAGTGGAATTTTCCCCAATGGCATTCCCCATGTATTTTACTAGGAAATGTACATAAGTCTGGTTAAAAAGTCGTGCACCCTCCTAACCATAGTGATGGGCTCCAAATCCAATGGCGATGTCCATTTTGCTCTGCGATTTCATAGAGAGCTAACCCTAACCCTAAGTGGAATTTTCCCCAATGGCATTCCCCATTTATTTTACCAGGAAATATACACAAGTCTGGTTAAAAAGTCGTGCACCCTCCTAACCATAGTGATGGGCTCCCAATCCAATGGCGATGTCCATTTTGCTCTGCGAATTCATGGGGAGCTAACCCTAACCCTAAGTGGAATTTTCGCCAATGGCATTACCCATGTATTTTACTAGGAAATATACATAAGTCTGGTTAAAAAGTCATGCACCGTCCTAACCATAGTGATGGGCTCCAAATCCAATGGCGATGTCCATTTTGCTCTGCGAATTCATGGGGAGCTAACCCTAACCCTAAGTGGAATTTTCCCCAATGGCATTCCCCATGTATTTTACTAGGAAAAATACATAAGTGTGGTTAAAAAGTCATGCACCCTCCTAACCATAGTGATGGGCTCCAAATCCAATGGCGATGTCCATTTTGCTCTGCGAATTCATAGAGAGCTAACCCTAAGTGGAATTTTCCCCAATGGCATTCCCCATGTATTTTACTAGGAAATATACACAAGTCTGGTTAAAAAGTCGTGCACCCTCCTAACCATAGTGATGGGCTCCAAATCCAATGGGGATGTCCATTTTGCTCTGCTATTTCATAGACAGCTAACCCTAACCCTAAGTGGAATTTTCCCCAATGGCATTCCCAATTTATTTTACCAGGAAATATACACAAGTCTGGTTAAAAAGTCGTGCACCCTCCTAACCATAGTGATGGGCTCCAAATCCAATGGCGGTGTCCATTTTGCTCTGCGATTTCATAGAGAGCTAACCCTAACCCTAAGTGGAATTTTCCCCAATGGCATTCCCCATTTATTTTACCAGGAAATATACCAAGTCTGGTTAAAAAGTCGTGCACCCTCCTAACCATAGTGATGGGCTCCAAATCCAATGGCGATGTCCATTTTGCTCTGCGAATTCATGGGGAGCTAACCCTAACCCTAAGTGGAATTTTCCCCAATGGCATTCCCCATGTATTTTACTAGGAAATATACATAAGTCTGGTTAAAAAGTCGTGCACCCTCCTAACCAAAGTGATTGGCTCCAAATCCAATGGCGATGTCCATTTTGCTCTACGAATTCATGGGGAGCTAACCCTAAACCTAAGTGGAATTTTCCCCAATGGCATTCCCCATGTATTTTACTAGGAAATATACATAAGTCTGGTTAAAAAGTCGTGCACCCTCCTAACCATAGTGATGGGCTCCAAATCCAATGGCGATGTCCATTTTGCTCTACGAATTCATGGAGAGCTAACCCTAACCCTAAGTGGAATTTTCCCCAATGGCATTCCCCATGTATTTTACTAGGAAATGTACATAAGTCTGGTTAAAAAGTCGTGCATCCTCCTAACCATAGTGATGGGCTCCAAATCCAATGGCGATGTCCATTTTGCTCTACGAATTCATGGAGAGCTAACCCTAACCCTAAGTGGAATTTTCCCAATGGCATTTCCCATTTATTTTACCAGGAAATATACATAAGTCTGGTTAAAAAGTCGTGCACCCTCCTAACCATAGTGATGGGCTCCAAATCCAATGGCGATGTCCATTTTGCTCTGCGATTTCATAGAGAGCTAACCCTAACCCTAAGTGGAATTTTCCCCAATGGCATTCCCCATTTATTTTACCAGGAAATATACCAAGTCTGGTTAAAAAGTCGTGCACCCTCCTAACCATAGTGATGGGCTCCAAATCCAATGGCGATGTCCATTTTGCTCTGCGAATTCATGGGGAGCTAACCCTAACCCTTAGTGGAATTTTCCCCAATGGCATTCCCCATGTATTTTACTAGGAAATATACATAAGTCTGGTTAAAAAGTCATGCACCCTCCTAACCATAGTGATGGGCTCCAAATCCAATGGCGATGTCCATTTTGCTCTACGAATTCATGGAGAGCTAACCCTAACCCTAAGTGGAATTTTCCCCAATGGCATTCCCCATGTATTTTACTAGGAAATGTACATACGTCTGGTTAAAAAGTCGTGCACCCTCCTAACCATAGTGATGGGCTCCAAATCCAATGGCGATGTCCATTTTGCTCTGCGATTTCATAGAGAGCTAACCCTAACCCTAAGTGGAATTTTCCCCAATGGCATTCCCAATGTATTTTACTAGGAAATATACATAAGTCTGGTTAAAAAGTCATGCACCCTCCTAACCATAGTGATGGGCTCCAAATCCAATGGCGATGTCCATTTTGCTCTACGAATTCATGGAGAGCTAACCCTAACCCTAAGTGGAATTTTCCCCAATGGCATTCCCCATGTATTTTACTAGGAAATGTACATAAGTCTGGTTAAAAAGTCGTGCACCCTCCTAACCATAGTGATGGGCTCCAAATCCAATGGCGATGTCCATTTTGCTCTGCGATTTCATAGAGAGCTAACCCTAACCCTAAGTGGAATTTTCCCCAATGGCATTCCCCATTTATTTTACCATGAAATATACACAAGTCTGGTTAAAAAGTCGTGCACCCTCCTAACCATAGTGATGGGCTCCCAATCCAATGGCGATGTCCATTTTGCTCTGCGAATTCATGGGGAGCTAACCCTAACCCTAAGTGGAATTTTCGCCAATGGCATTACCCATGTATTTTACTAGGAAATATACATAAGTCTGGTTAAAAAGTCATGCACCGTCCTAACCATAGTGATGGGCTCCAAATCCAATGGCGATGTCCATTTTGCTCTGCGAATTCATGGGGAGCTAACCCTAACCCTAAGTGGAATTTTCCCCAATGGCATTCCCCATGTATTTTACTAGGAAAAATACATAAGTGTGGTTAAAAAGTCATGCACCCTCCTAACCATAGTGATGGGCTCCAAATCCAATGGCGATGTCCATTTTGCTCTGCGAATTCATAGAGAGCTAACCCTAAGTGGAATTTTCCCCAATGGCATTCCCCATGTATTTTACTAGGAAATATACACAAGTCTGGTTAAAAAGTCGTGCACCCTCCTAACCATAGTGATGGGCTCCAAATCCAATGGGGATGTCCATTTTGCTCTGCGATTTCATAGAGAGCTAACCCTAACCCTAAGTGGAATTTTCCCCAATGGCATTCCCAATTTATTTTACCAGGAAATATACACAAGTCTGGTTAAAAAGTCGTGCACCCTCCTAACCATAGTGATGGGCTCCAAATCGAATGGCGATGTCCATTTTGCTCTGCGATTTCAAGAGAGAGCTAACCCTAACCCTAAGTGGAATTTTCCCCAATGGCATTCCCCATTTATTTTACCAGGAAATATACCAAGTCTGGTTAAAAAGTCGTGCACCCTCCTAACCATAGTGATGGGCTCCAAATCCAATGGCGATGTCCATTTTGCTCTGCGAATTCATGGGGAGCTAACCCTAACCCTAAGTGGAATTTTCCCCAATGGCATTCCCCATGTATTTTACTAGGAAAAATACATAAGTGTGGTTAAAAAGTCATGCACCCTCCTAACCATAGTGATGGGCTCCAAATCCAATGGCGATGTCCATTTTGCTCTGCGAATTCATGGAGAGCTAACCCTAACCCTAAGTGGAATTTTCCCGACTGGCATTCCCCATGTATTTTACTAGGAAATATACATAAGTCTGGTTAAAAAGTCGTGCACCCTCCTAACCAAAGTGATTGGCTCCAAATCCAATGGCGATGTCCATTTTGCTCTACGAATTCATGGAGAGCTAACCCTAACCCTAAGTGGAATTTTCCCCAATGGCATTCCCCATGTATTTTACTAGGAAATGTACATACGTCTGGTTAAAAAGTCGTGCACCCTCCTAACCATAGTGATGGGCTCCAAATCCAATGGCGATGTCCATTTTGCTCTGCGATTTCATAGAGAGCTAACCCTAACCCTAAGTGGAATTTTCCCCAATGGCATTCCCAATGTATTTTACTAGGAAATATACACAAGTCTGGTTAAAAAGTCGTGCACCCTCCTAACCATAGTGATGGGCTCCAAATCGAATGGCGATGTCCATTTTGCTCTGCGAATTCATGGGGAGCTAACCCTAACCCTTAGTGGAATTTTCCCCAATGGCATTCCCCATGTATTTTACTAGGAAATATACATAAGTCTGGTTAAAAAGTCATGCACCCTCCTAACCATAGTGATGGGCTCCAAATCCAATGGCGATGTCCATTTTGCTCTGCGATTTCATAGAGAGCTAACCCTAACCCTAAGTGGAATTTTCCCCAATGGCATTCCCCATTTATTTTACCAGGAAATATACACAAGTCTGGTTAAAAAGTCGTGCACCCTCCTAACCATAGTGATGGGCTCCCAATCCAATGGCGATGTCCATTTTGCTCTGCGAATTCATGGGGAGCTAACCCTAACCCTAAGTGGAATTTTCGCCAATGGCATTACCCATGTATTTTACTAGGAAATATACATAAGTCTGGTTAAAAAGTCATGCACCGTCCTAACCATAGTGATGGGCTCCAAATCCAATGGCGATGTCCATTTTGCTCTGCGAATTCATGGGGAGCTAACCCTAACCCTAAGTGGAATTTTCCCCAATGGCATTCCCTATGTATTTTACTAGGAAAAATACATAAGTGTGGTTAAAAAGTCATGCACCCTCCTAACCATAGTGATGGGCTCCAAATCCAATGGCGATGTCCATTTTGCTCTGCGAATTCATAGAGAGCTAACCCTAAGTGGAATTTTCCCCAATGGCATTCCCCATGTATTTTACTAGGAAATATACACAAGTCTGGTTAAAAAGTCATGCACCCTCCTAACCATAGTGATGGGCTCCAAATCCAATGGCGATGTCCA
The DNA here is from genome assembly GCF_051295495.1 of Thamnophis sirtalis. Lineage (NCBI taxonomy): Eukaryota > Metazoa > Chordata > Lepidosauria > Squamata > Natricidae > Thamnophis > Thamnophis sirtalis. Next base: position 53,007,478 of record NW_028261383.1, on the reverse strand, counting down.
TTTTGCTCTGCGAATTCATGGGGAGCTAACCCTAACCCTAAGTGGAATTTTCCCCAATGGCATTCCCCATGTATTTTACTAGGAAAAATACATAAGTGTGGTTAAAAAGTCATGCACCCTCCTAACCATAGTGATGGGCTCCAAATCCAATGGCGATGTCCATTTTGCTCTGCGAATTCATAGAGAGCTAACCCTAAGTGGAATTTTCCCCAATGGCATTCCCCATGTATTTTACTAGGAAATATACACAAGTCTGGTTAAAAAGTCGTGCACCCTCCTAACCATAGTGATGGGCTCCAAATCCAATGGGGATGTCCATTTTGCTCTGCGATTTCATAGAGAGCTAACCCTAACCCTAAGTGGAATTTTCCCCAATGGCATTCCCAATTTATTTTACCAGGAAATATACACAAGTCTGGTTAAAAAGTCGTGCACCCTCCTAACCATAGTGATGGGCTCCAAATCGAATGGCGATGTCCATTTTGCTCTACGAATTCATGGAGAGCTAACCCTAACCCTAAGTGGAATTTTCCCCAATGGCATTCCCCATGTATTTTACTAGGAAATGTACATAAGTCTGGTTAAAAAGTCGTGCACCCTCCTAACCATAGTGATGGGCTCCAAATCCAATGGCGATGTCCATTTTGCTCTGCGATTTCATAGAGAGCTAACCCTAACCCTAAGTGGAATTTTCCCCAATGGCATTCCCCATTTATTTTACCAGGAAATATACACAAGTCTGGTTAAAAAGTCGTGCACCCTCCTAACCATAGTGATGGGCTCCCAATCCAATGGCGATGTCCATTTTGCTCTGCGAATTCATGGGGAGCTAACCCTAACCCTAAGTGGAATTTTCGCCAATGGCATTACCCATGTATTTTACTAGGAAATATACATAAGTCTGGTTAAAAAGTCATGCACCGTCCTAACCATAGTGATGGGCTCCAAATCCAATGGCGATGTCCATTTTGCTCTGCGAATTCATGGGGAGCTAACCCTAACCCTAAGTGGAATTTTCCCCAATGGCATTCCCCATGTATTTTACTAGGAAAAATACATAAGTGTGGTTAAAAAGTCATGCACCCTCCTAACCATAGTGATGGGCTCCAAATCCAATGGCGATGTCCATTTTGCTCTGCGAATTCATAGAGAGCTAACCCTAAGTGGAATTTTCCCCAATGGCATTCCCCATGTATTTTACTAGGAAATATACACAAGTCTGGTTAAAAAGTCGTGCACCCTCCTAACCATAGTGATGGGCTCCAAATCCAATGGGGATGTCCATTTTGCTCTGCTATTTCATAGAGAGCTAACCCTAACCCTAAGTGGAATTTTCCCCAATGGCATTCCCAATTTATTTTACCAGGAAATATACACAAGTCTGGTTAAAAAGTCGTGCACCCTCCTAACCATAGTGATGGGCTCCAAATCCAATGGCGGTGTCCATTTTGCTCTGCGATTTCATAGAGAGCTAACCCTAACCCTAAGTGGAATTTTCCCCAATGGCATTCCCCATTTATTTTACCAGGAAATATACCAAGTCTGGTTAAAAAGTCGTGCACCCTCCTAACCATAGTGATGGGCTCCAAATCCAATGGCGATGTCCATTTTGCTCTGCGAATTCATGGGGAGCTAACCCTAACCCTAAGTGGAATTTTCCCCAATGGCATTCCCCATGTATTTTACTAGGAAATATACATAAGTCTGGTTAAAAAGTCGTGCACCCTCCTAACCAAAGTGATTGGCTCCAAATCCAATGGCGATTTCCATTTTGCTCTACGAATTCATGGGGAGCTAACCCTAAACCTAAGTGGAATTTTCCCCAATGGCATTCCCCATGTATTTTACTAGGAAATATACATAAGTCTGGTTAAAAAGTCGTGCACCCTCCTAACCATAGTGATGGGCTCCAAATCCAATGGCGATGTCCATTTTGCTCTACGAATTCATGGAGAGCTAACCCTAACCCTAAGTGGAATTTTCCCCAATGGCATTCCCCATGTATTTTACTAGGAAATGTACATAAGTCTGGTTAAAAAGTCGTGCATCCTCCTAACCATAGTGATGGGCTCCAAATCCAATGGCGATGTCCATTTTGCTCTACGAATTCATGGAGAGCTAACCCTAACCCTAAGTGGAATTTTCCCAATGGCATTTCCCATTTATTTTACCAGGAAATATACATAAGTCTGGTTAAAAAGTCGTGCACCCTCCTAACCATAGTGATGGGCTCCAAATCCAATGGCGATGTCCATTTTGCTCTGCGATTTCATAGAGAGCTAACCCTAACCCTAAGTGGAATTTTCCCCAATGGCATTCCCCATTTATTTTACCAGGAAATATACCAAGTCTGGTTAAAAAGTCGTGCACCCTCCTAACCATAGTGATGGGCTCCAAATCCAATGGCGATGTCCATTTTGCTCTGCGAATTCATGGGGAGCTAACCCTAACCCTTAGTGGAATTTTCCCCAATGGCATTCCCCATGTATTTTACTAGGAAATATACATAAGTCTGGTTAAAAAGTCATGCACCCTCCTAACCATAGTGATGGGCTCCAAATCCAATGGCGATGTCCATTTTGCTCTACGAATTCATGGAGAGCTAACCCTAACCCTAAGTGGAATTTTCCCCAATGGCATTCCCCATGTATTTTACTAGGAAATGTACATACGTCTGGTTAAAAAGTCGTGCACCCTCCTAACCATAGTGATGGGCTCCAAATCCAATGGCGATGTCCATTTTGCTCTGCGATTTCATAGAGAGCTAACCCTAACCCTAAGTGGAATTTTCCCCAATGGCATTCCCAATGTATTTTACTAGGAAATATACACAAGTCTGGTTAAAAAGTCGTGCACCCTCCTAACCATAGTGATGGGCTCCAAATCGAATGGCGATGTCCATTTTGCTCTGCGAATTCATGGGGAGCTAACCCTAACCCTTAGTGGAATTTTCCCCAATGGCATTCCCCATGTATTTTACTAGGAAATATACATAAGTCTGGTTAAAAAGTCATGCACCCTCCTAACCATAGTGATGGGCTCCAAATCCAATGGCGATGTCCATTTTGCTCTACGAATTCATGGAGAGCTAACCCTAACCCTAAGTGGAATTTTCCCCAATGGCATTCCCCATGTATTTTACTAGGAAATGTACATAAGTCTGGTTAAAAAGTCGTGCACCCTCCTAACCATAGTGATGGGCTCCAAATCCAATGGCGATGTCCATTTTGCTCTGCGATTTCATAGAGAGCTAACCCTAACCCTAAGTGGAATTTTCCCCAATGGCATTCCCCATTTATTTTACCATGAAATATACACAAGTCTGGTTAAAAAGTCGTGCACCCTCCTAACCATAGTGATGGGCTCCCAATCCAATGGCGATGTCCATTTTGCTCTGCGAATTCATGGGGAGCTAACCCTAACCCTAAGTGGAATTTTCGCCAATGGCATTACCCATGTATTTTACTAGGAAATATACATAAGTCTGGTTAAAAAGTCATGCACCATCCTAACCATAGTGATGGGCTCCAAATCCAATGGCGATGTCCATTTTGCTCTGCGAATTCATGGGGAGCTAACCCTAACCCTAAGTGGAATTTTCCCCAATGGCATTCCCCATGTATTTTACTAGGAAAAATACATAAGTGTGGTTAAAAAGTCATGCACCCTCCTAACCATAGTGATGGGCTCCAAATCCAATGGCGATGTCCATTTTGCTCTGCGAATTCATAGAGAGCTAACCCTAAGTGGAATTTTCCCCAATGGCATTCCCCATGTATTTTACTAGGAAATATACACAAGTCTGGTTAAAAAGTCGTGCACCCTCCTAACCATAGTGATGGGCTCCAAATCCAATGGGGATGTCCATTTTGCTCTGCTATTTCATAGAGAGCTAACCCTAACCCTAAGTGGAATTTTCCCCAATGGCATTCCCAATTTATTTTACCAGGAAATATACACAAGTCTGGTTAAAAAGTCGTGCACCCTCCTAACCATAGTGATGGGCTCCAAATCCAATGGCGGTGTCCATTTTGCTCTGCGATTTCATAGAGAGCTAACCCTAACCCTAAGTGGAATTTTCCCCAATGGCATTCCCCATTTATTTTACCAGGAAATATACCAAGTCTGGTTAAAAAGTCGTGCACCCTCCTAACCATAGTGATGGGCTCCAAATCCAATGGCGATGTCCATTTTGCTCTGCGAATTCATGGGGAGCTAACCCTAACCCTAAGTGGAATTTTCCCCAATGGCATTCCCCATGTATTTTACTAGGAAATATACATAAGTCTGGTTAAAAAGTCGTGCACCCTCCTAACCAAAGTGATTGGCTCCAAATCCAATGGCGATGTCCATTTTGCTCTACGAATTCATGGGGAGCTAACCCTAAACCTAAGTGGAATTTTCCCCAATGGCATTCCCCATGTATTTTACTAGGAAATATACATAAGTCTGGTTAAAAAGTCGTGCACCCTCCTAACCATAGTGATGGGCTCCAAATCCAATGGCGATGTCCATTTTGCTCTACGAATTCATGGAGAGCTAACCCTAACCCTAAGTGGAATTTTCCCCAATGGCATTCCCCATGTATTTTACTAGGAAATGTACATAAGTCTGGTTAAAAAGTCGTGCATCCTCCTAACCATAGTGATGGGCTCCAAATCCAATGGCGATGTCCATTTTGCTCTACGAATTCATGGAGAGCTAACCCTAACCCTAAGTGGAATTTTCCCAATGGCATTTCCCATTTATTTTACCAGGAAATGTACATAAGTCTGGTTAAAAAGTCGTGCACCCTCCTAACCATAGTGATGGGCTCCAAATCCAATGGCGATGTCCATTTTGCTCTGCGATTTCATAGAGAGCTAACCCTAACCCTAAGTGGAATTTTCCCCAATGGCATTCCCCATTTATTTTACCAGGAAATATACCAAGTCTGGTTAAAAAGTCGTGCACCCTCCTAACCATAGTGATGGGCTCCAAATCCAATGGCGATGTCCATTTTGCTCTGCGAATTCATGGGGAGCTAACCCTAACCCTTAGTGGAATTTTCCCCAATGGCATTCCCCATGTATTTTACTAGGAAATATACATAAGTCTGGTTAAAAAGTCATGCACCCTCCTAACCATAGTGATGGGCTCCAAATCCAATGGCGATGTCCATTTTGCTCTACGAATTCATGGAGAGCTAACCCTAACCCTAAGTGGAATTTTCCCCAATGGCATTCCCCATGTATTTTACTAGGAAATGTACATACGTCTGGTTAAAAAGTCGTGCACCCTCCTAACCATAGTGATGGGCTCCAAATCCAATGGCGATGTCCATTTTGCTCTGCGATTTCATAGAGAGCTAACCCTAACCCTAAGTGGAATTTTCCCCAATGGCATTCCCAATGTATTTTACTAGGAAATATACACAAGTCTGGTTAAAAAGTCGTGCACCCTCCTAACCATAGTGATGGGCTCCAAATCGAATGGCGATGTCCATTTTGCTCTGCGAATTCATGGGGAGCTAACCCTAACCCTTAGTGGAATTTTCCCCAATGGCATTCCCCATGTATTTTACTAGGAAATATACATAAGTCTGGTTAAAAAGTCATGCACCCTCCTAACCATAGTGATGGGCTCCAAATCCAATGGCGATGTCCATTTTGCTCTACGAATTCATGGAGAGCTAACCCTAACCCTAAGTGGAATTTTCCCCAATGGCATTCCCCATGTATTTTACTAGGAAATGTACATAAGTCTGGTTAAAAAGTCGTGCACCCTCCTAACCATAGTGATGGGCTCCAAATCCAATGGCGATGTCCATTTTGCTCTGCGATTTCATAGAGAGCTAACCCTAACCCTAAGTGGAATTTTCCCCAATGGCATTCCCCATTTATTTTACCATGAAATATACACAAGTCTGGTTAAAAAGTCGTGCACCCTCCTAACCATAGTGATGGGCTCCCAATCCAATGGCGATGTCCATTTTGCTCTGCGAATTCATGGGGAGCTAACCCTAACCCTAAGTGGAATTTTCGCCAATGGCATTACCCATGTATTTTACTAGGAAATATACATAAGTCTGGTTAAAAAGTCATGCACCGTCCTAACCATAGTGATGGGCTCCAAATCCAATGGCGATGTCCATTTTGCTCTGCGAATTCATGGGGAGCTAACCCTAACCCTAAGTGGAATTTTCCCCAATGGCATTCCCCATGTATTTTACTAGGAAAAATACATAAGTGTGGTTAAAAAGTCATGCACCCTCCTAACCATAGTGATGGGCTCCAAATCCAATGGCGATGTCCATTTTGCTCTGCGAATTCATAGAGAGCTAACCCTAAGTGGAATTTTCCCCAATGGCATTCCCCATGTATTTTACTAGGAAATATACACAAGTCTGGTTAAAAAGTCGTGCACCCTCCTAACCATAGTGATGGGCTCCAAATCCAATGGGGATGTCCATTTTGCTCTGCGATTTCATAGAGAGCTAACCCTAACCCTAAGTGGAATTTTCCCCAATGGCATTCCCAATTTATTTTACCAGGAAATATACACAAGTCTGGTTAAAAAGTCGTGCACCCTCCTAACCATAGTGATGGGCTCCAAATCGAATGGCGATGTCCATTTTGCTCTGCGATTTCAAGAGAGAGCTAACCCTAACCCTAAGTGGAATTTTCCCCAATGGCATTCCCCATTTATTTTACCAGGAAATATACCAAGTCTGGTTAAAAAGTCGTGCACCCTCCTAACCATAGTGATGGGCTCCAAATCCAATGGCGATGTCCATTTTGCTCTGCGAATTCATGGGGAGCTAACCCTAACCCTAAGTGGAATTTTCCCCAATGGCATTCCCCATGTATTTTACTAGGAAAAATACATAAGTGTGGTTAAAAAGTCATGCACCCTCCTAACCATAGTGATGGGCTCCAAATCCAATGGCGATGTCCATTTTGCTCTGCGAATTCATGGAGAGCTAACCCTAACCCTAAGTGGAATTTTCCCGACTGGCATTCCCCATGTATTTTACTAGGAAATATACATAAGTCTGGTTAAAAAGTCGTGCACCCTCCTAACCAAAGTGATTGGCTCCAAATCCAATGGCGATGTCCATTTTGCTCTACGAATTCATGGAGAGCTAACCCTAACCCTAAGTGGAATTTTCCCCAATGGCATTCCCCATGTATTTTACTAGGAAATGTACATACGTCTGGTTAAAAAGTCGTGCACCCTCCTAACCATAGTGATGGGCTCCAAATCCAATGGCGATGTCCATTTTGCTCTGCGATTTCCTAGAGAGCTAACCCTAACCCTAAGTGGAATTTTCCCCAATGGCATTCCCAATGTATTTTACTAGGAAATATACACAAGTCTGGTTAAAAAGTCGTGCACCCTCCTAACCATAGTGATGGGCTCCAAATCGAATGGCGATGTCCATTTTGCTCTGCGAATTCATGGGGAGCTAACCCTAACCCTTAGTGGAATTTTCCCCAATGGCATTCCCCATGTATTTTACTAGGAAATATACATAAGTCTGGTTAAAAAGTCATGCACCCTCCTAACCATAGTGATGGGCTCCAAATCCAATGGCGATGTCCATTTTGCTCTACGAATTCATGGAGAGCTAACCCTAACCCTAAGTGGAATTTTCCCCAATGGCATTCCCCATTTATTTTACCAGGAAATATACACAAGTCTGGTTAAAAAGTCGTGCACCCTCCTAACCATAGTGATGGGCTCCCAATCCAATGGCGATGTCCATTTTGCTCTGCGAATTCATGGGGAGCTAACCCTAACCCTAAGTGGAATTTTCGCCAATGGCATTACCCATGTATTTTACTAGGAAATATACATAAGTCTGGTTAAAAAGTCATGCACCGTCCTAACCATAGTGATGGGCTCCAAATCCAATGGCGATGTCCATTTTGCTCTGCGAATTCATGGGGAGCTAACCCTAACCCTAAGTGGAATTTTCCCCAATGGCATTCCCCATGTATTTTACTAGGAAATATACACAAGTCTGGTTAAAAAGTCATGCACCCTCCTAACCATAGTGATGGGCTCCAAATCCAATGGCGATGTCCATTTTGCTCTGCGAATTCATAGAGGGCTAACCCTAAGTGGAATTTTCCCCAATGGCATTCCCCATTTATTTTACCAGGAAATATACCAAGTCTGGTTAAAAAGTCGTGCACCCTCCTAACCATAGTGATGGGCTCCAAATCCAATGGGGATGTCCATTTTGCTCTGCGAATTCATGGGGAGCTAACCCTAACCCTAAGTGGAATTTTCCCCAATGGCATTCCCCATGTATTTTACTAGGAAAAATACATAAGTGTGGTTAAAAAGTCATGCACCCTCCTAACCATAGTGATGGGCTCCAAATCCAATGGCGATGTCCATTTTGCTGTACGAATTCATGGAGAGCTAACCCTAACCCTAAGTGGAATTTTCCCCAATGGCATTCCCAATTTATTTTACCAGGAAATATACACAAGTCTGGTTAAAAAGTCGTGCACCCTCCTAACCATAGTGATGGGCTCCAAATCGAATGGCGATGTCCATTTTGCTCTGCGATTTCATAGAGAGCTAACCCTAACCCTAAGTGGAATTTTCGCCAATGGCATTCCCCATTTATTTTACCAGGAAATATACCAAGTCTGGTTAAAAAGTCGTGCACCCTCCTAACCATAGTGATGGGCTCCAAATCCAATGGCGATGTCCATTTTGCTCTGCGAATTCATGGGGAGCTAACCCTAACCCTAAGTGGAATTTTCCCCAATGGCATTCCCCATTTATTTTACTAGGAAAAATACATAAGTGTGGTTAAAAAGTCATGCACCCTCCTAACCATAGTGATGGGCTCCAAATCCAATGGCGATGTCCATTTTGCTCTGCGAATTCATGAAGAGCTAACCCTAACCCTAAGTGGAATTTTCCCGACTGGCATTCCCCATGTATTTTACTAGGAAATATACATAAGTCTGGTTAAAAAGTCGTGCACCCTCCTAACCAAAGTGATTGGCTCCAAATCCAATGGCGATGTCCATTTTGCTCTACGAATTCATGGAGAGCTAACCCTAACCCTAAGTGGAATTTTCCCCAATGGCATTCCCCATGTATTTTACTAGGAAATGTACATACGTCTGGTTAAAAAGTCGTGCACCCTCCTAACCATAGTGATGGGCTCCAAATCCAATGGCGATGTCCATTTTGCTCTGCGATTTCATAGAGAGCTAACCCTAACCCTAAGTGGAATTTTCCCCAATGGCATTCCCAATGTATTTTACTAGGAAATATACACAAGTCTGGTTAAAAAGTCGTGCACCCTCCTAACCATAGTGATGGGCTCCAAATCGAATGGCGATGTCCATTTTGCTCTGCGAATTCATGGGGAGCTAACCCTAACCCTTAGTGGAATTTTCCCCAATGGCATTCCCCATGTATTTTACTAGGAAATATACATAAGTCTGGTTAAAAAGTCATGCACCCTCCTAACCATAGTGATGGGCTCCAAATCCAATGGCGATGTCCATTTTGCTCTACGAATTCATGGAGAGCTAACCCTAACCCTAAGTGGAATTTTCCCCAATGGCATTCCCCATTTATTTTACCAGGAAATATACACAAGTCTGGTTAAAAAGTCGTGCACCCTCCTAACCATAGTGATGGGCTCCCAATCCAATGGCGATGTCCATTTTGCTCTGCGAATTCATGGGGAGCTAACCCTAACCCTAAGTGGAATTTTCGCCAATGGCATTACCCATGTATTTTACTAGGAAATATACATAAGTCTGGTTAAAAAGTCATGCACCGTCCTAACCATAGTGATGGGCTCCAAATCCAATGGCGATGTCCATTTTGCTCTGCGAATTCATGGGGAGCTAACCCTAACCCTAAGTGGAATTTTCCCCAATGGCATTCCCCATGTATTTTACTAGGAAATATACACAAGTCTGGTTAAAAAGTCATGCACCCTCCTAACCATAGTGATGGGCTCCAAATCGAATGGCGATGTCCATTTTGCTCTGCGAATTCATAGAGAGCTAACCCTAAGTGGAATTTTCCCCAATGGCATTCCCCATTTATTTTACCAGGAAATATACCAAGTCTGGTTAAAAAGTCGTGCACCCTCCTAACCATAGTGATGGGCTCCAAATCCAATGGCGATGTCCATTTTGCTCTGCGAATTCATGGGGAGCTAACCCTAACCCTAAGTGGAATTTTCGCCAATGGCATTACCCATGTATTTTACTAGGAAATATACATAAGTCTGGTTAAAAAGTCGTGCACCCTCCTAACCAAAGTGATTGGCTCCAAATCCAATGGCGATGTCCATTTTGCTCTACGAATTCATGGAGAGCTAACCCTAACCCTAAGTGGAATTTTCCCCAATGGCATTCCCCATGTATTTTATTAGGAAATGTACATACGTCTGGTTAAAAAGTCGTGCACCCTCCTAACCATAGTGATGGGCTCCAAATCCAATGGCGATGTCCATTTTGCTCTGCGATTTCATAGAGAGCTAACCCTAACCCTAAGTGGAATTTTCCCCAATGGCATTCCCAATGTATTTTACTAGGAAATATACACAAGTCTGGTTAAAAAGTCGTGCACCCTCCTAACCATAGTGATGGGCTCCAAATCGAATGGCGATGTCCATTTTGCTCTGCGAATTCATGGGGAGCTAACCCTAACCCTTAGTGGAATTTTCCCCAATGGCATTCCCCATGTATTTTACTAGGAAATATACATAAGTCTGGTTAAAAAGTCATGCACCCTCCTAACCATAGTGATGGGCTCCAAATCCAATGGCGATGTCCATTTTGCTCTACGAATTCATGGAGAGCTAACCCTAACCCTAAGTGGAATTTTCCCCAATGGCATTCCCCATTTATTTTACCAGGAAATATACACAAGTCTGGTTAAAAAGTCGTGCACCCTCCTAACCATAGTGATGGGCTCCCAATCCAATGGCGATGTCCATTTTGCTCTGCGAATTCATGGGGAGCTAACCCTAACCCTAAGTGGAATTTTCGCCAATGGCATTACCCATGTATTTTACTAGGAAATATACATAAGTCTGGTTTAGTTTAGTTTGGTTTAGTTTTATTAGAATTTGTAGGCCGCCCTTTTCCCTGAGGGGACTCAGGGCGGCTCACATAAAACTGGGAAGGGGGGAACACAAACATCAAGATAGAAGACATATAATAAAATAGTAGGCAACATACATTCATCATTCGGGAGGGGTAACTATCCTTATCCCCAGGCCTGACGGGCGAGCCAGTTCTTCAAGGCTATGCGGAAGGCTTGGACGGTGGAGAGGGTACGAATCTCCACGGGGAGCTCGTTCCAAAGGGCCGGGGCTACTGCTGAGAAGGCCCTCCTCCTTGTGGTTGCCAGCCGACACTGGCTGGCCGATGGGATACGGAGGAGGCCTAGTCTATGGGATCTTATTGGTCGCAGGGAGGTAATTGGCAGAAGGCGGTCTCTCAAGTATCCAGATCCACTGCCATGTAGGGCTTTATGGGTGATTAATAGCACCTTGAAGCGCATCCGGAGATCGACAGGCAGCCAGCGCAGCTCGCTGAGGATGGGTGTTATGCGGGTGAATCGAGGTGCACCCGCGATCACTCGCGCGGCTGCGTTCTGCACTAGCTGAAGCCGCCGGATGCTCTTCAAGGGCAGCCCCATGTAGAGCACATTGCAGTATTCCAGCCTAGAGATCACAAGGGCCCGAGTGACTGTTGTGAGAGCCTCCCGATTCAGGTAGGGTCGCAACTGGCGCACCAGGCGAACCTGGGCGAATGCCCCCCTGGTCACAGCCGTTAGGTGGTGGTCAAATGACAGCTGTGGATCCAGGAGGACTCCCAAGTTGCGAACCCTCTCTGAGGGGTGCAAAATTTGACCCCCCAGCCTGAGTGTTGGAATAGTAGTCAAATCTTTGGGAGGAAAACACAACAGCCACTCGGTCTTTTCTGGGTTGAGCACAAGCTTGTTAACCCTCATCCAGTCCATAACGGCCTCAAGACCCCGACTCATCACATCTGCCGCTTCATTGAGTTGGCACGGGGCGGACAGATACAATTGAGTATCGTCCGCATATTGATGGTATCTAATCCCGTGCCTGCGGATGATCTCTCCCAGCGGTTTCATGTAGATGTTGAATAGCAGGGGGGATAAGACCGAGCCCTGAGGCACCCCATAATTTAGGGGCCTAGGGGACGATCTCTGCCCCCCCACTAACACCGACTGCGACCTGTCCGAGAGGTAGGAGGAGAACCACCGTAGCACGGTGCCTCCCACTCCCACCCCCCGCAGTCGTCGCAGAAGGATACCATGGTCGATGGTATCGAAAGCCGCTGAGAGGTCAAGGAGGACGAGGATGGAGGAATGTCCTTCATCTCTGGCTCTCCAGAGATCATCAATCAATGGTTAAAAAGTCATGCACCGTCCTAACCATAGTGATGGGCTCCAAATCCAATGGCGATGTCCATTTTGCTCTGCGAATTCATGGGGAGCTAACCCTAACCCTAAGTGGAATTTTCCCCAATGGCATTCCCCATGTATTTTACTAGGAAATATACACAAGTCTGGTTAAAAAGTCGTGCACCCTCATAACCATAGTGATGGGCTCCAAATCGAATGGCGATGTCCATTTTGCTCTGCGAATTCATGGGGAGCTAACCCTAACCCTTAGTGGAATTTTCCCCAATGGCATTCCCCATGTATTTTACTAGGAAATATACATAAGTCTGGTTAAAAAGTCGTGCACCCTCCTAACCATAGTGATGGGCTCCAAATCCAATGGGGATGTCCATTTTGCTCTGCGAATTCATGGAGAGCTAACCCTAACCCTAAGTGGAATTTTCCCGACTGGCATTCCCCATGTATTTTACTAGGAAATATACATAATTCTGGTTAAAAAGTCGTGCACCCTCCTAACCCAAGTGATTGGCTCCAAATCCAATGGCGATGTCCATTTTGCTCTACGAATTCATGGGGAGCTAACCCTAACCCTAAGTGGAATTTTCCCCAATGGCATTCCCCATGTATTTTACTAGGAAATGTACATAAGTCTGGTTTAAAAGTCGTGCATCCTCCTAACCATAGTGATGGGCTCCAAATCCAATGGCGATGTCCATTTTGCTCTGCGATTTCATAGAGAGCTAACCCTAACCCTAAGTGGAATTTTCCCCAATGGCATTCCCCATTTATTTTACCAGTAAATATACACAAGTCTGGTTAAAAAGTCGTGCACCCTCCTAAGCATAGTGATGGGCTCCAAATCCAATGGCGATGTCCATTTTGCTCTGCGAATTCATGGGGAGCTAACCCTAACCCTAAGTGGAATTTTCGCCAATGGCATTACCCATGTATTTTACTAGGAAATATACACAAGTCTGGTTAAAAAGTCGTGCACCCTCATAACCATAGTGATGGGCTCCAAATCGAATGGCGATGTCCATTTTGCTCTGCGAATTCATGGCGAGCTAACCCTAACCCTTAGTGGAATTTTCCCCAATGGCATTCCCCATGTATTTTACTAGGAAATATACATAAGTCTGGTTAAAAAGTCGTGCACCCTCCTAACCATAGTGATGGGCTCCAAATCCAATGGGGATGTCCATTTTGCTCTGCGATTTCATAGAGAGCTAACCCTAACCCTAAGTGGAATTTTCCCCAATGGCATTCCCAATTTATTTTACCAGGAAATATACACAAGTCTGGTTAAAAAGTCGTGCACCCTCCTAACCATAGTGATGGGCTCCAAATCCAATGGCGATGTCCATTTTGCTCTGCGATTTCATAGAGAGCTAACCCTAACCCTAAGTGGAATTTTCCCCAATGGCATTCCTCATTTATTTTACCAGGAAATATACCAAGTCTGGTTAAAAAGTCGTGCACCCTCCTAACCATAGTGATGGGCTCCAAATCCAATGGCGATGTCCATTTTGCTCTGCGAATTGATGGGGAGCTAACCCTAACCCTAAGTGGAATTTTCCCGACTGGCATTCCCCATGTATTTTACTAGGAAATATACATAATTCTGGTTAAAAAGTCGTGCACCCTCCTAACCAAAGTGATTGGCTCCAAATCCAATGGCGATGTCCATTTTGCTCTACGAATTCATGGGGAGCTAACCCTAACCCTAAGTGGAATTTTCCCCAATGGCATTCCCCATGTATTTTATTAGGAAATATACATAAGTCTGGTTAAAAAGTCGTGCATCCTCCTAACCATAGTGATGGGCTCCAAATCCAATGGCGATGTCCATTTTGCTCTACGAATTCATGGAGAGCTAACCCTAACCCTAAGTGTAATTTTCCCCAATGGCATTCCCCATTTATTTTACCAGGAAATATACATAAGTCTGGTTAAAAAGTCGTGCACCCTCCTAACCATAGTGATGGGCTCCAAATCCAATGGCGATGTCCCTTTTGCTCTGCGATTTCATAGAGAGCTAACCCTAACCCTAAGTGGAATTTTCCCCAATGGCATTCCCCATTTATTTTACCAGTAAATATACACAAGTCTGGTTAAAAAGTCGTGCACCCTCCTAACCATAGTGATGGGCTCCAAATCCAATGGCGATGTCCATTTTGCTCTGCGAATTCATGGGGAGCTAACCCTAACCCTTAGTGGAATTTTCCCCAATGGCATTCCCCATGTATTTTACTAGGAAATATACATAAGTCTGGTTAAAAAGTCGTGCATCCTCCTAACCATAGTGATGGGCTCCAAATCCAATGGCGATGTCCATTTTGCTCTACGAATTCATGGAGAGCTAACCCTAACCCTAAGTGTAATTTTCCCCAATGGCATTCCCCATTTATTTTACCAGGAAATATACATAAGTCTGGTTAAAAAGTCGTGCACCCTCCTAACCATAGTGATGGGCTCCAAATCCAATTGCGATGTCCATTTTTCTCTGCGATTTCATAGAGAGCTAACCCTAACCCTAAGTGGAATTTTCCCCAATGGCATTCCCCATTTATTTTACCAGTAAATATACACAAGTCTGGTTAAAAAGTCGTGCACCCTCCTAACCATAGTGATGGGCTCCAAATCCAATGGCGATGTCCATTTTGCTCTGCGAATTCATGGGGAGCTAACCCTAACCCTAAGTGGAATTTTCGCCAATGGCATTACCCATGTATTTTACTAGGAAATATACACAAGTCTGGTTAAAAAGTCGTGCACCCTCATAACCATAGTGATGGGCTCCAAATCGAATGGCGATGTCCATTTTGCTCTGCGAATTCATGGGGAGCTAACCCTAACCCTTAGTGGAATTTTCGCCAATGGCATTCCCCATGTATTTTACTAGGAAATATACATAAGTCTGGTTAAAAAGTCGTGCACCCTCCTAACCATAGTGATGGGCTCCAAATCCAATGGCGATGTCCATTTTGCTCTGCGATTTCATAGAGAGCTAACCCTAACCCTAAGTGGAATTTTCCCCAATGGCATTCCCCATTTATTTTACCAGGAAATATACACAAGTCTGGTTAAAAAGTCATGCACCCTCCTAACCATAGTGATGGGCTCCCAATCCAATGGCGATGTCCATTTTGCTCTGCGAATTCATGGGGAGCTAACCCTAACCCTAAGTGGAATTTTCGCCAATGGCATTACCCATGTATTTTACTAGGAAATATACATAAGTCTGGTTAAAAAGTCATGCACCGTCCTAACCATAGTGATGGGCTCCAAATCCAATGGCGATGTCCATTTTGCTCTGCGAATTCATGGGGAGCTAACCCTAACCCTAAGTGGAATTTTCCCCAATGGCATTCCCCATGTATTTTATTAGGAAAAATACATAAGTGTGGTTAAAAAGTCATGCACCCTCCTAACCATAGTGATGGGCTCCAAATCCAATGGCGATGTCCATTTTGCTCTGCGAATTCATGGGGAGCTAACCCTAACCCTAAGTGGAATTTTCCCCAATGGCATTCCCCATGTATTTTACTAGGAAAAATACATAAGTGTGGTTAAAAAGTCATGCACCCTCCTAACCATAGTGATGGGCTCCAAATCCAATGGCGATGTCCATTTTGCTCTGCGAATTCATGGAGAGCTAACCCTAACCCTAAGTGGAATTTTCCCCAATGGCATTCCCCATGTATTTTACTAGGAAATATACACAAGTCTGGTTAAAAAGTCATGCACCCTCCTAACCATAGTGATGGGCTCCAAATCCAATGGCGATGTCCATTTTGCTCTGCGAATTCATAGAGGGCTAACCCTAAGTGGAATTTTCCCCAATGGCATTCCCCATTTATTTTACCAGGAAATATACCAAGTCTGGTTAAAAAGTCGTGCACCCTCCTAACCATAGTGATGGGCTCCAAATCCAATGGGGATGTCCATTTTGCTCTGCGAATTCATGGGGAGCTAACCCTAACCCTAAGTGGAATTTTCCCCAATGGCATTCCCCATGTATTTTACTAGGAAAAATACATAAGTGTGGTTAAAAAGTCATGCACCCTCCTAACCATAGTGATGGGCTCCAAATCCAATGGCGATGTCCATTTTGCTCTGCGAATTCATGGAGAGCTAACCCTAACCCTAAGTGGAATTTTCCCGACTGGCATTCCCCATGTATTTTACTAGGAAATATACATAATTCTGGTTAAAAAGTCGTGCACCCTCCTAACCAAAGTGATTGGCTCCAAATCCAATGGCGATGTCCATTTTGCTCTACGAATTCATGGGGAGCTAACCCTAACCCTAAGTGGAATTTTCCCCAATGGCATTCCCCATGTATTTTACTAGGAAATATACATAAGTCTGGTTAAAAAGTCATGCACCCTCCTAACCATAGTGATGGGCTCCAAATCCAATGGCGATGTCCATTTTGCTGTACGAATTCATGGAGAGCTAACCCTAACCCTAAGTGGAATTTTCCCCAATGGCATTCCCAATTTATTTTACCAGGAAATATACACAAGTCTGGTTAAAAAGTCGTGCACCCTCCTAACCATAGTGATGGGCTCCAAATCGAATGGCGATGTCCATTTTGCTCTGCGATTTCATAGAGAGCTAACCCTAACCCTAAGTGGAATTTTCGCCAATGGCATTCCCCATTTATTTTACCAGGAAATATACCAAGTCTGGTTAAAAAGTCGTGCACCCTCCTAACCATAGTGATGGGCTCCAAATCCAATGGCGATGTCCATTTTGCTCTGCGAATTCATGGGGAGCTAACCCTAACCCTAAGTGGAATTTTCCCCAATGGCATTCCCCATTTATTTTACTAGGAAAAATACATAAGTGTGGTTAAAAAGTCATGCACCCTCCTAACCATAGTGATGGGCTCCAAATCCAATGGCGATGTCCATTTTGCTCTGCGAATTCATGAAGAGCTAACCCTAACCCTAAGTGGAATTTTCCCGACTGGCATTCCCCATGTATTTTACTAGGAAATATACATAAGTCTGGTTAAAAAGTCGTGCACCCTCCTAACCAAAGTGATTGGCTCCAAATCCAATGGCGATGTCCATTTTGCTCTACGAATTCATGGAGAGCTAACCCTAACCCTAAGTGGAATTTTCCCCAATGGCATTCCCCATGTATTTTACTAGGAAATGTACATACGTCTGGTTAAAAAGTCGTGCACCCTCCTAACCATAGTGATGGGCTCCAAATCCAATGGCGATGTCCATTTTGCTCTGCGATTTCATAGAGAGCTAACCCTAACCCTAAGTGGAATTTTCCCCAATGGCATTCCCAATGTATTTTACTAGGAAATATACACAAGTCTGGTTAAAAAGTCGTGCACCCTCCTAACCATAGTGATGGGCTCCAAATCGAATGGCGATGTCCATTTTGCTCTGCGAATTCATGGGGAGCTAACCCTAACCCTTAGTGGAATTTTCCCCAATGGCATTCCCCATGTATTTTACTAGGAAATATACATAAGTCTGGTTAAAAAGTCATGCACCCTCCTAACCATAGTGATGGGCTCCAAATCCAATGGCGATGTCCATTTTGCTCTACGAATTCATGGAGAGCTAACCCTAACCCTAAGTGGAATTTTCCCCAATGGCATTCCCCATTTATTTTACCAGGAAATATACACAAGTCTGGTTAAAAAGTCGTGCACCCTCCTAACCATAGTGATGGGCTCCCAATCCAATGGCGATGTCCATTTTGCTCTGCGAATTCATGGGGAGCTAACCCTAACCCTAAGTGGAATTTTCGCCAATGGCATTACCCATGTATTTTACTAGGAAATATACATAAGTCTGGTTAAAAAGTCATGCACCGTCCTAACCATAGTGATGGGCTCCAAATCCAATGGCGATGTCCATTTTGCTCTGCGAATTCATGGGGAGCTAACCCTAACCCTAAGTGGAATTTTCCCCAATGGCATTCCCCATGTATTTTACTAGGAAATATACACAAGTCTGGTTAAAAAGTCATGCACCCTCCTAACCATAGTGATGGGCTCCAAATCGAATGGCGATGTCCATTTTGCTCTGCGAATTCATAGAGAGCTAACCCTAAGTGGAATTTTCCCCAATGGCATTCCCCATTTATTTTACCAGGAAATATACCAAGTCTGGTTAAAAAGTCGTGCACCCTCCTAACCATAGTGATGGGCTCCAAATCCAATGGCGATGTCCATTTTGCTCTGCGAATTCATGGGGAGCTAACCCTAACCCTAAGTGGAATTTTCGCCAATGGCATTACCCATGTATTTTACTAGGAAATATACATAAGTCTGGTTAAAAAGTCGTGCACCCTCCTAACCAAAGTGATTGGCTCCAAATCCAATGGCGATGTCCATTTTGCTCTACGAATTCATGGAGAGCTAACCCTAACCCTAAGTGGAATTTTCCCCAATGGCATTCCCCATGTATTTTATTAGGAAATGTACATACGTCTGGTTAAAAAGTCGTGCACCCTCCTAACCATAGTGATGGGCTCCAAATCCAATGGCGATGTCCATTTTGCTCTGCGATTTCATAGAGAGCTAACCCTAACCCTAAGTGGAATTTTCCCCAATGGCATTCCCAATGTATTTTACTAGGAAATATACACAAGTCTGGTTAAAAAGTCGTGCACCCTCCTAACCATAGTGATGGGCTCCAAATCGAATGGCGATGTCCATTTTGCTCTGCGAATTCATGGGGAGCTAACCCTAACCCTTAGTGGAATTTTCCCCAATGGCATTCCCCATGTATTTTACTAGGAAATATACATAAGTCTGGTTAAAAAGTCATGCACCCTCCTAACCATAGTGATGGGCTCCAAATCCAATGGCGATGTCCATTTTGCTCTACGAATTCATGGAGAGCTAACCCTAACCCTAAGTGGAATTTTCCCCAATGGCATTCCCCATTTATTTTACCAGGAAATATACACAAGTCTGGTTAAAAAGTCGTGCACCCTCCTAACCATAGTGATGGGCTCCCAATCCAATGGCGATGTCCATTTTGCTCTGCGAATTCATGGGGAGCTAACCCTAACCCTAAGTGGAATTTTCGCCAATGGCATTACCCATGTATTTTACTAGGAAATATACATAAGTCTGGTTTAGTTTAGTTTGGTTTAGTTTTATTAGAATTTGTAGGCCGCCCTTTTCCCTGAGGGGACTCAGGGCGGCTCACATAAAACTGGGAAGGGGGGAACACAAACATCAAGATAGAAGACATATAATAAAATAGTAGGCAACATACATTCATCATTCGGGAGGGGTAACTATCCTTATCCCCAGGCCTGACGGGCGAGCCAGTTCTTCAAGGCTATGCGGAAGGCTTGGACGGTGGAGAGGGTACGAATCTCCACGGGGAGCTCGTTCCAAAGGGCCGGGGCTACTGCTGAGAAGGCCCTCCTCCTTGTGGTTGCCAGCCGACACTGGCTGGCCGATGGGATACGGAGGAGGCCTAGTCTATGGGATCTTATTGGTCGCAGGGAGGTAATTGGCAGAAGGCGGTCTCTCAAGTATCCAGATCCACTGCCATGTAGGGCTTTATGGGTGATTAATAGCACCTTGAAGCGCATCCGGAGATCGACAGGCAGCCAGCGCAGCTCGCGGAGGATGGGTGTTATGCGGGTGAATCGAGGTGCACCCGCGATCACTCGCGCGGCTGCGTTCTGCACTAGCTGAAGCCGCCGGATGCTCTTCAAGGGCAGCCCCATGTAGAGCACATTGCAGTATTCCAGCCTAGAGATCACAAGGGCCCGAGTGACTGTTGTGAGAGCCTCCCGATTCAGGTAGGGTCGCAACTGGCGCACCAGGCGAACCTGGGCGAATGCCCCCCTGGTCACAGCCGTTAGGTGGTGGTCAAATGACAGCTGTGGATCCAGGAGGACTCCCAAGTTGCGAACCCTCTCTGAGGGGTGCAAAATTTGACCCCCCAGCCTGAGTGTTGGAATAGTAGTCAAATCTTTGGGAGGAAAACACAACAGCCACTCGGTCTTTTCTGGGTTGAGCACAAGCTTGTTAACCCTCATCCAGTCCATAACGGCCTCAAGACCCCGACTCATCACATCTGCCGCTTCATTGAGTTGGCACGGGGCGGACAGATACAATTGAGTATCGTCCGCATATTGATGGTATCTAATCCCGTGCCTGCGGATGATCTCTCCCAGCGGTTTCATGTAGATGTTGAATAGCAGGGGGGATAAGACCGAGCCCTGAGGCACCCCATAATTTAGGGGCCTAGGGGACGATCTCTGCCCCCCCACTAACACCGACTGCGACCTGTCCGAGAGGTAGGAGGAGAACCACCGTAGCACGGTGCCTCCCACTCCCACCCCCCGCAGTCGTCGCAGAAGGATACCATGGTCGATGGTATCGAAAGCCGCTGAGAGGTCAAGGAGGACGAGGATGGAGGAATGTCCTTCATCTCTGGCTCTCCAGAGATCATCAATCAATGGTTAAAAAGTCATGCACCGTCCTAACCATAGTGATGGGCTCCAAATCCAATGGCGATGTCCATTTTGCTCTGCGAATTCATGGGGAGCTAACCCTAACCCTAAGTGGAATTTTCCCCAATGGCATTCCCCATGTATTTTACTAGGAAATATACACAAGTCTGGTTAAAAAGTCGTGCACCCTCATAACCATAGTGATGGGCTCCAAATCGAATGGCGATGTCCATTTTGCTCTGCGAATTCATGGGGAGCTAACCCTAACCCTTAGTGGAATTTTCCCCAATGGCATTCCCCATGTATTTTACTAGGAAATATACATAAGTCTGGTTAAAAAGTCGTGCACCCTCCTAACCATAGTGATGGGCTCCAAATCCAATGGGGATGTCCATTTTGCTCTGCGAATTCATGGAGAGCTAACCCTAACCCTAAGTGGAATTTTCCCGACTGGCATTCCCCATGTATTTTACTAGGAAATATACATAATTCTGGTTAAAAAGTCGTGCACCCTCCTAACCCAAGTGATTGGCTCCAAATCCAATGGCGATGTCCATTTTGCTCTACGAATTCATGGGGAGCTAACCCTAACCCTAAGTGGAATTTTCCCCAATGGCATTCCCCATGTATTTTACTAGGAAATGTACATAAGTCTGGTTTAAAAGTCGTGCATCCTCCTAACCATAGTGATGGGCTCCAAATCCAATGGCGATGTCCATTTTGCTCTGCGATTTCATAGAGAGCTAACCCTAACCCTAAGTGGAATTTTCCCCAATGGCATTCCCCATTTATTTTACCAGTAAATATACACAAGTCTGGTTAAAAAGTCGTGCACCCTCCTAAGCATAGTGATGGGCTCCAAATCCAATGGCGATGTCCATTTTGCTCTGCGAATTCATGGGGAGCTAACCCTAACCCTAAGTGGAATTTTCGCCAATGGCATTACCCATGTATTTTACTAGGAAATATACACAAGTCTGGTTAAAAAGTCGTGCACCCTCATAACCATAGTGATGGGCTCCAAATCGAATGGCGATGTCCATTTTGCTCTGCGAATTCATGGCGAGCTAACCCTAACCCTTAGTGGAATTTTCCCCAATGGCATTCCCCATGTATTTTACTAGGAAATATACATAAGTCTGGTTAAAAAGTCGTGCACCCTCCTAACCATAGTGATGGGCTCCAAATCCAATGGGGATGTCCATTTTGCTCTGCGATTTCATAGAGAGCTAACCCTAACCCTAAGTGGAATTTTCCCCAATGGCATTCCCAATTTATTTTACCAGGAAATATACACAAGTCTGGTTAAAAAGTCGTGCACCCTCCTAACCATAGTGATGGGCTCCAAATCCAATGGCGATGTCCATTTTGCTCTGCGATTTCATAGAGAGCTAACCCTAACCCTAAGTGGAATTTTCCCCAATGGCATTCCTCATTTATTTTACCAGGAAATATACCAAGTCTGGTTAAAAAGTCGTGCACCCTCCTAACCATAGTGATGGGCTCCAAATCCAATGGCGATGTCCATTTTGCTCTGCGAATTCATGGGGAGCTAACCCTAACCCTAAGTGGAATTTTCCCGACTGGCATTCCCCATGTATTTTACTAGGAAATATACATAATTCTGGTTAAAAAGTCGTGCACCCTCCTAACCAAAGTGATTGGCTCCAAATCCAATGGCGATGTCCATTTTGCTCTACGAATTCATGGGGAGCTAACCCTAACCCTAAGTGGAATTTTCCCCAATGGCATTCCCCATGTATTTTATTAGGAAATATACATAAGTCTGGTTAAAAAGTCATGCACCCTCCTAACCATAGTGATGGGCTCCAAATCCAATGGCGATGTCCATTTTGCTGTACGAATTCATGGAGAGCTAACCCTAACCCTAAGTGGAATTTTCCCCAATGGCATTCCCCATGTATTTTACTAGGAAATGTACATAAGTCTGGTTAAAAAGTCGTGCATCCTCCTAACCATAGTGATGGGCTCCAAATCCAATGGCGATGTCCATTTTGCTCTACGAATTCATGGAGAGCTAACCCTAACCCTAAGTGTAATTTTCCCCAATGGCATTCCCCATTTATTTTACCAGGAAATATACATAAGTCTGGTTAAAAAGTCGTGCACCCTCCTAACCATAGTGATGGGCTCCAAATCCAATGGCGATGTCCCTTTTGCTCTGCGATTTCATAGAGAGCTAACCCTAACCCTAAGTGGAATTTTCCCCAATGGCATTCCCCATTTATTTTACCAGTAAATATACACAAGTCTGGTTAAAAAGTCGTGCACCCTCCTAACCATAGTGATGGGCTCCAAATCCAATGGCGATGTCCATTTTGCTCTGCGAATTCATGGGGAGCTAACCCTAACCCTTAGTGGAATTTTCCCCAATGGCATTCCCCATGTATTTTACTAGGAAATATACATAAGTCTGGTTAAAAAGTCGTGCATCCTCCTAACCATAGTGATGGGCTCCAAATCCAATGGCGATGTCCATTTTGCTCTACGAATTCATGGAGAGCTAACCCTAACCCTAAGTGTAATTTTCCCCAATGGCATTCCCCATTTATTTTACCAGGAAATATACATAAGTCTGGTTAAAAAGTCGTGCACCCTCCTAACCATAGTGATGGGCTCCAAATCCAATTGCGATGTCCATTTTTCTCTGCGATTTCATAGAGAGCTAACCCTAACCCTAAGTGGAATTTTCCCCAATGGCATTCCCCATTTATTTTACCAGTAAATATACACAAGTCTGGTTAAAAAGTCGTGCACCCTCCTAACCATAGTGATGGGCTCCAAATCCAATGGCGATGTCCATTTTGCTCTGCGAATTCATGGGGAGCTAACCCTAACCCTAAGTGGAATTTTCGCCAATGGCATTACCCATGTATTTTACTAGGAAATATACACAAGTCTGGTTAAAAAGTCGTGCACCCTCATAACCATAGTGATGGGCTCCAAATCGAATGGCGATGTCCATTTTGCTCTGCGAATTCATGGGGAGCTAACCCTAACCCTTAGTGGAATTTTCGCCAATGGCATTCCCCATGTATTTTACTAGGAAATATACATAAGTCTGGTTAAAAAGTCGTGCACCCTCCTAACCATAGTGATGGGCTCCAAATCCAATGGCGATGTCCATTTTGCTCTGTGATTTCATAGAGAGCTAACCCTAACCCTAAGTGGAATTTTCCCCAATGGCATTCCCCATTTATTTTACCAGGAAATATACACAAGTCTGGTTAAAAAGTCATGCACCCTCCTAACCATAGTGATGGGCTCCCAATCCAATGGCGATGTCCATTTTGCTCTGCGAATTCATGGGGAGCTAACCCTAACCCTAAGTGGAATTTTCGCCAATGGCATTACCCATGTATTTTACTAGGAAATATACATAAGTCTGGTTAAAAAGTCATGCACCGTCCTAACCATAGTGATGGGCTCCAAATCCAATGGCGATGTCCATTTTGCTCTGCGAATTCATGGGGAGCTAACCCTAACCCTAAGTGGAATTTTCCCCAATGGCATTCCCCATGTATTTTATTAGGAAAAATACATAAGTGTGGTTAAAAAGTCATGCACCCTCCTAACCATAGTGATGGGCTCCAAATCCAATGGCGATGTCCATTTTGCTCTGCGAATTCATGGGGAGCTAACCCTAACCCTAAGTGGAATTTTCCCCAATGGCATTCCCCATGTATTTTACTAGGAAAAATACATAAGTGTGGTTAAAAAGTCATGCACCCTCCTAACCATAGTGATGGGCTCCAAATCCAATGGCGATGTCCATTTTGCTCTGCGAATTCATGGAGAGCTAACCCTAACCCTAAGTGGAATTTTCCCGACTGGCATTCCCCATGTATTTTACTAGGAAATATACATAATTCTGGTTAAAAAGTCGTGCACCCTCCTAACCAAAGTGATTGGCTCCAAATCCAATGGCGATGTCCATTTTGCTCTACGAATTCATGGGGAGCTAACCCTAACCCTAAGTGGAATTTTCCCCAATGGCATTCCCCATGTATTTTATTAGGAAATATACATAAGTCTGGTTAAAAAGTCATGCACCCTCCTAACCATAGTGATGGGCTCCAAATCCAATGGCGATGTCCATTTTGCTGTACGAATTCATGGAGAGCTAACCCTAACCCTAAGTGGAATTTTCCCCAATGGCATTCCCCATGTATTTTACTAGGAAATGTACATAAGTCTGGTTAAAAAGTCGTGCATCCTCCTAACCATAGTGATGGGCTCCAAATCCAATGGCGATGTCCATTTTGCTCTACGAATTCATGGAGAGCTAACCCTAACCCTAAGTGTAATTTTCCCCAATGGCATTCCCCATTTATTTTACCAGGAAATATACATAAGTCTGGTTAAAAAGTCGTGCACCCTCCTAACCATAGTGATGGGCTCCAAATCCAATGGCGATGTCCCTTTTGCTCTGCGATTTCATAGAGAGCTAACCCTAACCCTAAGTGGAATTTTCCCCAATGGCATTCCCCATTTATTTTACCAGTAAATATACACAAGTCTGGTTAAAAAGTCGTGCACCCTCCTAACCATAGTGATGGGCTCCAAATCCAATGGCGATGTCCATTTTGCTCTGCGAATTCATCGGGAGCTAACCCTAACCCTTAGTGGAATTTTCCCCAATGGCATTCCCCATGTATTTTACTAGGAAATATACATAAGTCTGGTTAAAAAGTCATGCACCCTCCTAACCATAGTGATGGGCTCCAAATCCAATGGCGATGTCCATTTTGCTCTACGAATTCATGGAGAGCTAACCCTAACCCTAAGTGGAATTTTCCCCAATGGCATTCCCCATGTATTTTACTAGGAAATGTACATAAGTCTGGTTAAAAAGTCGTGCACCCTCCTAAACATAGTGATGGGCTCCAAATCCAATGGCGATGTCCATTTTGCTCTGCGATTTCATAGAGAGCTAACCCTAACCCTAAGTGGAATTTTCCCCAATGGCATTCCCCATTTATTTTACCAGGAAATATACACAAGTCTGGTTAAAAAGTCGTGTACCCTCCTAACCATAGTGATGGGCTCCCAATCCAATGGCGATGTCCATTTTGCTCTGCGAATTCATGGGGAGCTAACCCTAACCCTAAGTGGAATTTTCGCCAATGGCATTACCCATGTATTTTACTAGGAAATATACATAAGTCTGGTTAAAAAGTCATGCACCGTCCTAACCATAGTGATGGGCTCCAAATCCAATGGCGATGTCCATTTTGCTCTGCGAATTCATGGGGAGCTAACCCTAACCCTAAGTGGAATTTTCCCCAATGGCATTCCCCATGTATTTTACTAGGAAAAATACATAAGTGTGGTTAAAAAGTCATGCACCCTCCTAACCATAGTGATGGGCTCCAAATCCAATGGCGATGTCCATTTTGCTCTGCGAATTCATAGAGAGCTAACCCTAAGTGGAATTTTCCCCAATGGCATTCCCCATGTATTTTACTAGGAAATATACACAAGTCTGGTTAAAAAGTCGTGCACCCTCCTAACCATAGTGATGGGCTCCAAATCCAATGGGGATGTCCATTTTGCTCTGCGATTTCATAGAGAGCTAACCCTAACCCTAAGTGGAATTTTCCCCAATGGCATTCCCAATTTATTTTACCAGGAAATATACACAAGTCTGGTTAAAAAGTCGTGCACCCTCCTAACCATAGTGATGGGCTCCAAATCGAATGGCGATGTCCATTTTGCTCTGCGATTTCAAGAGAGAGCTAACCCTAACCCTAAGTGGAATTTTCCCCAATGGCATTCCCCATTTATTTTACCAGGAAATATACCAAGTCTGGTTAAAAAGTCGTGCACCCTCCTAACCATAGTGATGGGCTCCAAATCCAATGGCGATGTCCATTTTGCTCTGCGAATTCATGGGGAGCTAACCCTAACCCTAAGTGGAATTTTCCCCAATGGCATTCCCCATGTATTTTACTAGGAAAAATACATAAGTGTGGTTAAAAAGTCATGCACCCTCCTAACCATAGTGATGGGCTCCAAATCCAATGGCGATGTCCATTTTGCTCTGCGAATTCATGGAGAGCTAACCCTAACCCTAAGTGGAATTTTCCCGACTGGCATTCCCCATGTATTTTACTAGGAAATATACATAAGTCTGGTTAAAAAGTCGTGCACCCTCCTAACCAAAGTGATTGGCTCCAAATCCAATGGCGATGTCCATTTTGCTCTACGAATTCATGGAGAGCTAACCCTAACCCTAAGTGGAATTTTCCCCAATGGCATTCCCCATGTATTTTACTAGGAAATGTACATACGTCTGGTTAAAAAGTCGTGCACCCTCCTAACCATAGTGATGGGCTCCAAATCCAATGGCGATGTCCATTTTGCTCTGCGATTTCATAGAGAGCTAACCCTAACCCTAAGTGGAATTTTCCCCAATGGCATTCCCAATGTATTTTACTAGGAAATATACACAAGTCTGGTTAAAAAGTCGTGCACCCTCCTAACCATAGTGATGGGCTCCAAATCGAATGGCGATGTCCATTTTGCTCTGCGAATTCATGGGGAGCTAACCCTAACCCTAAGTGGAATTTTCCCCAATGGCATTCCCCATGTATTTTACTAGGAAATATACATAAGTCTGGTTAAAAAGTCATGCACCCTCCTAACCATAGTGATGGGCTCCAAATCCAATGGCGATGTCCATTTTGCTCTACGAATTCATGGAGAGCTAACCCTAACCCTAAGTGGAATTTTCCCCAATGGCATTCCCCATTTATTTTACCAGGAAATATACACAAGTCTGGTTAAAAAGTCGTGCACCCTCCTAACCATAGTGATGGGCTCCCAATCCAATGGCGATGTCCATTTTGCTCTGCGAATTCATGGGGAGCTAACCCTAACCCTAAGTGGAATTTTCGCCAATGGCATTACCCATGTATTTTACTAGGAAATATACATAAGTCTGGTTAAAAAGTCATGCACCGTCCTAACCATAGTGATGGGCTCCAAATCCAATGGCGATGTCCATTTTGCTCTGCGAATTCATGGGGAGCTAACCCTAACCCTAAGTGGAATTTTCCCCAATGGCATTCCCCATGTATTTTACTAGGAAATATACACAAGTCTGGTTAAAAAGTCATGCACCCTCCTAACCATAGTGATGGGCTCCAAATCCAATGGCGATGTCCATTTTGCTCTGCGAATTCATAGAGAGCTAACCCTAAGTGGAATTTTCCCCAATGGCATTCCCCATTTATTTTACCAGGAAATATACCAAGTCTGGTTAAAAAGTCGTGCACCCTCCTAACCATAGTGATGGGCTCCAAATCCAATGGCGATGTCCATTTTGCTCTGCGAATTCATGGGGAGCTAACCCTAACCCTAAGTGGAATTTTCCCCAATGGCATTCCCCATGTATTTTACTAGGAAAAATACATAAGTGTGGTTAAAAAGTCATGCACCCTCCTAACCATAGTGATGGGCTCCAAATCCAATGGCGATGTCCATTTTGCTCTGCGAATTCATGGAGAGCTAACCCTAACCCTAAGTGGAATTTTCCCGACTGGCATTCCCCATGTATTTTACTAGGAAATATACATAATTCTGGTTAAAAAGTCGTGCACCCTCCTAACCAAAGTGATTGGCTCCAAATCCAATGGCGATGTCCATTTTGCTCTACGAATTCATGGGGAGCTAACCCTAACCCTAAGTGGAATTTTCCCCAATGGCATTCCCCATTTATTTTACCAGTAAATATACACAAGTCTGGTTAAAAAGTCGTGCACCCTCCTAACCATAGTGATGGGCTCCAAATCCAATGGCGATGTCCATTTTGCTCTGCGAATTCATCGGGAGCTAACCCTAACCCTTAGTGGAATTTTCCCCAATGGCATTCCCCATGTATTTTACTAGGAAATATACATAAGTCTGGTTAAAAAGTCATGCACCCTCCTAACCATAGTGATGGGCTCCAAATCCAATGGCGATGTCCATTTTGCTCTACGAATTCATGGAGAGCTAACCCTAACCCTAAGTGGAATTTTCCCCAATGGCATTCCCCATGTATTTTACTAGGAAATGTACATAAGTCTGGTTAAAAAGTCGTCCACCCTCCTAAACATAGTGATGGGCTCCAAATCCAATGGCGATGTCCATTTTGCTCTGCGATTTCATAGAGAGCTAACCCTAACCCTAAGTGGAATTTTCCCCAATGGCATTCCCCATTTATTTTACCAGGAAATATACACAAGTCTGGTTAAAAAGTCGTGTACCCTCCTAACCATAGTGATGGGCTCCCAATCCAATGGCGATGTCCATTTTGCTCTGCGAATTCATGGGGAGCTAACCCTAACCCTAAGTGGAATTTTCGCCAATGGCATTACCCATGTATTTTACTAGGAAATATACATAAGTCTGGTTAAAAAGTCATGCACCGTCCTAACCATAGTGATGGGCTCCAAATCCAATGGCGATGTCCATTTTGCTCTGCGAATTCATGGGGAGCTAACCCTAACCCTAAGTGGAATTTTCCCCAATGGCATTCCCCATGTATTTTACTAGGAAAAATACATAAGTGTGGTTAAAAAGTCATGCACCCTCCTAACCATAGTGATGGGCTCCAAATCCAATGGCGATGTCCATTTTGCTCTGCGAATTCATAGAGAGCTAACCCTAAGTGGAATTTTCCCCAATGGCATTCCCCATGTATTTTACTAGGAAATATACACAAGTCTGGTTAAAAAGTCGTGCACCCTCCTAACCATAGTGATGGGCTCCAAATCCAATGGGGATGTCCATTTTGCTCTGCGATTTCATAGAGAGCTAACCCTAACCCTAAGTGGAATTTTCCCCAATGGCATTCCCAATTTATTTTACCAGGAAATATACACAAGTCTGGTTAAAAAGTCGTGCACCCTCCTAACCATAGTGATGGGCTCCAAATCGAATGGCGATGTCCATTTTGCTCTGCGATTTCAAGAGAGAGCTAACCCTAACCCTAAGTGGAATTTTCCCCAATGGCATTCCCCATTTATTTTACCAGGAAATATACCAAGTCTGGTTAAAAAGTCGTGCACCCTCCTAACCATAGTGATGGGCTCCAAATCCAATGGCGATGTCCATTTTGCTCTGCGAATTCATGGGGAGCTAACCCTAACCCTAAGTGGAATTTTCCCCAATGGCATTCCCCATGTATTTTACTAGGAAAAATACATAAGTGTGGTTAAAAAGTCATGCACCCTCCTAACCATAGTGATGGGCTCCAAATCCAATGGCGATGTCCATTTTGCTCTGCGAATTCATGGAGAGCTAACCCTAACCCTAAGTGGAATTTTCCCGACTGGCATTCCCCATGTATTTTACTAGGAAATATACATAAGTCTGGTTAAAAAGTCATGCACCCTCCTAACCATAGTGATGGGCTCCAAATCCAATGGCGATGTCCATTTTGCTCTACGAATTCATGGAGAGCTAACCCTAACCCTAAGTGGAATTTTCCCCAATGGCATTCCCCATTTATTTTACCAGGAAATATACACAAGTCTGGTTAAAAAGTCGTGCACCCTCCTAACCATAGTGATGGGCTCCCAATCCAATGGCGATGTCCATTTTGCTCTGCGAATTCATGGGGAGCTAACCCTAACCCTAAGTGGAATTTTAGCCAATGGCATTACCCATGTATTTTACTAGGAAATATACATAAGTCTGGTTAAAAAGTCATGCACCGTCCTAACCATAGTGATGGGCTCCAAATCCAATGGCGATGTCCATTTTGCTCTGCGAATTCATGGGGAGCTAACCCTAACCCTAAGTGGAATTTTCCCCAATGGCATTCCCCATGTATTTTACTAGGAAATATACACAAGTCTGGTTAAAAAGTCATGCACCCTCCTAACCATAGTGATGGGCTCCAAATCCAATGGCGATGTCCATTTTGCTCTGCGAATTCATAGAGAGCTAACCCTAAGTGGAATTTTCCCCAATGGCATTCCCCATTTATTTTACCAGGAAATATACCAAGTCTGGTTAAAAAGTCGTGCACCCTCCTAACCATAGTGATGGGCTCCAAATCCAATGGCGATGTCCATTTTGCTCTGCGAATTCATGGGGAGCTAACCCTAACCCTAAGTGGAATTTTCCCCAATGGCATTCCCCATGTATTTTACTAGGAAAAATACATAAGTGTGGTTAAAAAGTCATGCACCCTCCTAACCATAGTGATGGGCTCCAAATCCAATGGCGATGTCCATTTTGCTCTGCGAATTCATGGAGAGCTAACCCTAACCCTAAGTGGAATTTTCCCGACTGGCATTCCCCATGTATTTTACTAGGAAATATACATAATTCTGGTTAAAAAGTCGTGCACCCTCCTAACCAAAGTGATTGGCTCCAAATCCAATGGCGATGTCCATTTTGCTCTACGAATTCATGGGGAGCTAACCCTAACCCTAAGTGGAATTTTCCCCAATGGCATTCCCCATGTATTTTACTAGGAAATATACATAAGTCTGGTTAAAAAGTCGTGCACCCTCCTAACCAAAGTGATTGGCTCCAAATCCAATGGCGATGTCCATTTTGATCTACGAATTCATGGAGAGCTAACCCTAACCCTAAGTGGAATTTTCCCCAATGGCATTCCCCATGTATTTTACTAGGAAATGTACATACGTCTGGTTAAAAAGTCGTGCACCCTCCTAACCATAGTGATGGGCTCCAAATCCAATGGCGATGTCCATTTTGCTCTGCGATTTCATAGAGAGCTAACCCTAACCCTAAGTGGAATTTTCCCCAATGGCATTCCCAATGTATTTTACTAGGAAATATACACAAGTCTGGTTAAAAAGTCGTGCACCCTCCTAACCATAGTGATGGGCTCCAAATTGAATGGCGATGTCCATTTTGCTCTGCGAATTCATGGGGAGCTAACCCTAACCCTTAGTGGAATTTTCCCCAATGGCATTCCCCATGTATTTTACTAGGAAATATACATAAGTCTGGTTAAAAAGTCATGCACCCTCCTAACCATAGTGATGGGCTCCAAATCCAATGGCGATGTCCATTTTGCTCTACGAATTCATGGAGAGCTAACCCTAACCCTAAGTGGAATTTTCCCCAATGGCATTCCCCATTTATTTTACCAGGAAATATACACAAGTCTGGTTAAAAAGTCGTGCACCCTCCTAACCATAGTGATGGGCTCCCAATCCAATGGCGATGTCCATTTTGCTCTGCGAATTCATGGGGAGCTAACCCTAACCCTAAGTGGAATTTTCGCCAATGGCATTACCCATGTATTTTACTAGGAAATATACATAAGTCTGGTTAAAAAGTCATGCACCGTCCTAACCATAGTGATGGGCTCCAAATCCAATGGCGATGTCCATTTTGCTCTGCGAATTCATGGGGAGCTAACCCTAACCCTAAGTGGAATTTTCCCCAATGGCATTCCCCATGTATTTTACTAGGAAATATACACAAGTCTGGTTAAAAAGTCATGCACCCTCCTAACCATAGTGATTGGCTCCACATCCAATGGCGATGTCCATTTTGCTCTGCGAATTCATAGAGAGCTAACCCTAAGTGGAATTTTCCCCAATGGCATTCCCCATTTATTTTACCAGGAAATATACCAAGTCTGGTTAAAAAGTCGTGCACCCTCCTAACCATAGTGATGGGCTCCAAATCCAATGGCGATGTCCATTTTGCTCTGCGAATTCATGGGGAGCTAACCCTAACCCTAAGTGGAATTTTCCCCAATGGCATTCCCCATTTATTTTACCAGGAAATATACCAAGTCTGGTTAAAAAGTCGTGCACCCTCCTAACCATAGTGATGGGCTCCAAATCCAATGGCGATGTCCATTTTGCTCTGCGAATTCATGGGGAGCTAACCCTAACCCTAAGTGGAATTTTCCCCAATGGCATTCCCCATGTATTTTACTAGGAAATATACATAAGTCTGGTTAAAAAGTCATGCACCCTCCTAACCATAGTGATGGGCTCCAAATCCAATGGCGATGTCCATTTTGCTCTGCGAATTCATGGAGAGCTAACCCTAACCCTAAGTGGAATTTTCCCGACTGGCATTCCCCATGTATTTTACTAGGAAATATACATAATTCTGGTTAAAAAGTCGTGCACCCTCCTAACCAAAGTGATTGGCTCCAAATCCAATGGCGATGTCCATTTTGCTGTACGAATTCATGGAGAGCTAACCCTAACCCTAAGTGGAATTTTCCCCAATGGCATTCCCCATGTATTTTACTAGGAAATGTACATAAGTCTGGTTAAAAAGTCGTGCATCCTCCTAACCATAGTGATGGGCTCCAAATCCAATGGCGATGTCCATTTTGCTCTACGAATTCATGGAGAGCTAACCCTAACCCTAAGTGTAATTTTCCCCAATGGCATTCCCCATTTATTTTACCAGGAAATATACATAAGTCTGGTTAAAAAGTCGTGCACCCTCCTAACCATAGTGATGGGCTCCAAATCCAATGGCGATGTCCATTTTGCTCTGCGATTTCATAGAGAGCTAACCCTAACCCTAAGTGGAATTTTCCCCAAAGGCATTCCCCATTTATTTTACCAGTAAATATACACAAGTCTGGTTAAAAAGTCGTGCACCCTCCTAACCATAGTGATGGGCTCCAAATCCAATGGCGATGTCCATTTTGCTCTGCGAATTCATGGGGAGCTAACCCTAACCCTAAGTGGAATTTTCGCCAATGGCATTACCCATGTATTTTACTAGGAAATATACACAAGTCTGGTTAAAAAGTCGTGCACCCTCATAACCATAGTGATGGGCTCCAAATCGAATGGCGATGTCCATTTTGCTCTGCGAATTCATGGGGAGCTAACCCTAACCCTTAGTGGAATTTTCCCCAATGGCATTCCCCATGTATTTTACTAGGAAATATACATAAGTCTGGTTAAAAAGTCGTGCACCCTCCTAACCATAGTGATGGGCTCCAAATCCAATGGCGATGTCCATTTTGCTCTGCGATTTCATAGAGAGCTAACCCTAACCCTAAGTGGAATTTTCCCCAATGGCATTCCTCATTTATTTTACCAGGAAATATACACAAGTCTGGTTAAAAAGTCATGCACCCTCCTAACCATAGTGATGGGCTCCCAATCCAATGGCGATGTCCATTTTGCTCTGCGAATTCATGGGGAGCTAACCCTAACCCTAAGTGGAATTTTCGCCAATGGCATTACCCATGTATTTTACTAGGAAATATACATAAGTCTGGTTAAAAAGTCATGCACCGTCCTAACCATAGTGATGGGCTCCAAATCCAATGGCGATGTCCATTTTGCTCTGCGAATTCATGGGGAGCTAACCCTAACCCTAAGTGGAATTTTCCCCAATGGCATTCCCCATGTATTTTACTAGGAAATATACACAAGTCTGGTTAAAAAGTCATGCACCCTCCTAACCATAGTGATGGGCTCCAAATCCAATGGCGATGTCCATTTTGCTCTGCGAATTCATAGAGAGCTAACCCTAAGTGGAATTTTCCCCAATGGCATTCCCCATTTATTTTACCAGGAAATATACCAAGTCTGGTTAAAAAGTCGTGCACCCTCCTAACCATAGTGATGGGCTCCAAATCCAATGGCGATGTCCATTTTGCTCTGCGAATTCATGGGGAGCTAACCCTAACCCTAAGTGGAATTTTCCCCAATGGCATTCCCCATGTATTTTACTAGGAAAAATACATAAGTGTGGTTAAAAAGTCATGCACCCTCCTAACCATAGTGATGGGCTCCAAATCCAATGGCGATGTCCATTTTGCTCTGCGAATTCATGGAGAGCTAACCCTAACCCTAAGTGGAATTTTCCCGACTGGCATTCCCCATGTATTTTACTAGGAAATATACATAATTCTGGTTAAAAAGTCGTGCACCCTCCTAACCAAAGTGATTGGCTCCAAATCCAATGGCGATGTCCATTTTGCTCTACGAATTCATGGGGAGCTAACCCTAACCCTAAGTGGAATTTTCCCCAATGGCATTCCCCATGTATTTTACTAGGAAATATACATAAGTCTGGTTAAAAAGTCGTGCACCCTCCTAACCAAAGTGATTGGCTCCAAATCCAATGGCGATGTCCATTTTGATCTACGAATTCATGGAGAGCTAACCCTAACCCTAAGTGGAATTTTCCCCAATGGCATTCCCCATGTATTTTACTAGGAAATGTACATACGTCTGGTTAAAAAGTCGTGCACCCTCCTAACCATAGTGATGGGCTCCAAATCCAATGGCGATGTCCATTTTGCTCTGCGATTTCATAGAGAGCTAACCCTAACCCTAAGTGGAATTTTCCCCAATGGCATTCCCAATGTATTTTACTAGGAAATATACACAAGTCTGGTTAAAAAGTCGTGCACCCTCCTAACCATAGTGATGGGCTCCAAATTGAATGGCGATGTCCATTTTGCTCTGCGAATTCATGGGGAGCTAACCCTAACCCTTAGTGGAATTTTCCCCAATGGCATTCCCCATGTATTTTACTAGGAAATATACATAAGTCTGGTTAAAAAGTCATGCACCCTCCTAACCATAGTGATGGGCTCCAAATCCAATGGCGATGTCCATTTTGCTCTACGAATTCATGGAGAGCTAACCCTAACCCTAAGTGGAATTTTCCCCAATGGCATTCCCCATTTATTTTACCAGGAAATATACACAAGTCTGGTTAAAAAGTCGTGCACCCTCCTAACCATAGTGATGGGCTCCCAATCCAATGGCGATGTCCATTTTGCTCTGCGAATTCATGGGGAGCTAACCCTAACCCTAAGTGGAATTTTCGCCAATGGCATTACCCATGTATTTTACTAGGAAATATACATAAGTCTGGTTAAAAAGTCATGCACCGTCCTAACCATAGTGATGGGCTCCAAATCCAATGGCGATGTCCATTTTGCTCTGCGAATTCATGGGGAGCTAACCCTAACCCTAAGTGGAATTTTCCCCAATGGCATTCCCCATGTATTTTACTAGGAAATATACACAAGTCTGGTTAAAAAGTCATGCACCCTCCTAACCATAGTGATTGGCTCCACATCCAATGGCGATGTCCATTTTGCTCTGCGAATTCATAGAGAGCTAACCCTAAGTGGAATTTTCCCCAATGGCATTCCCCATTTATTTTACCAGGAAATATACCAAGTCTGGTTAAAAAGTCGTGCACCCTCCTAACCATAGTGATGGGCTCCAAATCCAATGGCGATGTCCATTTTGCTCTGCGAATTCATGGGGAGCTAACCCTAACCCTAAGTGGAATTTTCCCCAATGGCATTCCCCATTTATTTTACCAGGAAATATACCAAGTCTGGTTAAAAAGTCGTGCACCCTCCTAACCATAGTGATGGGCTCCAAATCCAATGGCGATGTCCATTTTGCTCTGCGAATTCATGGGGAGCTAACCCTAACCCTAAGTGGAATTTTCCCCAATGGCATTCCCCATGTATTTTACTAGGAAATATACATAAGTCTGGTTAAAAAGTCATGCACCCTCCTAACCATAGTGATGGGCTCCAAATCCAATGGCGATGTCCATTTTGCTCTGCGAATTCATGGAGAGCTAACCCTAACCCTAAGTGGAATTTTCCCGACTGGCATTCCCCATGTATTTTACTAGGAAATATACATAATTCTGGTTAAAAAGTCGTGCTCCCTCCTAACCATAGTGATGGGCTCCAAATCCAATGGCGATGTCCATTTTGCTCTGCGAATTCATGGGGAGCTAACCCTAACCCTAAGTGGAATTTTCCCCAATGGCATTCCCCATGTATTTTACTAGGAAATATACACAAGTCTGGTTAAAAAGTCGTGCACCCTCCTAACCATAGTGATGGGCTCCAAATCCAATGGCGATGTCCATTTTGCTCTGCGAATTCATGGGGAGCTAACCCTAACCCTAAGTGGAATTTTCGCCAATGGCATTACCCATGTATTTTACTAGGAAATATACATAAGTCTGGTTAAAAAGTCATGCACCCTCCTAACCATAGTGATGGGCTCCAAATCCAATGGCGATGTCCATTTTGCTCTGCGAATTCATGGGGAGCTAACCCTAACCCTAAGTGGAATTTTCCCCAATGGCATTCCCCATGTATTTTACCAGGAAATATACACAAGTCTGGTTAAAAAGTCGTGCACCCTCCTAACCAAAGTGATTGGCTCCAAATCCAATGGCGATGTCCATTTTGCTCTACGAATTCATGGAGAGCTAACCCTAACCCTAAGTGGAATTTTCCCCAATGGCATTCCCCATGTATTTTACTAGGAAATATACATAAGTCTGGTTAAAAAGTCATGCACCCTCCTAACCATAGTGATGGGCTCCAAATCCAATGGCGATGTCCATTTTGCTCTGCGATTTCATAGAGAGCTAACCCTAACCCTAAGTGGAATTTTCCCCAAAGGCATTCCCCATTTATTTTACCAGGAAATATACACAAGTCTGGTTAAAAAGTCGTGCACCCTCCTAACCATAGTGATGGGCTCCAAATCCAATGGCGATGTCCATTTTGCTCTACGAATTCATGGAGAGCTAACCCTAACCCTAAGTGGAATTTTCCCCAATGGCATTCCCCATTTATTTTACCAGGAAATATACACATGTCTGGTTAAAAAGTCGTGCACCCTCCTAACCATAGTGATGGGCTCCAAATCCAATGGCGATGTCCATTTTGCTCTGCGATTTCATAGACAGCTAACCCTAACCCTACGTGGAATTTTCCCCAATGGCATTCCCCATTTATTTTACCAGGAAATATACACAAGTCTGGTTAAAAAGTCGTGCACCCTCCTAACCATAGTGATGGGCTCCAAATCCAATGGCGATATCCATTTTGCTCTGCGAATTCATGCGGAGCTAACCCTAACCCTAAGTGGAATTTTCGCCAATGGCATTACCCATGTATTTTACTAGGAAATATACATAAGTCTGGTTAAAAAGTCATGCACCCTCCTAACCATAGTGATGGGCTCCAAATCCAATGGCGATGTCCATTTTGCTCTGCGATTTCATAGAGAGCTAACCCTAACCCTAAGTGGAATTTTCCCCAATGGCATTCCCCATTTATTTTACCAGGAAATATACACAAGTCTGGTTAAAAAGTCGTGCACCCTCCTAACCATAGTGATGGGCTCCAAATCCAATGGCGATGTCCATTTTGCTCTACGAATTCATGGAGAGCTAACCCTAACCCTAAGTGGAATTTTCCCCAATGGCATTCCCCATGTATTTTACTAGGAAATGTACATAAGTCTGGTTAAAAAGTCGTGCACCCTCCTAACCATAATGATGGGCTCCAAATCCAATGGCGATGTCCATTTTGCTCTGCGATTTCATAGAGAGCTAACCCTAACCCTAAGTGGAATTTTCCCCAATGGCATTCC
Source organism: Thamnophis sirtalis (assembly GCF_051295495.1). NCBI lineage: Eukaryota > Metazoa > Chordata > Lepidosauria > Squamata > Natricidae > Thamnophis > Thamnophis sirtalis. The sequence continues at coordinate 52,969,187 of NW_028261383.1, read as the reverse complement.
CCATTTATTTTACAAGGAAATATACACAAGTCTGGTTAAAAAGTCGTGCACCCTCCTAACCATAGTGATTGGCTCCAAATCCAATGGCGATATCCATTTTGCTCTGCGAATTCATGGGGAGCTAACCCTAACCCTAAGTGGAATTTTCGCCAATGGCATTACCCATTTTACTAGGAAATATACATAAGTCTGGTTAAAAAGTCATGCACCCTCCTAACCATAGTGATGGGCTCCAAATCCAATGGCGATGTCCATTTTGCTCTGCGAATTCATGGGGAGCTAACCCTAACCCTAAGTGGAATTTTCCCCAATGGCATTCCCCATGTATTTTACTAGGAAATATACACAAGTCTGGTTAAAAAGTCGTGCACCCTCCTAACCATAGTGATGGGCTCCAAATCCAATGGCGATGTCCATTTTGCTCTGCGATTTCATAGAGAGCTAACCCTAACCCTAAGTGGAATTTTCCCCAATGGCATTCCCCATTTATTTTACCAGGAAATATACACAAGTCTGGTTAAAAAGTCGTGCACCCTCCTAACCATAGTGATGGGCTCCAAATCCAATGGCGATGTCCATTTTGCTCTGCGAATTCATGGGGAGCTAACCCTAACCCTAAGTGGAATTTTCGCCAATGGCATTACCCATGTATTTTACTAGGAAATATACATAAGTCAGGTTAAAAAGTCATGCACCCTCCTAACCAAAGTGATTGGCTCCAAATCCAATGGCGATGTCCATTTTGCTCTGCGAATTCATGGGGAGCTAACCCTAACCTTAAGTGGAATTTTCCCCAATGGCATTCCCCATGTATTTTACTAGGAAAAATACATAAGTCTGGTTAAAAAGTCGTGCACCCTCCTAACCATAATGATGGGCTCCAAATCCAATGGCGATGTCCCATTTTGCTCTGCGATTTCATAGAGAGCTAACCCTAACCCTAAGTGGAATTTTCCCCAATGGCATTCCCCATTTATTTTACAAGGAAATATACACAAGTCTGGTTAAAAAGTCGTGCACCCTCCTAACCATAGTGATTGGCTCCAAATCCAATGGCGATATCCATTTTGCTCTGCGAATTCATGGGGAGCTAACCCTAACCCTAAGTGGAATTTTCGCCAATGGCATTACCCATGTATTTTACTAGGAAATATACATAAGTCTGGTTAAAAAGTCATGCACCCTCCTAACCATAGTGATGGGCTCCAAATCCAATGGCGATGTCCATTTTGCTCTGCGAATTCATGGGAAGCTAACCCTAAGTGGAATTTTCCCCAATGGCATTCCCCATGTATTTTACTAGGAAATATACACAAGTCTGGTTAAAAAGTCGTGCACCCTCCTAACCATAGTGATGGGCTCCAAATCCAATGGGGATGTCCATTTTGCTCTGTAATTTCATAGAGAGCTAACCCTAACCTAACCCTAAGTGGAATTTTCCCCAATGGCATTCCCCATTTATTTTACCAGGAAATATACACAAGTCTGGTTAAAAAGTCGTGCTCCCTCCTAACCATACTGATGGGCTCCAAATCCAATGGCGATGTCCATTTTGCTCTGCGAATTCATAGAGAGCTAACCCTAACCCTAAGTGGAATTTTCCCCAATGGCATTCCCCATGTATTTTACTAGGAAATATACACAAGTCTGGTTAAAAAGTCGTGCACCCTCCTAACCATAGTGATGGGCTCCAAATCCAATGGGGATGTCCATTTTGCTCTGCGATTTCATAGAGAGCTAACCCTAACCCTAAGTGGAATTTTCCCCAATGGCATTCCCCATTTATTTTACCAGGAAATATACACAAGTCTGGTTAAAAAGTCGTGCACCCTCCTAACCATAGTGATGGGCTCCAAATCCAATGGCGATGTCCATTTTGCTCTGCGAATTCATGGGGAGCTAACCCTAACCCTAAGTGGAATTTTCGCCAATGGCATTACCCATGTATTTTACTAGGAAATATACATAAGTCTGGTTAAAAAAGTCATGCACCCTCCTAACCATAGTGATGGGTTCCAAATCCAATGGCGATGTCCATTTTGCTCTGCGAATTCATGGGGAGCTAACCCTAACCCTAAGTGGAATTTTCGCCAATGGCATTACCCATGTATTTTACTAGGAAATATACATAAGTCTGGTTAAAAAGTCATGCACCCTCCTAACCATAGTGATGGGTTCCAAATCCAATGGCGATGTCCATTTTGCTCTGCGAATTCATGGGGAGCTAACCCTAACCCTAAGTGGAATTTCCCCCAATGGCATTCCCCATGTATTTTACTAGGAAATATACACAAGTCTGGTTAAAAAGTCGTGCACCCTCCTAACCATAGTGATGGGCTCCAAATCCAATGGCGATGTCCATTTTGCTCTGCGAATTCATGGGGAGCTAACCCTAACCCTAAGTGGAATTTTCCCCAATGGCATTCCCCATGTATTTTACTAGGAAATATACACAAGTCTGGTTAAAAAGTCGTGCACCCTCCTAACCATAGTGATGGGCTCCAAATCCAATGGCGATGTCCATTTTGCTCTGCGATTTCATAGAGAGCTAACCCTAACCCTCAGTGGAATTTTCCCCAATGGCATTCCCCATTTATTTTACAAGGAAATATACACAAGTCTGGTTAAAAAGTCGTGCACCCTCCTAACCATAGTGATGGGCTCCAAATCCAATGGCGATGTCCATTTTGCTCTGCGAATTCATGGGGAGCTAACCCTAACCCTAAGTGGAATTTTCGCCAATGGCATTACCCATGTATTTTACTAGGAAATATACATAATTCAGGTTAAAAAGTCATGCACCCTCCTAACCAAAGTGATTGGCTCCCAATCCAATGGCGATGTCCATTTTGCTCTGCGAATTCATGGGGAGCTAACCCTAACCTTAAGTGGAATTTTCCCCAATGGCATTCCCCATGTATTTTACTAGGAAAAATACATAAGTGTGGTTAAAAAGTCATGCACCCTCCTAACCATAGTGATGGGCTCCAAATCCAATGGCGATGTCCATTTTGCTCTGCGAATTCATAGATAGCTAACCCTAACCCTAAGTGGAATTTTCCCCAATGGCATTCCCCATGTATTTTACTAGGAAATATACACAAGTCTGGTTAAAAAGTCGTGCACCCTCCTAACCATAGTGATGGGCTCCAAATCCAATGGCGATGTCCATTTTGCTCTGCGATTTCATAGAGAGCTAACCCTAACCCTAAGTGGAATTTTCCCCAATGGCATTCCCCATTTATTTTACCAGGAAATATACACAAGTCTGGTTAAAAAGTCGTGCACCCTCCTAACCATAGTGATGGGCTCCAAATCCAATGGCGATGTCCATTTTGCTCTGCGAATTCATGGGGAGCTAACCCTAACCCTAAGTGGAATTTTCGCCAATGGCATTACCCATGTATTTTACTAGGAAAAATACATAAGTGTGGTTAAAAAGTCATGCACCCTCCTAACCATAGTGATGGGCTCCAAATCCAATGGCGATGTCCATTTTGCTCTGCGAATTCATAGATAGCTAACCCTAACCCTAAGTGGAATTTTCCCAATGGCATTCCCCATGTATTTTACTAGGAAATATACACAAGTCTGGTTAAAAAGTCGTGCAACCTCCTAAACATAGTGATGGGCTCCAAATCCAATGGGGATGTCGATTTTGCTCTGCAATTTCATAGAGAGCTAACCCTAACCTAACCCTAAGTGGAATTTTCCCCAATGGCATTCCCCATTTATTTTACCAGGAAATATACACAAGTCTGGTTAAAAAGTCGTGCTCCCTCCTAACCATACTGATGGGCTCCAAATCCAATGGCGATGTCCATTTTGCTCTGCGAATTCATGGGGAGCTAACCCTAACCCTAAGTGGAATTTTCCCCAATGGCATTCCCCATGTATTTTACTAGGAAATATACACAAGTCTGGTTAAAAAGTCGTGCACCCTCCTAACCATAGTGATGGGCTCCAAATCCAATGGCGATGTCCATTTTGCTCTGCGAATTCATGGGGAGCTAACCCTAACCCTAAGTGGAATTTTCCCCAATGGCATTCCCCATGTATTTTACTAGGAAATATACACAAGTCTGGTTAAAAAGTCGTGCACCCTCCTAACCATAGTGATGGGCTCCAAATCCAATGGCGATGTCCATTTTGCTCTGCGATTTCATAGAGAGCTAACCCTAACCCTCAGTGGAATTTTCCCCAATGGCATTCCCCATTTATTTTACAAGGAAATATACACAAGTCTGGTTAAAAAGTCGTGCACCCTCCTAACCATAGTGATGGGCTCCAAATCCAATGGCGATGTCCATTTTGCTCTGCGAATTCATGGGGAGCTAACCCTAACCCTAAGTGGAATTTTCGCCAATGGCATTACCCATGTATTTTACTAGGAAATATACATAATTCAGGTTAAAAAGTCATGCACCCTCCTAACCAAAGTGATTGGCTCCCAATCCAATGGCGATGTCCATTTTGCTCTGCGAATTCATGGGGAGCTAACCCTAACCTTAAGTGGAATTTTCCCCAATGGCATTCCCCATGTATTTTACTAGGAAAAATACATAAGTGTGGTTAAAAAGTCATGCACCCTCCTAACCATAGTGATGGGCTCCAAATCCAATGGCGATGTCCATTTTGCTCTGCGAATTCATAGATAGCTAACCCTAACCCTAAGTGGAATTTTCCCCAATGGCATTCCCCATGTATTTTACTAGGAAATATACACAAGTCTGGTTAAAAAGTCGTGCACCCTCCTAACCATAGTGATGGGCTCCAAATCCAATGGCGATGTCCATTTTGCTCTGCGATTTCATAGAGAGCTAACCCTAACCCTAAGTGGAATTTTCCCCAATGGCATTCCCCATTTATTTTACCAGGAAATATACACAAGTCTGGTTAAAAAGTCGTGCACCCTCCTAACCATAGTGATGGGCTCCAAATCCAATGGCGATGTCCATTTTGCTCTGCGAATTCATGGGGAGCTAACCCTAACCCTAAGTGGAATTTTCGCCAATGGCATTACCCATGTATTTTACTAGGAAAAATACATAAGTGTGGTTAAAAAGTCATGCACCCTCCTAACCATAGTGATGGGCTCCAAATCCAATGGCGATGTCCATTTTGCTCTGCGAATTCATAGATAGCTAACCCTAACCCTAAGTGGAATTTTCCCAATGGCATTCCCCATGTATTTTACTAGGAAATATACACAAGTCTGGTTAAAAAGTCGTGCAACCTCCTAAACATAGTGATGGGCTCCAAATCCAATGGGGATGTCGATTTTGCTCTGCAATTTCATAGAGAGCTAACCCTAACCTAACCCTAAGTGGAATTTTCCCCAATGGCATTCCCCATTTATTTTACCAGGAAATATACACAAGTCTGGTTAAAAAGTCGTGCTCCCTCCTAACCATACTGATGGGCTCCAAATCCAATGGCGATGTCCATTTTGCTCTGCGAATTCATAGAGAGCTAACCCTAACCCTAAGTGGAATTTTCCCCAATGGCATTCCCCATGTATTTTACTAGGAAATATACACAAGTCTGATTAAAAAGTCGTGCACCCTCCTAACCATAGTGATGGGCTCCAAATCCAATGGGGATGTCCATTTTGCTCTGCGATTTCATAGAGAGCTAACCCTAACCCTAAGTGGAATTTTCCCCAATGGCATTCCCCATGTATTTTACTAGGAAATATACACAAGTCTGGTTAAAAAGTCGTGCACCCTCCTAACCATAGTGATGGGCTCCAAATCCAATGGCGATGTCCATTTTGCTCTGCAAATTCATAGAGAGCTAACCCTAACCCTAAGTGGAATTTTCCCCAATGGCATTCCCCATGTATTTTACTAAGAAATATACACAAGTCTGGTTAAAAAGTCGTGCACCCTCCTAACCATAGTGATGGGCTCCAAATCCAATGGCGATGTCCATTTTGCTCTGCGAATTCATGGGGAGCTAACCCTAACCCTAAGTGGAATTTTCGCCAATGGCATTACCCATGTATTTTACTAGGAAATATACATAAGTCTGGTTAAAAAGTCATGCACCCTCCTAACCATAGTGATGGGCTCCAAATCCAATGGCGATGTCCATTTTGCTCTGCGAATTCATGGGGAGCTAACCCTAACCCTAAGTGGAATTTTCCCCAATGGCATTCCCCATGTATTTTACCAGGAAATATACACAAGTCTGGTTAAAAAGTCGTGCACCCTCCTAACCAAAGTGATTGGCTCCAAATCCAATGGCGATGTCCATTTTGCTCTACGAATTCATGGAGAGCTAACCCTAACCCTAAGTGGAATTTTCCCCAATGGCATTCCCCATGTATTTTACTAGGAAATATACATAAGTCTGGTTAAAAAGTCATGCACCCTCCTAACCATAGTGATGGGCTCCAAATCCAATGGCGATGTCCATTTTGCTCTGCGATTTCATAGAGAGCTAACCCTAACCCTAAGTGGAATTTTCCCCAAAGGCATTCCCCATTTATTTTACCAGGAAATATACACAAGTCTGGTTAAAAAGTCGTGCACCCTCCTAACCATAGTGATGGGCTCCAAATCCAATGGCGATGTCCATTTTGCTCTACGAATTCATGGAGAGCTAACCCTAACCCTAAGTGGAATTTTCCCCAATGGCATTCCCCATTTATTTTACCAGGAAATATACACATGTCTGGTTAAAAAGTCGTGCACCCTCCTAACCATAGTGATGGGCTCCAAATCCAATGGCGATGTCCATTTTGCTCTGCGATTTCATAGACAGCTAACCCTAACCCTACGTGGAATTTTCCCCAATGGCATTCCCCATTTATTTTACCAGGAAATATACACAAGTCTGGTTAAAAAGTCGTGCACCCTCCTAACCATAGTGATGGGCTCCAAATCCAATGGCGATATCCATTTTGCTCTGCGAATTCATGCGGAGCTAACCCTAACCCTAAGTGGAATTTTCGCCAATGGCATTACCCATGTATTTTACTAGGAAATATACATAAGTCTGGTTAAAAAGTCATGCACCCTCCTAACCATAGTGATGGGCTCCAAATCCAATGGCGATGTCCATTTTGCTCTGCGATTTCATAGAGAGCTAACCCTAACCCTAAGTGGAATTTTCCCCAATGGCATTCCCCATTTATTTTACCAGGAAATATACACAAGTCTGGTTAAAAAGTCGTGCACCCTCCTAACCATAGTGATGGGCTCCAAATCCAATGGCGATGTCCATTTTGCTCTACGAATTCATGGAGAGCTAACCCTAACCCTAAGTGGAATTTTCCCCAATGGCATTCCCCATGTATTTTACTAGGAAATGTACATAAGTCTGGTTAAAAAGTCGTGCACCCTCCTAACCATAATGATGGGCTCCAAATCCAATGGCGATGTCCATTTTGCTCTGCGATTTCATAGAGAGCTAACCCTAACCCTAAGTGGAATTTTCCCCAATGGCATTCCCCATTTATTTTACCAGGAAATATACACAAGTCTGGTTAAAAAGTCGTGCACCCTCCTAACCATAGTGATTGGCTCCAAATCCAATGGCGATATCCATTTTGCTCTGCGAATTCATGGGGAGCTAACCCTAACCCTAAGTGGAATTTTCGCCAATGGCATTACCCATTTTACTAGGAAATATACATAAGTCTGGTTAAAAAGTCATGCACCCTCCTAACCATAGTGATGGGCTCCAAATCCAATGGCGATGTCCATTTTGCTCTGCGAATTCATGGGGAGCTAACCCTAACCCTAAGTGGAATTTTTCCCAATGGCATTCCCCATGTATTTTACTAGGAAATATACACAAGTCTGGTTAAAAAGTCGTGCACCCTCCTAACCATAGTGATGGGCTCCAAATCCAATGGCGATGTCCATTTTGCTCTGCGATTTCATAGAGAGCTAACCCTAACCCTAAGTGGAATTTTCCCCAATGGCATTCCCCATTTATTTTACCAGGAAATATACACAAGTCTGGTTAAAAAGTCGTGCACCCTCCTAACCATAGTGATGGGCTCCAAATCCAATGGCGATGTCCATTTTGCTCTGCGAATTCATGGGGAGCTAACCCTAACCCTAAGTGGAATTTTCGCCAATGGCATTACCCATGTATTTTACTAGGAAATATACATAAGTCAGGTTAAAAAGTCATGCACCCTCCTAACCAAAGTGATTGGCTCCAAATCCAATGGCGATGTCCATTTTGCTCTGCGAATTCATGGGGAGCTAACCCTAACCTTAAGTGGAATTTTCCCCAATGGCATTCCCCATGTATTTTACTAGGAAAAATACATAAGTCTGGTTAAAAAGTCGTGCACCCTCCTAACCATAATGATGGGCTCCAAATCCAATGGCGATGTCCATTTTGCTCTGCGATTTCATAGAGAGCTAACCCTAACCCTAAGTGGAATTTTCCCCAATGGCATTCCCCATTTATTTTACAAGGAAATATACACAAGTCTGGTTAAAAAGTCGTGCACCCTCCTAACCATAGTGATTGGCTCCAAATCCAATGGCGATATCCATTTTGCTCTGCGAATTCATGGGGAGCTAACCCTAACCCTAAGTGGAATTTTCGCCAATGGCATTACCCATGTATTTTACTAGGAAATATACATAAGTCTGGTTAAAAAGTCATGCACCCTCCTAACCATAGTGATGGGCTCCAAATCCAATGGCGATGTCCATTTTGCTCTGCGAATTCATGGGAAGCTAACCCTAAGTGGAATTTTCCCCAATGGCATTCCCCATGTATTTTACTAGGAAATATACACAAGTCTGGTTAAAAAGTCGTGCACCCTCCTAACCATAGTGATGGGCTCCAAATCCAATGGGGATGTCCATTTTGCTCTGTAATTTCATAGAGAGCTAACCCTAACCTAACCCTAAGTGGAATTTTCCCCAATGGCATTCCCCATTTATTTTACCAGGAAATATACACAAGTCTGGTTAAAAAGTCGTGCTCCCTCCTAACCATACTGATGGGCTCCAAATCCAATGGCGATGTCCATTTTGCTCTGCGAATTCATAGAGAGCTAACCCTAACCCTAAGTGGAATTTTCCCCAATGGCATTCCCCATGTATTTTACTAGGAAATATACACAAGTCTGGTTAAAAAGTCGTGCACCCTCCTAACCATAGTGATGGGCTCCAAATCCAATGGGGATGTCCATTTTGCTCTGCGATTTCATAGAGAGCTAACCCTAACCCTAAGTGGAATTTTCCCCAATGGCATTCCCCATTTATTTTACCAGGAAATATACACAAGTCTGGTTAAAAAGTCGTGCACCCTCCTAACCATAGTGATGGGCTCCAAATCCAATGGCGATGTCCATTTTGCTCTGCGAATTCATGGGGAGCTAACCCTAACCCTAAGTGGAATTTTCGCCAATGGCATTACCCATGTATTTTACTAGGAAATATACATAAGTCTGGTTAAAAAGTCATGCACCCTCCTAACCATAGTGATGGGTTCCAAATCCAATGGCGATGTCCATTTTGCTCTGCGAATTCATGGGGAGCTAACCCTAACCCTAAGTGGAATTTTCGCCAATGGCATTACCCATGTATTTTACTAGGAAATATACATAAGTCTGGTTAAAAAGTCATGCACCCTCCTAACCATAGTGATGGGTTCCAAATCCAATGGCGATGTCCATTTTGCTCTGCGAATTCATGGGGAGCTAACCCTAACCCTAAGTGGAATTTTCCCCAATGGCATTCCCCATGTATTTTACTAGGAAATATACACAAGTCTGGTTAAAAAGTCGTGCACCCTCCTAACCATAGTGATGGGCTCCAAATCCAATGGCGATGTCCATTTTGCTCTGCGAATTCATGGGGAGCTAACCCTAACCCTAAGTGGAATTTTCCCCAATGGCATTCCCCATGTATTTTACTAGGAAATATACACAAGTCTGGTTAAAAAGTCGTGCACCCTCCTAACCATAGTGATGGGCTCCAAATCCAATGGCGATGTCCATTTTGCTCTGCGATTTCATAGAGAGCTAACCCTAACCCTAAGTGGAATTTTCCCCAATGGCATTCCCCATTTATTTTACCAGGAAATATACACAAGTCTGGTTAAAAAGTCGTGCACCCTCCTAACCATAGTGATGGGCTCCAAATCCAATGGCGATGTCCATTTTGCTCTGCGAATTCATGGGGAGCTAACCCTAACCCTAAGTGGAATTTTCGCCAATGGCATTACCCATGTATTTTACCAGGAAATATACATAAGTCAGGTTAAAAAGTCATGCACCCTCCTAACCAAAGTGATTGGCTCCCAATCCAATGGCGATGTCCATTTTGCTCTGCGAATTCATGGGGAGCTAACCCTAACCTTAAGTGGAATTTTCCCCAATGGCATTCCCCATGTATTTTACTAGGAAAAATACATAAGTGTGGTTAAAAAGTCATGCACCCTCCTAACCATAGTGATGGGCTCCAAATCCAATGGCGATGTCCATTTTGCTCTGCGAATTCATAGATAGCTAACCCTAACCCTAAGTGGAATTTTCCCCAATGGCATTCCCCATGTATTTTACTAGGAAATATACACAAGTCTGGTTAAAAAGTCGTGCACCGTCCTAACCATAGTGATGGGCTCCAAATCCAATGGCGATGTCCATTTTGCTCTGCGATTTCATAGAGAGCTAACCCTAACCCTAAGTGGAATTTTCCCCAATGGCATTCCCCATTTATTTTACCAGGAAATATACACAAGTCTGGTTAAAAAGTCGTGCACCCTCCTAACCATAGTGATGGGCTCCAAATCCAATGGCGATGTCCATTTTGCTCTGCGAATTCATGGGGAGCTAACCCTAACCCTAAGTGGAATTTTCGCCAATGGCATTACCCATGTATTTTACTAGGAAAAATACATAAGTGTGGTTAAAAAGTCATGCACCCTCCTAACCATAGTGATGGGCTCCAAATCCAATGGCGATGTCCATTTTGCTCTGCGAATTCATAGATAGCTAACCCTAACCCTAAGTGGAATTTTCCCAATGGCATTCCCCATGTATTTTACTAGGAAATATACACAAGTCTGGTTAAAAAGTCGTGCAACCTCCTAAACATAGTGATGGGCTCCAAATCCAATGGGGATGTCGATTTTGCTCTGCAATTTCATAGAGAGCTAACCCTAACCTAACCCTAAGTGGAATTTTCCCCAATGGCATTCCCCATTTATTTTACCAGGAAATATACACAAGTCTGGTTAAAAAGTCGTGCTCCCTCCTAACCATACTGATGGGCTCCAAATCCAATGGCGATGTCCATTTTGCTCTGCGAATTCATAGAGAGCTAACCCTAACCCTAAGTGGAATTTTCCCCAATGGCATTCCCCATGTATTTTACTAGGAAATATACACAAGTCTGGTTAAAAAGTCGTGCACCCTCCTAACCATAGTGATGGGCTCCAAATCCAATGGGGATGTCCATTTTGCTCTGCGATTTCATAGAGAGCTAACCCTAACCCTAAGTGGAATTTTCCCCAATGGCATTCCCCATGTATTTTACTAGGAAATATACACAAGTCTGGTTAAAAAGTCGTGCACCCTCCTAACCATAGTGATGGGCTCCAAATCCAATGGCGATGTCCATTTTGCTCTGCAAATTCATAGAGAGCTAACCCTAACCCTAAGTGGAATTTTCCCCAATGGCATTCCCCATGTATTTTACTAAGAAATATACACAAGTCTGGTTAAAACGTCGTGCACCCTCCTAACCATAGTGATGGGCTCCAAATCCAATGGCGATATCCATTTTGCTCTGCGAATTCATGGGGAGCTAACCCTAACCATAAGTGGAATTTTCGCCAATGGCATTACCCATGTATTTTACTAGGAAAAATACACAAGTGTGGTTAAAAAGTCATGCACCCTCCTAACCATAGTGATGGGCTCCAAATCCAATGGCGATGTCCATTTTGCTCTACGAATTCATGGAGAGCTAACCCTAACCCTAAGTGGAATTTTCCCCAATGGCATTCCCCATGTATTTTACTAGGAAATATACATAAGTCAGGTTAAAAAGTCGTGCACCCTCCTAACCATAGTGATGGGCTCCAAATCCAATGGCGATGTCCATTTTGCTCTGCGAATTCATGGGGAGCTAACCCTAACCCTAAGTGGAATTTTCCCCAATGGCATTCCCCATGTATTTTACTAGGAAAAATACATAAGTGTGGTTAAAAAGTCATGCACCCTACTAACCATAGTGATGGGCTCCAAATCCAATGGCGATGTCCATTTTGCTCTACGAATTCATGGAGAGCTAACCCTAACCCTAAGTGGAATTTTCCCCAATGGCATTCCCCATTTATTTTACCAGGAAATATACACAAGTCTGGTTAAAAAGTCGTGCACCCTCCTAACCATAGTGATGGGCTCCAAATCCAATGGCGATGTCCATTTTGCTCTGCGAATTCATGGGGAGCTAACCCTAACCCTAAGTGGAATTTTCCCCAATGGCATTCCCCATGTATTTTACTAGGAAATATACATAAGTCTGGTTAAAAAGTCATGCACCCTCCTAACCATAGTGATGGGCTCCAAATCCAATGGCGATGTCCATTTTGCTCTACGAATTCATGGAGAGCTAACCCTAACCCTAAGTGGAATTTTCCCCAATGGCATTCCCCATGTATTTTACTAGGAAAAATACATAAGTCTGGTTAAAAAGTCGTGCACCCTCCTAACCATAGTGATGGGCTCCAAATCCAATGGGGATGTCCATTTTGCTCTGCGATTTCATAGAGAGCTAACCCTAACCCTAAGTGGAATTTTCCCCAATGGCATTACACATGTATTTTACTAGGAAATATACATAAGTCTGGTTAAAAAGTCATGCTCCCTCCTAACCATAGTGATGGGCTCCAAATCCAATGGCGATGTCCATTTTGCTCTGCGAATTCATGGGGAGCTAACCCTAACCCTAAGTGGAATTTTCCCCAATGGCATTCCCCATGTATTTTACTAGGAAATATACACAAGTCTGGTTAAAAAGTCGTGCACCCTCCTAACCATAGTGATGGGCTCCAAATCCAATGGCGATGTCCATTTTGCTCTGCGAATTCATAGAGAGCTAACCCTAACCCTAAGTGGAATTTTCCCCAATGGCATTCCCCATGTATTTTACTAGGAAATATACACAAGTCTGGTTAAAAAGTCGTGCACCCTCCTAACCATAGTGATGGGCTCCAAATCCAATGGCGATGTCCATTTTGCTCTGCGATTTCATAGACAGCTAACCCTAACCCTAAGTGGAATTTTCCCCAATGGCATTCCCCATTTATTTTACCAGGAAATATACACAAGTCTGGTTAAAAAGTCGTGCACCCTCCTAACCATAGTGATGGGCTCCAAATCCAATGGCGATGTCCATTTTGCTCTGTGAATTCATGGGGAGCTAACCCTAACCCTAAGTGGAATTTTCCCCAATGGCATTCCCCATGTATTTTACTAGGAAATATACATAAGTCTGGTTAAAAAGTCGTGCACCCTCCTAACCAAAGTGATTGGCTCCAAATCCAATGGCGATGTCCATTTTGCTCTACGAATTCATGGAGAGCTAACCCTAACGCTAAGTGGAATTTTCCCCAATGGCATTCCCCATGTATTTTACTAGGAAATATACATAAGTCTGGTTAAAAAGTCATGCACCCTCCTAACCATAGTGATGGGCTCCAAATCCAATGGCGATGTCCATTTTGCTCTGCGATTTCATAGAGAGCTAACCCTAACCCTAAGTGGAATTTTCCCCAATGGCATTCCCCATTTATTTTACCAGGAAATATACACAAGTCTGGTTAAAAAGTCGTGCACCCTCCTAACCATAGTGATGGGCTCCAAATCCAATGGCGATGTCCATTTTGCTCTACGAATTCATGGAGAGCTAACCCTAACCCTAAGTGGAATTTTCCCCAATGGCATTCCCCATGTATTTTACTAGGAAATGTACATAAGTCTGGTTAAAAAGTCGTGCACCCTCCTAACCATAATGATGGGCTCCAAATCCAATGGCGATGTCCATTTTGCTCTGCGATTTCATAGAGAGCTAACCCTAACCCTAAGTGGAATTTTCCCCAATGGCATTCCCCATTTATTTTACCAGGAAATATACACAAGTCTGGTTAAAAAGTCGTGCACCCTCCTAACCATAGTGATGGGCTCCAAATCCAATGGCGATGTCCATTTTGCTCTGCGAATTCACAGAGAGCTAACCCTAACCCTTAGTGGAATTTTCCCCAATGGCATTCCCCATGTATTTTACTAGGAAATATACATAAGTCTGGTTAAAAAGTCATGCACCCTCCTAACCATAGTGATCGGCTCCAAATCCAATGGCGATGTCCATTTTGCTCTGCGAATTCATAGAGAGCTAACCCTAACCCTTAGTGGAATTTTCCCCAATGGCATTCCCCATGTATTTTACTAGGAAATATACATAAGTCTGGTTAAAAAGTCATGCACCCTCCTAACCATAGTGATCGGCTCCAAATCCAATGGCGATGTCCATTTTGCTCTACGAATTCATGGAGAGCTAACCCTAACCCTAAGTGGAATTTTCCCCAATGGCATTCCCCATGTATTTTACTAGGAAATATACATAAGTCTGGTTAAAAAGTCATGCACCCTCCTAACCATAGTGATGGGCTCCAAATCCAATGGCGATGTCCATTTTGCTCTGCGAATTCATGGGGAGCTAACCCTAACCCTAAGTGTAATTTTCGTCAACGGCATTACCCATGTATTTTACTAGGAAATATACATAAGTCTGGTTAAAAAGTCATGCACCCTCCTAACCATAGTGATCGGCTCCAAATCCAATGGCGATGTCCATTTTGCTCTGCGAATTCATGGGGAGCTAACCCTAACCCTAAGTGGAATTTTCGCCAATGGCATTACCCATGTATTTTACTAGGAAATATACACAAGTCTGGTTAAAAAGTCGTGCACCCTCCTAACCATAGTGATGGGCTCCAAATCCAATGGCGATGTCCATTTTGCTCTACGAATTCATGGAGAGCTAACCCTAACCCTAAGTGTAATTTTCCCCAATGGCATTCCCCATTTATTTTACCAGGAAATATACACAAGTCTGGTTAAAAAGCCGTGCACCCTCCTAACCATAGTGATGGGCTCCAAATCCAATGGTGATGTCCATTTTGCTCTGCGAATTCATGGGGAGCTAACCCTAACCCTAAGTGGAATTTTCGCCAATGGCATTACCCATGTATTTTACTAGGAAATATACATAAGTCAGGTTAAAAAGTCATGCACCCTCCTAACCATAGTGATGGGCTCAAAATCCAATGGCGATGTCCATTTTGCTCTGCGAATTCATGGGGAGCTAACCCTAACCTTAAGTGGAATTTTCCCCAATGGCATTCCCCATGTATTTTACTAGGAAAAATACATAAGTGTGGTTAAAAAGTCATGCACCCTCCTAACCATAGTGATGGGCTCCAAATCCAATGGCGATGTCCATTTTGCTCTGCGAATTCATAGAGAGCTAACCCTAACCCTAAGTGGAATTTTCCCCAATGGCATTCCCCATGTATTTTACTAGGAAATGTACATGTCTGGTTAAAAAGTCGTGCACCCTCCTAACCATAGTGATGGGCTCCAAATCCAATGGCGATGTCCATTTTTCTCTACGAATTCATGGAGAGCTAACCCTAACCCTAAGTGGAATTTTCCCCAATGGCATTCCCCATTTATTTTACCAGGAAATATACACAAGTCTGGTTAAAAAGTCGTGCACCCTCCTAACCATAGTGATGGGCTCCAAATCCAATGGCGATGTCCATTTTGCTCTGCGAATACATGGGGAGCTAACCCTAACCCTAAGTGGAATTTTCGCCAATGGCATTACCCATGTATTTTACTAGGAAATATACATAAGTCAGGTTAAAAAGTCGTGCACCCTCCTAACCATAGTGATGGGCTCCAAATCCAATGGCGATGTCCATTTTGCTCTGCGAATTCATGGGGAGCTAACCCTAACCCTAAGTGGAATTTTCCCCAATGGCATTCCCCATGTATTTTACTAGGAAATATACACAAGTCTGGTTAAAAAGTCGTGCACCCTCCTAACCATAGTGATGGGCTCCAAATCCAATGGGGATGTCCATTTTGCTCTGCGATTTCATAGAGAGCTAACCCTAACCTAACCCTAAGTGGAATTTTCCCCAATGGCATTCCCCATGTATTTTACTAGGAAATATACACAAGTCTGGTTAAAAAGTCGTGCACCGTCCTAACCATAGTGATGGGCTCCAAATCCAATGGCGATGTCCATTTTGCTCTGCGAATTCATGGGGAGCTAAACCTAACCCTAAGTGGAATTTTCCCCAATGGCATTCCCCATGTATTTTACTAGGAAAAATACATAAGTGTGGTTAAAAAGTCGTGCACCCTCCTAACCATAGTGATGGGCTCCAAATCCAATGGCGATGTCCATTTTGCTCTGCGAATTCATAGAGAGCTAACCCTAACCCTAAGTGGAATTTTCCCCAATGGCATTCCCCATGTATTTTACTAAGAAATATACACAAGTCTGGTTAAAAAGTCATGCACCCTCCTAACCATAGCGATGGGCTCCAAATCCAATGGCGATGTCCATTTTGCTCTGCAAATTCATGGGGAGCTAACCCTAACCCTAAGTGGAATTTTCCCCAATGGCATTCCCCATGTATTTTACTAGGAAAAATACATAAGTGTGGTTAAAAAGTCATGCACCCTACTAACCATATTGATGGGCTCCAAATCCAATGGCGATGTCCATTTTGCTCTACGAATTCATGGAGAGCTAACCCTAACCCTAAGTGGAATTTTCCCCAATGGCATTCCCCATTTATTTTACCAGGAAATATACACAAGTCTGGTTAAAAAGTCGTGCACCCTCCTAACCATAGTGATGGGCTCCAAATCCAATGGCGATGTCCATTTTGCTCTGTGAATTCATGGGGAGCTAACCCTAACCCTAAGTGGAATTTTCCCCAATGGCATTCCCCATTTATTTTACCAGGAAATATACACAAGTCTGGTTAAAAAGTCGTGCACCCTCCTAACCATAGTGATGGGCTCCAAATCCAATGGCGATGTCCATTTTGCTCTGCGAATTCATGGGGAGCTAACCCTAACCCTAAGTGGAATTTTCCCCAATGGCATTCCCCATGTATTTTACTAGGAAATATACATAAGTCTGGTTAAAAAGTCATGCACCCTCCTAACCATAGTGATGGGCTCCAAATCCAATGGCGATGTCCATTTTGCTCTACGAATTCATGGAGAGCTAACCCTAACCCTAAGTGGAATTTTCCCCAATGGCATTCCCCATGTATTTTACTAGGAAAAATACATAAGTCTGGTTAAAAAGTCGTGCACCCTCCTAACCATAGTGATGGGCTCCAAATCCAATGGGGATGTCCATTTTGCTCTGCGATTTCATAGAGAGCTAACCCTAACCCTAAGTGGAATTTTCCCCAATGGCATTACACATGTATTTTACTAGGAAATATACATAAGTCTGGTTAAAAAGTCATGCTCCCTCCTAACCATAGTGATGGGCTCCAAATCCAATGGCGATGTCCATTTTGCTCTGCGAATTCATGGGGAGCTAACCCTAACCCTAAGTGGAATTTTCCCCAATGGCATTCCCCATGTATTTTACTAGGAAATATACACAAGTCTGGTTAAAAAGTCGTGCACCCTCCTAACCATAGTGATGGGCTCCAAATCCAATGGCGATGTCCATTTTGCTCTGCGAATTCATAGAGAGCTAACCCTAACCCTAAATGGAATTTTCCCCAATGGCATTCCCCATGTATTTTACTAGGAAATATACACAAGTCTGGTTAAAAAGTCGTGCACCCTCCTAACCATAGTGATGGGCTCCAAATCCAATGGGGATGTCCATTTTGCTCTGCGATTTCATAGAGAGCTAACCCTAACCCTAAGTGGAATTTTCCCCAATGGCATTCCCCATTTATTTTACCAGGAAATATACACAAGTCTGGTTAAAAAGTCGTGCACCCT
This sequence comes from Thamnophis sirtalis, assembly GCF_051295495.1. NCBI lineage: Eukaryota > Metazoa > Chordata > Lepidosauria > Squamata > Natricidae > Thamnophis > Thamnophis sirtalis. The sequence continues at coordinate 52,951,144 of NW_028261383.1, read as the reverse complement.
CCTAACCATAGTGATGGGCTCCAAATCCAATGGCGATGTCCATTTTGCTCTGCGATTTCATAGACAGCTAACCCTAACCCTAAGTGGAATTTTCCCCAATGGCATTCCCCATTTATTTTACCAGGAAATATACACAAGTCTGGTTAAAAAGTCGTGCACCCTCCTAACCATAGTGATGGGCTCCAAATCCAATGGCGATGTCCATTTTGCTCTGTGAATTCATGGGGAGCTAACCCTAACCCTAAGTGGAATTTTCCCCAATGACATTCCCCATGTATTTTACTAGGAAATATACATAAGTCTGGTTAAAAAGTCGTGCACCCTCCTAACCAAAGTGATTGGCTCCAAATCCAATGGCGATGTCCATTTTGCTCTACGAATTCATGGAGAGCTAACCCTAACCCTAAGTGGAATTTTCCCCAATGGCATTCCCCATGTATTTTACTAGGAAATATACATAAGTCTGGTTAAAAAGTCATGCACCCTCCTAACCATAGTGATGGGCTCCAAATCCAATGGCGATGTCCATTTTGCTCTGCGATTTCATAGAGCTAACCCTAACCCTAAGTGGAATTTTCCCCAATGGCATTCCCCATGTATTTTACTAGGAAATATACATAAGTCTGGTTAAAAAGTCGTGCACCCTCCTAACCATAGTGATGGGCTCCAAATCCAATGGCGATGTCCATTTTGCTCTACGAATTCATGGAGAGCTAACCCTAACCCTAAGTGGAATTTTCCCCAATGGCATTCCCCATGTATTTTACTAGGAAATGTACATAAGTCTGGTTAAAAAGTCGTGCACCCTCCTAACCATAATGATGGGCTCCAAATCCAATGGCGATGTCCATTTTGCTCTGCGATTTCATAGAGAGCTAACCCTAACCCTAAGTGGAATTTTCCCCAATGGCATTCCCCATTTATTTTACCAGGAAATATACACAAGTCTGGTTAAAAAGTCGTGCACCCTCCTAACCATAGTGATGGGCTCCAAATCGAATGGCGATGTCCATTTTGCTCTGCGAATTCATGGGGAGCTAACCCTAACCCTTAGTGGAATTTTCCCCAATGGCATTCCCCATGTATTTTACTAGGAAATATACATAAGTCTGGTTAAAAAGTCATGCACCCTCCTAACCATAGTGATCGGCTCCAAATCCAATGGCGATGTCCATTTTGCTCTGCGAATTCATAGAGAGCTAACCCTAACCCTAAGTGGAATTTTCCCCAATGGCATTCCCCATGTATTTTACTAGGAAATATACATAAGTCTGGTTAAAAAGTCATGCACCCTCCTAACCATAGTGATCGGCTCCAAATCCAATGGCGATGTCCATTTTGCTCTACGAATTCATGGAGAGCTAACCCTAACCCTAAGTGGAATTTTCCCCAATGGCATTCCCCATGTATTTTACTAGGAAATATACATAAGTCTGGTTAAAAAGTCATGCACCCTCCTAACCATAGTGATGGGCTCCAAATCCAATGGCGATGTCCATTTTGCTCTGCGAATTCATGGGGAGCTAACCCTAACCCTAAGTGTAATTTTCGTCAACGGCATTACCCATGTATTTTACTAGGAAATATACATAAGTCTGGTTAAAAAGTCATGCACCCTCCTAACCATAGTGATCGGCTCCAAATCCAATGGCGATGTCCATTTTGCTCTGCGAATTCATGGGGAGCTAACCCTAACCCTAAGTGGAATTTTCGCCAATGGCATTACCCATGTATTTTACTAGGAAATATACACAAGTCTGGTTAAAAAGTCGTGCACCCTCCTAACCATAGTGATGGGCTCCAAATCCAATGGCGATGTCCATTTTGCTCTACGAATTCATGGAGAGCTAACCCTAACCCTAAGTGTAATTTTCCCCAATGGCATTCCCCATTTATTTTACCAGGAAATATACACAAGTCTGGTTAAAAAGTCGTGCACCCTCCTAACCATAGTGATGGGCTCCAAATCCAATGGTGATGTCCATTTTGCTCTGCGAATTCATGGGGAGCTAACCCTAACCCTAAGTGGAATTTTCGCCAATGGCATTACCCATGTATTTTACTAGGAAATATATATAAGTCAGGTTAAAAAGTCATGCACCCTCCTAACCATAGTGATGGGCTCAAAATCCAATGGCGATGTCCATTTTGCTCTGCGAATTCATGGGGAGCTAACCCTAACCTTAAGTGGAATTTTCCCCAATGGCATTCCCCATGTATTTTACTAGGAAAAATACATAAGTGTGGTTAAAAAGTCATGCACCCTCCTAACCATAGTGATGGGCTCCAAATCCAATGGCGATGTCCATTTTGCTCTGCGAATTCATAGAGAGCTAACCCTAACCCTAAGTGGAATTTTCCCCAATGGCATTCCCCATGTATTTTACTAGGAAATGTACATGTCTGGTTAAAAAGTCGTGCACCCTCCTAACCATAGTGATGGGCTCCAAATCCAATGGCGATGTCCATTTTTCTCTACGAATTCATGGAGAGCTAACCCTAACCCTAAGTGGAATTTTCCCCAATGGCATTCCCCATTTATTTTACCAGGAAATATACACAAGTCTGGTTAAAAAGTCGTGCACCCTCCTAACCATAGTGATGGGCTCCAAATCCAATGGCGATGTCCATTTTGCTCTGCGAATACATGGGGAGCTAACCCTAACCCTAAGTGGAATTTTCGCCAATGGCATTACCCATGTATTTTACTAGGAAATATACATAAGTCAGGTTAAAAAGTCGTGCACCCTCCTAACCATAGTGATGGGCTCCAAATCCAATGGCGATGTCCATTTTGCTCTGCGAATTCATGGGGAGCTAACCCTAACCCTAAGTGGAATTTTCCCCAATGGCATTCCCCATGTATTTTACTAGGAAATATACACAAGTCTGGTTAAAAAGTCGTGCACCCTCCTAACCATAGTGATGGGCTCCAAATCCAATGGGGATGTCCATTTTGCTCTGCGATTTCATAGAGAGCTAACCCTAACCTAACCCTAAGTGGAATTTTCCCCAATGGCATTCCCCATGTATTTTACTAGGAAATATACACAAGTCTGGTTAAAAAGTCGTGCACCGTCCTAACCATAGTGATGGGCTCCAAATCCAATGGCGATGTCCATTTTGCTCTGCGAATTCATGGGGAGCTAACCCTAACCCTAAGTGGAATTTTCCCCAATGGCATTCCCCATGTATTTTACTAGGAAAAATACATAAGTGTGGTTAAAAAGTCGTGCACCCTCCTAACCATAGTGATGGGCTCCAAATCCAATGGCGATGTCCATTTTGCTCTGCGAATTCATAGAGAGCTAACCCTAACCCTAAGTGGAATTTTCCCCAATGGCATTCCCCATGTATATTACTAAGAAATATACACAAGTCTGGTTAAAAAGTCGTGCACCCTCCTAACCATAGTGATGGGCTCCAAATCCAATGGCGATGTCCATTTTGCTCTGCGAATTCATGGGGAGCTAACCCTAACCCTAAGTGGAATTTTCCCCAATGGCATTCCCCATGTATTTTACTAGGAAAAATACACAAGTGTGGTTAAAAAGTCATGCACCCTCCTAACCATAGTGATGGGCTCCAAATCCAATGGCGATGTCCATTTTGCTCTGCAAATTCATGGGGAGCTAACCCTAACCCTAAGTGGAATTTTCCCCAATGGCATTCCCCATGTATTTTACTAGGAAAAATACATAAGTGTGGTTAAAAAGTCATGCACCCTACTAACCATAGTGATGGGCTCCAAATCCAATGGCGATGTCCATTTTGCTCTACGAATTCATGGAGAGCTAACCCTAACCCTAAGTGGAATTTTCCCCAATGGCATTCCCCATTTATTTTACCAGGAAATATACACAAGTCTGGTTAAAAAGTCGTGCACCCTCCTAACCACAGTGATGGGCTCCAAATCCAATGGGGATGTCCATTTTGCTCTGCGAATTCATGGGGAGCTAACCCTAACCCTAAGTGGAATTTTCGCCAATGGCATTACCCATGTATTTTACTAGGAAATATACATAAGTCTGGTTAAAAAGTCAGGCACCCTCCTAACCATAGTGATGGGCTCCAAATCCAATGGCGATGTCCATTTTGCTCTGCGAATTCATGGGGAGCTAACCCTAACCCTAAGTGGAATTTTCCCCAATGGCATTCCCCATGTATTTTACTAGGAAAAATACATAAGTGTGGTTAAAAAGTCATGCACCCTCCTAACCATAGTGATGGGCTCCAAATCCAATGGCGATTTCCATTTTCCTCTGCGAATTCATAGAGAGCTAACCCTAACCCTAAGTGGAATTTTCCCCAATGGCATTCCCCATTTATTTTACCAGGAAATATACATAAGTCTGGTTAAAAAGTCGTGCACCCTCCTAACCATAGTGATGGGCTCCAAATCCAATGGCGATGTCCATTTTGCTCTGCGATTTCATAGAGAGCTAACCCTAACCCTAAGTGGAATTTTCCCCAATGGCATTCCCCATGTATTTTACTAGGAAATATACATAAGTCTGGTTAAAAAGTCGTGCACCCTCCTAACCAAAGTGATGGGCTCCAAATCCAATGGCGATGTCCATTTTGCTCTGCGAATTCATAGAGAGCTAACCCTAACCCTAAGTGGAATTTTCCCCAATGGCATTCCCCATGTATTTTACTAGGAAATGTACATGTCTGGTTAAAAAGTCGTGCACCCTCCTAACCATAGTGATGGGCTCCAAATCCAATGGCGATGTCCATTTTTCTCTACGAATTCATGGAGAGCTAACCCTAACCCTAAGTGGAATTTTCCCCAATGGCATTCCCCATTTATTTTACCAGGAAATATACATAAGTCTGGTTAAAAAGTCATGCACCCTCCTAACCATAGTGATGGGCTCCAAATCCAATGGCGATGTCCATTTTTCTCTACGAATTCATGGAGAGCTAACCCTAACCCTAAGTGGAATTTTCCCCAATGGCATTCCCCATTTATTTTACCAGGCAATATACACAAGTCTGGTTAAAAAGTCGTGCACCCTCCTAATCATAGTGATGGGCTCCAAATCCAATGGCGATGTCCATTTTGCTCTGCGAATTCATGGGGAGCTAACCCTAACCCTAAGTGGAATTTTCCCCAATGGCATTCCCCATGTATTTTACTAGGAAAAATACATAAGTCTGGTTAAAAAGTCGTGCACCCTCCTAACCATAGTGATGGGCTCCAAATCCAATGGGGATGTCCATTTTGCTCTGCGATTTCATAGAGAGCTAACCCTAACCCTAAGTGGAATTTTCCCCAATGGCATTCCCCATTTATTTTACCAGGAAATATACACAAGTCTGGTTAAAAAGTCGTGCACCCTCCTAACCATAGTGATGGGCTCCAAATCCAATGGCGATGTCCATTTTGCTCTGCGAATTCATGGGGAGCTAACCCTAACCCTAAGTGGAATTTTCACCAATGGCATTACCCATGTATTTTACTAGGAAATATACATAAGTCTGGTTAAAAAGTCATGCACCCTCCTAACCATAGTGATGGGCTCCAAATCCAATGGCGATGTCCATTTTGCTCTGCGAATTCATGGGGAGCTAACCCTAACCCTAAGTGGAATTTTCGCCAATGGCATTACCCATGTATTTTACTAGGAAATATACATAAGTCTGGTTAAAAAGTCATGCACCCTCCTAACCATAGTGATGGGCTCCAAATCCAATGGCGATGTCCATTTTGCTCTGCGAATTCATGGGGAGCTAACCCTAACCCTAAGTGGAATTTTCCCCAATGGCATTCCCCATGTATTTTACTAGGAAATATACATAAGTCTGGTTAAAAAGTCATGCACCCTCCTAACCATAGTGATGGGCTCCAAATCCAATGGCGATGTCCATTTTGCTCTGCGATTTCATAGAGAGCTAACCCTAACCCTAAGTGGAATTTTCCCCAATGGCATTCCCCATTTATTTTACCAGGAAATATACACAAGTCTGGTTAAAAAGTCGTGCACCCTCCTAACCATAGTGATGGGCTCCAAATCCAATGGCGATGTCCATTTTGCTCTACGAATTCATGGAGAGCTAACCCTAACCCTAAGTGGAATTTTCCCCAATGGCATTCCCCATGTATTTTACTAGGAAATGTACATAAGTCTGGTTAAAAAGTCGTGCACCCTCCTAACCATAATGATGGGCTCCAAATCCAATGGCGATGTCCATTTTTCTCTGCGATTTCATAGAGAGCTAACCCTAACCCTAAGTGGAATTTTCCCCAATGGCATTCCCCATTTATTTTACCAGGAAATATACACAAGTCTGGTTAAAAAGTCGTGCACCCTCCTAACCATAGTGATTGGCTCCAAATCCAATGGCGATATCCATTTTGCTCTGCGAATTCATGGGGAGCTAACCCTAACCCTAAGTGGAATTTTCGCCAATGGCATTACCCATGTATTTTACTAGGAAATATACACAAGTCTGGTTAAAAAGTCGTGCACCCTCCTAACCATAGTGATGGGCTCCAAATCCAATGGCGATGTCCATTTTGCTCTGCCATTTCATAGAGAGCTAACCCTAACCCTAAGTGGAATTTTCCCCAATGGCATTCCCCATTTATTTTACCAGGAAATATACACAAGTCTGGTTAAAAAGTCGTGCACCCTCCTAACCATAGTGATGGGCTCCAAATCCAATGGCGATGTCCATTTTGCTCTGCGAATTCATGGGGAGCTAACCCTAACCCTAAGTGGAATTTTCGCCAATGGCATTACCCATGTATTTTACTAGGAAATATACATAAGTCTGGTTAAAAAGTCATGCACCCTCCTAACCATAGTGATGGGCTCCAAATCCAATGGCGATGTCCATTTTGCTCTGCGAATTCATGGGGAGCTAACCCTAACCCTAAGTGGAATTTCCCCCAATGGCATTCCCCATGTATTTTACTAGGAAATATACACAAGTCTGGTTAAAAAGTCGTGCACCCTCCTAACCATAGTGATGGGCTCCAAATCCAATGGCGATGTCCATTTTGCTCTGCGATTTCATAGAGAGCTAACCCTAACCCTAAGTGGAATTTTCCCCAATGGCATTCCCCATTTATTTTACCAGGAAATATACACAAGTCTGGTTAAAAAGTCGTGCACCCTCCTAACCATAGTGATGGGCTCCAAATCCAATGGCGATGTCCATTTTGCTCTGCGAATTCATGGGGAGCTAACCCTAACCCTAAGTGGAATTTTCGCCAATGGCATTACCCATGTATTTTACTAGGAAATATACATAAGTCTGGTTAAAAAGTCATGCACCCTCCTAACCATAGTGATCGGCTCCAAATCCAATGGCGATGTCCATTTTGCTCTGCGAATTCATGGGGAGCTAACCCTAACCCTAAGTGGAATTTTCCCCAATGGCATTCCCCATGTATTTTACTAGGAAATGTACATGTCTGGTTAAAAAGTCGTGCACCCTCCTAACCATAGTGATGGGCTCCAAATCCCATGGCGATGTCCATTTTGCTCTGCGAATTCATGGAGAGCTAACCCTAACCCTAAGTGGAATTTTCCCCAATGGCATTCCCCATTTATTTTACTAGGAAAAATACATAAGTGTGGTTAAAAAGTCATGCACCCTCCTAACCATAGTGATGGGCTCCAAATCCAATGGCGATGTCCATTTTGCTCTACGAATTCATGGAGAGCTAACCCTAACCCTAAGTGGAATTTTCCCCAATGGCATTCCCTATTTATTTTACTAGGAAAAATATATAAGTGTGGTTAAAAAGTCATGCACCCTCCTAACCATAGTGATGGGCTCCAAATCCAATGGCGATGTCCATTTTGCTCTGCGAATTCATGGGGAGCTAACCCTAACCCTAAGTGGAATTTTCCCCAATGGCATTCCCCATGTATTTTACTAGGAAAAATACATAAGTGTGGTTAAAAAGTCATGCACCCTCCTAACCATAGTGATGGGCTCCAAATCCAATGGCGATGTCCATTTTGCTCTACGAATTCATGGAGAGCTAAACCTAACCCTAAGTGGAATTTTCCCCAATGGCATTCCCCATGTATTTTACTAGGAAAAATACATAAGTGTGGTTAAAAAGTCGTGCACCCTCCTAACCATAGTGATGGGCTCCAAATCCAATGGCGATGTCCATTTTGCTCTACGAATTCATGGAGAGCTAACCCTAACCCTAAGTGGAATTTTCCCCAATGGCATTCCCCATGTATTTTACTAGGAAAAATACACAAGTCTGGTTAAAAAGTCGTGCACCCTCCTAACCATAGTGATGGGCTCCAAATCCAATGGCGATGTCCATTTTGCTCTGCGATTTCATAGAGAGCTAACCCTAACCCTAAGTGGAATTTTCCCCAATGGCATTCCCCATTTATTTTACCAGGAAATATACACAAGTCTGGTTAAAAAGTCGTGCACCTTCCTAACCATAGTGATGGGCTCCAAATCCAATGGCGATGTCCATTTTGCTCTGCGAATTCATGGGGAGCTAACCCTAACCCTAAGTGGAATTTTCCCCAATGGCATTACCCATGTATTTTACTAGGAAATATACATAAGTCTGGTTAAAAAGTCATGCACCCTCCTAACCATAGTGATGGGCTCCAAATCCAATGGCGATGTCCATTTTGCTCTGCGAATTCATGGGGAGCTAACCCTAACCCTAAGTGGAATTTTCCCCAATGGCATTCCCCATGTATTTTACTAGGAAATATACATAAGTCTGGTTAAAAAGTCGTGCACCCTCCTAACCAAAGTGATTGGCTCCAAATCCAATGGCGATGTCCATTTTGCTCTACGAATTCATGGAGAGCTAACCCTAACCCTAAGTGGAATTTTCCCCAATGGCATTCCCCATGTATTTTACTAGGAAATATACATAAGTCTGGTTAAAAAGTCGTGCACCCTCCTAACCATAGTGATGGGCTCCAAATCCAATGGCGATGTCCATTTTGCTCTGCGATTTCATAGAGAGCAAACCCTAACCCTAAGTGGAATTTTCCCCAATGGCATTCCCCATTTATTTTACCTGGAAATATACACAAGTCTGGTTAAAAAGTCGTGCACCCTCCTAACCATAGTGATGGGCTCCAAATCCAATGGCGATGTCCATTTTGCTCTGCGAATTCATGGGGAGCTAACCCTAACCCTAAGTGGAATTTTCCCCAATGGCATTCCCCATGTATTTTACTAGGAAATATACACAAGTCTGGTTAAAAAGTCGTGCACCCTCCTAACCATAGTGATGGGCTCCAAATCCAATGGCGATGTCCATTTTGCTCTGCGATTTCATAGAGAGCTAACCCTAACCCTAAGTGGAATTTTCCCCAATGGCATTCCCCATTTATTTTACCAGGAAATATACACAAGTCTGGTTAAAAAGTCGTGCACCCTCCTAACCATAGTGATGGGCTCCAAATCCAATGGCGATGTCCATTTTGCTCTGCGAATTCATGGGGAGCTAACCCTAACCCTAAGTGGAATTTTCGCCAATGGCATTACCCATGTATTTTACTAGGAAATATACATAAGTCTGGTTAAAAAGTCATGCACCCTCCTAACCATAGTGATCGGCTCCAAATCCAATGGCGATGTCCATTTTGCTCTGCGAATTCATAGAGAGCTAACCCTAACCCTAAGTGGAATTTTCCCCAATGGCATTCCCCATGTATTTTACTAGGAAATGTACATGTCTGGTTAAAAAGTCGTGCACCCTCCTAACCATAGTGATGGGCTCCAAATCCAATGGCGATGTCCATTTTGCTCTACGAATTCATGGAGAGCTAACCCTAACCCTAAGTGGAATTTTCCCCAATGGCATTCCCCATTTATTTTACCAGGAAATATGCACAAGTCTGGTTAAAAAGTCGTGCACCCTCCTAACCAAAGTGATTGGCTCCAAATCCAATGGCGATGTCCATTTTGCTCTACGAATTCATGGAGAGCTAACCCTAACCCTAAGTGGAATTTTCGCCAATGGCATTACCCATGTATTTTACTAGGAAATATACATAAGTCTGGTTAAAAAGTCATGCACCCTCCTAACCATAGTGATGGGCTCCAAATCCAATGGCGATGTCCATTTTGCTCTGCGAATTCATAGAGAGCTAACCCTAACCCTAAGTGGAATTTTCCCCAATGGCATTCCCCATGTATTTTACTAGGAAATATACACAAGTCTGGTTAAAAAGTCGTGCACCCTCCTAACCAAAGTGATTGGCTCCAAATCCAATGGCGATGTCCATTTTGCTCTACGAATTCATGGAGAGCTAACCCTAACCCTAAGTGGAATTTTCCCCAATGGCATTCCCCATTTATTTTACCAGGAAATATACACAAGTCTGGTTAAAAAGTCGTGCACCCTCCTAACCATAGTGATGGGCTCCAAATCCAATGGCGATGTCCATTTTGCTCTGCAAATTCATGGGGAGCTAACCCTAACCCTAAGTGGAATTTTCGCCAATGGCATTACCCATGTATTTTACTAGGAAATATACATAAGTCTGGTTAAAAAGTCATGCACCCTCCTAACCATAGTGATGGGCTCCAAATCCAATGGCGATGTCCATTTTGCTCTGCGAATTCATGGGGAGCTAACCCTAACCCTAAGTGGAATTTTCCCCATATTGCATTCCCCATGTATTTTACTAGGAAAAATACATAAGTGTGGTTAAAAAGTCATGCACCCTCCTAACCATAGTGATGGGCTCCAAATCCAAAGGCGATTTCCATTTTGCTCTGCGAATTCATAGAGAGCTAACCCTAACCCTAAGTGGAATTTTCCCCAATGGCATTCCCCATGTATTTTACTAGGAAATATACACAAGTCTGGTTAAAAAGTCGTGCACCCTCCTAACCATAGTGATGGGCTCCAAATCCAATGGGGATGTCCATTTTGCTCTGCGATTTCATAGAGAGCTAACCCTAACCCTAAGTGGAATTTTCCCCAATGGCATTCCCCATGTATTTTACTAGGAAATATACATAAGTCTGGTTAAAAAGTCGTGCACCCTCCTAACCAAAGTGATTGGCTCCAAATCCAATGGCGATGTCCATTTTGCTCTACGAATTCATGGAGAGCTAACCCTAACCCTAAGTGGAATTTTCGCCAATGGCATTACCCATGTATTTTACTAGGAAATATACATAAGTCTGGTTAAAAAGTCATGCACCCTCCTAACCATAGTGATGGGCTCCAAATCCAATGGCGATGTCCATTTTGCTCTACGAATTCATGGAGAGCTAACCCTAACCCTAAGTGGAATTTTCCCCAATGGGATTCCCCATTTATTTTACCAGGAAATATACACAAGTCTGGTTAAAAAGTCGTGCATCCTCCTAACCATAGTGATGGGCTCCAAATCCAATGGCGATGTCCATTTTGCTCTGCGAATTCATGGGGAGCTAACCCTAACCCTAAGTGGAATTTTCCCCAATGGCATTCCCCATGTATTTTACTAGGAAATATACATAAGTCTGGTTAAAAAGTCGTGCACCCTCCTAACCAAAGTGATTGGCTCCAAATCCAATGGCGATGTCCATTTTGCTCTACGAATTCATGGAGAGCTAACCCTAACCCTAAGTGGAATTTTCCCCAATGGCATTCCCCATGTATTTTACTAGGAAATATACATAAGTCTGGTTAAAAAGTCGTGCACCCTCCTAACCATAGTGATGGGCTCCAAATCCAATGGCGATGTCCATTTTGCTCTGCGATTTCATAGAGAGCAAACCCTAACCCTAAGTGGAATTTTCCCCAATGGCATTACCCATGTATTTTACTAGGAAATATACATAAGTCTGGTTAAAAAGTCATGCACCCTCCTAACCATAGTGATGGGCTCCAAATCCAATGGCGATGTCCATTTTGCTCTGCGAATTCATGGGGAGCTAACCCTAACCCTAAGTGGAATTTTCCCCAATGGCATTCCCCATGTATTTTACTAGGAAATATACATAAGTCTGGTTAAAAAGTCGTGCACCCTCCTAACCAAAGTGATTGGCTCCAAATCCAATGGCGATGTCCATTTTGCTCTACGAATTCATGGAGAGCTAACCCTAACCCTAAGTGGAATTTTCCCCAATGGCATTCCCCATGTATTTTACTAGGAAATATACATAAGTCTGGTTAAAAAGTCGTGCACCCTCCTAACCATAGTGATGGGCTCCAAATCCAATGGCGATGTCCATTTTGCTCTGCGATTTCATAGAGAGCAAACCCTAACCCTAAGTGGAATTTTCCCCAATGGCATTCCCCATTTATTTTACCAGGAAATATACACAAGTCTGGTTAAAAAGTCGTGCACCCTCCTAACCATAGTGATGGGCTCCAAATCCAATGGCGATGTCCATTTTGCTCTGCGAATTCATGGGGAGCTAACCCTAACCCTAAGTGGAATTTTCCCCAATGGCATTCCCCATGTATTTTACTAGGAAATATACACAAGTCTGGTTAAAAAGTCGTGCACCCTCCTAACCATAGTGATGGGCTCCAAATCCAATGGCGATGTCCATTTTGCTCTGCGATTTCATAGAGAGCTAACCCTAACCCTAAGTGGAATTTTCCCCAATGGCATTCCCCATTTATTTTACCAGGAAATATACACAAGTCTGGTTAAAAAGTCGTGCACCCTCCTAACCATAGTGATGGGCTCCAAATCCAATGGCGATGTCCATTTTGCTCTGCGAATTCATGGGGAGCTAACCCTAACCCTAAGTGGAATTTTCGCCAATGGCATTACCCATGTATTTTACTAGGAAATATACATAAGTCTGGTTAAAAAGTCATGCACCCTCCTAACCATAGTGATCGGCTCCAAATCCAATGGCGATGTCCATTTTGCTCTGCGAATTCATAGAGAGCTAACCCTAACCCTAAGTGGAATTTTCCCCAATGGCATTCCCCATGTATTTTACTAGGAAATGTACATGTCTGGTTAAAAAGTCGTGCACCCTCCTAACCATAGTGATGGGCTCCAAATCCAATGGCGATGTCCATTTTGCTCTACGAATTCATGGAGAGCTAACCCTAACCCTAAGTGGAATTTTCCCCAATGGCATTCCCAATTTATTTTACCAGGAAATATACACAAGTCTGGTTAAAAAGTCGTGCTCCCTCCTAACCATACTGATGGGCTCCAAATCCAATGGCGATGTCCATTTTGCTCTGCGAATTCATAGAGAGCTAACCCTAACCCTAAGTGGAATTTTCCCCAATGGCATTCCCCATGTATTTTACTAGGAAATATACACAAGTCTGGTTAAAAAGTCGTGCACCCTCCTAACCAAAGTGATTGGCTCCAAATCCAATGGCGATGTCCATTTTGCTCTACGAATTCATGGAGAGCTAACCCTAACCCTAAGTGGAATTTTCCCCAATGGCATTCCCCATTTATTTTACCAGGAAATATACACAAGTCTGGTTAAAAAGTCGTGCACCCTCCTAACCATAGTGATGGGCTCCAAATCCAATGGCGATGTCCATTTTGCTCTGCAAATTCATGGGGAGCTAACCCTAACCCTAAGTGGAATTTTCGCCAATGGCATTACCCATGTATTTTACTAGGAAATATACATAAGTCTGGTTAAAAAGTCATGCACCCTCCTAACCATAGTGATGGGCTCCAAATCCAATGGCGATGTCCATTTTGCTCTGCGAATTCATGGGGAGCTAACCCTAACCCTAAGTGGAATTTTCCCCATATTGCATTCCCCATGTATTTTACTAGGAAAAATACATAAGTGTGGTTAAAAAGTCATGCACCCTCCTAACCATAGTGATGGGCTCCAAATCCAAAGGCGATTTCCATTTTGCTCTGCGAATTCATAGAGAGCTAACCCTAACCCTAAGTGGAATTTTCCCCAATGGCATTCCCCATGTATTTTACTAGGAAATATACACAAGTCTGGTTAAAAAGTCGTGCACCCTCCTAACCATAGTGATGGGCTCCAAATCCAATGGGGATGTCCATTTTGCTCTGCGATTTCATAGAGAGCTAACCCTAACCCTAAGTGGAATTTTCCCCAATGGCATTCCCCATGTATTTTACTAGGAAATATACATAAGTCTGGTTAAAAAGTCGTGCACCCTCCTAACCAAAGTGATTGGCTCCAAATCCAATGGCGATGTCCATTTTGCTCTACGAATTCATGGAGAGCTAACCCTAACCCTAAGTGGAATTTTCGCCAATGGCATTACCCATGTATTTTACTAGGAAATATACATAAGTCTGGTTAAAAAGTCATGCACCCTCCTAACCATAGTGATGGGCTCCAAATCCAATGGCGATGTCCATTTTGCTCTACGAATTCATGGAGAGCTAACCCTAACCCTAAGTGGAATTTTCCCCAATGGGATTCCCCATTTATTTTACCAGGAAATATACACAAGTCTGGTTAAAAAGTCGTGCATCCTCCTAACCATAGTGATGTGCTCCAAATCCAATGGCGATGTCCATTTTGCTCTGCGAATACATGGGGAGCTAACCCTAACCCTAAGTGGAATTTTCGCCAATGGCATTACCTATGTATTTTACTAGGAAATATACATAAGTCAGGTTAAAAAGTCGTGCACCCTCCTAACCATAGTGATGGGCTCCAAATCCAATGGCGATGTCCATTTTGCTCTGCGAATTCATGGGGAGCTAACCCTAACCCTAAGTGGAATTTTCCCCAATGGAATTCCCCATGTATTTTACTAGGAAAAATACATAAGTGTGGTTATAAAGTCATGCACCCTCCTAACCATAGTGATGGGCTCCAAATCCAATGGCAATGTCCATTTTGCTCTGCGAATTCATAGAGAGCTAACCCTAACCCTAAGTGGAATTTTCCCCAATGGCATTCCCCATGTATTTTACTAGGAAATATACACAAGTCTGGTTAAAAAGTCGTGCACCCTCCTAACCATAGTGATGGGCTCCAAATCCAATGGGGATGTCCATTTTGCTCTGCGATTTCATAGAGAGCTAACCCTAACCTAACCCTAAGTGGAATTTTCCCCAATGGCATTCCCCATGTATTTTACTAGGAAATATACACAAGTCTGGTTAAAAAGTCGTGCACCCTCCTAACCAAAGTGATTGGCTCCAAATCCAATGGCGATGTCCATTTTGCTCTACGAATTCATGGAGAGCTAACCCTAACCCTAAGTGGAATTTTCCCCAATGGCATTCCCCATTTATTTTACCAGGAAATATACACAAGTCTGGTTAAAAAGTCGTGCACCCTCCTAACCATAGTGATGGGCTCCAAATCCAATGGCGATGTCCATTTTGCTCTGCAAATTCATGGGGAGCTAACCCTAACCCTAAGTGGAATTTTCGCCAATGGCATTACCCATGTATTTTACTAGGAAATATACATAAGTCTGGTTAAAAAGTCATGCACCCTCCTAACCATAGTGATGGGCTCCAAATCCAATGGCGATGTCCATTTTGCTCTGCGAATTCATGGGGAGCTAACCCTAACCCTAAGTGGAATTTTCCCCATATTGCATTCCCCATGTATTTTACTAGGAAAAATACATAAGTGTGGTTAAAAAGTCATGCACCCTCCTAACCATAGTGATGGGCTCCAAATCCAAAGGCGATTTCCATTTTGCTCTGCGAATTCATAGAGAGCTAATCCTAACCCTAAGTGGAATTTTCCCCAATGGCATTCCCCATTTATTTTACCAGGAAATATACACAAGTCTGGTTAAAAAGTCGTGCACCCTCCTAACCATAGTGATGGGCTCCAAATCCAATGGGGATGTCCATTTTGCTCTGCGATTTCATAGAGAGCTAACCCTAACCCTAAGTGGAATTTTCCCCAATGGCATTCCCCATTTATTTTACCAGGAAATATACACAAGTCTGGTGAAAAAGTCGTGCACCCTCCTAACCAAAGTGATTGGCTCCAAATCCAATGGCGATGTCCATTTTGCTCTACGAATTCATGGAGAGCTAACCCTAACCCTAAGTGGAATTTTCGCCAATGGCATTACCCATGTATTTTACTAGGAAATATACATAAGTCTGGTTAAAAAGTCATGCACCCTCCTAACCATAGTGATGGGCTCCAAATCCAATGGCGATGTCCATTTTGCTCTACGAATTCATGGAGAGCTAACCCTAACCCTAAGTGGAATTTTCCCCAATGGGATTCCCCATTTATTTTACCAGGAAATATACACAAGTCTGGTTAAAAAGTCGTGCATCCTCCTAACCATAGTGATGTGCTCCAAATCCAATGGCGATGTCCATTTTGCTCTGCGAATACATGGGGAGCTAACCCTAACCCTAAGTGGAATTTTCGCCAATGGCATTACCTATGTATTTTACTAGGAAATATACATAAGTCAGGTTAAAAAGTCGTGCACCCTCCTAACCATAGTGATGGGCTCCAAATCCAATGGCGATGTCCATTTTTCTCTGCGAATTCATGGGGAGCTAACCCTAACCCTAAGTGGAATTTTCCCCAATGGAATTCCCCATGTATTTTACTAGGAAAAATACATAAGTGTGGTTATAAAGTCATGCACCCTCCTAACCATAGTGATGGGCTCCAAATCCAATGGCAATGTCCATTTTGCTCTGCGAATTCATAGAGAGCTAACCCTAACCCTAAGTGGAATTTTCCCCAATGGCATTCCCCATGTATTTTACTAGGAAATATACACAAGTCTGGTTAAAAAGTCGTGCACCCTCCTAACCATAGTGATGGGCTCCAAATCCAATGGGGATGTCCATTTTGCTCTGCGATTTCATAGAGAGCTAACCCTAACCTAACCCTAAGTGGAATTTTCCCCAATGGCATTCCCCATGTATTTTACTAGGAAATATACACAAGTCTGGTTAAAAAGTCGTGCACCCTCCTAACCAAAGTGATTGGCTCCAAATCCAATGGCGATGTCCATTTTGCTCTACGAATTCATGGAGAGCTAACCCTAACCCTAAGTGGAATTTTCCCCAATGGCATTCCCCATTTATTTTACCAGGAAATATACACAAGTCTGGTTAAAAAGTCGTGCACCCTCCTAACCATAGTGATGGGCTCCAAATCCAATGGCGATGTCCATTTTGCTCTGCAAATTCATGGGGAGCTAACCCTAACCCTAAGTGGAATTTTCGCCAATGGCATTACCCATGTATTTTACTAGGAAATATACATAAGTCTGGTTAAAAAGTCATGCACCCTCCTAACCATAGTGATGGGCTCCAAATCCAATGGCGATGTCCATTTTGCTCTGCGAATTCATGGGGAGCTAACCCTAACCCTAAGTGGAATTTTCCCCATATTGCATTCCCCATGTATTTTACTAGGAAAAATACATAAGTGTGGTTAAAAAGTCATGCACCCTCCTAACCATAGTGATGGGCTCCAAATCCAAAGGCGATTTCCATTTTGCTCTGCGAATTCATAGAGAGCTAATCCTAACCCTAAGTGGAATTTTCCCCAATGGCATTCCCCATTTATTTTACCAGGAAATATACACAAGTCTGGTTAAAAAGTCGTGCACCCTCCTAACCATAGTGATGGGCTCCAAATCCAATGGGGATGTCCATTTTGCTCTGCGATTTCATAGAGAGCTAACCCTAACCCTAAGTGGAATTTTCCCCAATGGCATTCCCCATTTATTTTACCAGGAAATATACACAAGTCTGGTGAAAAAGTCGTGCACCCTCCTAACCATAGTGATGGGCTCCAAATACAATGGCGATGTCCATTTTGCTCTGCGAATTCATGGGGAGCTAACCCTAACCCTAAGTGGAATTTTCCCCAATGGCATTCCCCATGTATTTTACTAGGAAATGTACATACGTCTGGTTAAAAAGTCGTGCACCCTCCTAACCATAGTGATGGGCTCCAAATCCAATGGCGATGTCCATTTTGCTCTGCGATTTCATAGAGAGCTAACCCTAACCCTAAGTGGAATTTTCCCCAATGGCATTCCCCATTTATTTTACCAGGAAATATACACAAGTCTGGTTAAAAAGTCGTGCACCCTCCTAACCATAGTGATGGGCTCCAAATCCAATGGCGATGTCCATTTTGCTCTGCGAATACATGGGGAGCTAACCCTAACCCTAAGTGGAATTTTCGCCAATGGCATTCCCCATGTATTTTACTAGGAAATATACATAAGTCTGGTTAAAAAGTCATGCACCCTCCTAACCATAGTGATGGGCTCCAAATCCAATGGCGATGTCCATTTTGCTCTGCGAATTCATAGAGAGCTAACCCTAACCCTAAGTGGAATTTTCCCCAAAGGCATTCCCCATTTATTTTACTAGGAAATATACACAAGTCTGGTTAAAAAGTCGTGCACCCTCCTAACCATAGTGATGGGCTCCAAATCCAATGGGGATGTCCATTTTGCTCTGCGATTTCATAGAGAGCTAACCCTAACCCTAAGTGGAATTTTCACCAATGGCATTCCCCATTTATTTTACCAGGAAATATACACAAGTCTGGTTAAAAAGTCGTGCACCCTCCTAACCAAAGTGATTGGCTCAATATCCAATGGCGATGTCCATTTTGCTCTAGGAATTCATGGAGAGCTAACCCTAACCCTAAGTGGAATTTTCCCCAATGGCATTCCCCATGTATTTTACTAGGAAATATACATAAGTCTGGTTAAAAGTCATGCACCCTCCTAACCATAGTGATGGGCTCCAAATCCAATGGCGATGTCCATTTTGCTCTGCGAATTCATGGGGAGCTAACCCTAACCCTAAGTGGAATTTTCCCCAATCGCATTCCCCATGTATTTTACTAGGAAATATACATAAGTCTGGTTAAAAAGTCATGCAGCCTCCTAACCATAGTGATCGGCTCCAAATCCAATGGCGATGTACATTTTGTTCTACGAATTCATGGAGAGCTAACCCTAACCCTAAGTGGAATTTTCCCCAATGGCATTCCCCATGTATTTTACTAGGAAATGTACATACGTCTGGTTAAAAAGTCGTGCACCCTCCTAACCATAGTGATGGGCTCCAAATCCAATGGGGATGTCCATTTTGCTCTGCGAATTCATGGGGAGCTAACCCTAACCCTAAGTGGAATTTTCACCAATGGCATTACCCATGTATTTTACTAGGAAATATACATAAGTCTGGTTAAAAAGTCATGCACCCTCCTAACCATAGTGATGGGCTCCAAATCCAATGGCGATGTCCATTTTGCTCTGCGAATTCATGGGGAGCTAACCCTAACCCTAAGTGGAATTTTCCCCAATGGCATTCCCCATGTATTTTACTAGGAAATATACATAAGTCTGGTTAAAAAGTCATGCACCCTCCTAACCATAGTGATGGGCTCCAAATCCAATGGCGATGTCCATTTTTCTCTACGAATTCATGGAGAGCTAACCCTCACCCTAAGTGAAATTTTCCCCAATGGCATTCCCCATTTTTTTTACCAGGAAATATACACAAGTCTGGTTAAAAAGTCGTGCATCCTCCTAACCATAGTGATGGGCTCCAAATCCAATGGCGATGTCCATTTTGCTCTGCGAATACATGGGGAGCTAACCCTAACCCTAAGTGGAATTTTCCCCAATGGCATTCCCCATGTATTTTACTAAGAAATATACACAAGTCTGGTTAAAAAGTCGTGCACCCTCCTAACCATAGTGATGGGCTCCAAATCCAATGGCGATGTCCATTTTGCTCTGCGAATTCATAGAGAGCTAACCCTAACCCTAAGTGGAATTTTCCCCAATGGCATTCCCCATGTATTTTACTAGGAAATATAAACAAGTCTTGTTAAAAAGTCGTGCACCCTCCTAACCATAGTGATGGGCTCCAAATCCAATGGGGATGTCCATTTTGCTCTGCGATTTCATAGAGAGCTAACCCTAACCTAACCCTAAGTGGAATTTTCCCCAATGGCATTCCCCATTTATTTTACCAGGAAATATACACAAGTCTGGTTAAAAAGTCGTGCACCCTCCTAACCATAGTGATGGGCTCCAAATCCAATGGCGATGTCCATTTTGCTCTGCGAATTCATGGGGAGCTAACCCTAACCCTAAGTGGAATTTTACCCAATGGCATTCCCCATGTATTTTACTAGGAAAAATACATAAGTGTGGTTAAAAAGTCATGCACCCTCCTAACCATAGTGATGGGCTCCAAATCCAATGGCGATGTCCATTTTGCTCTGCGAATTCATAGAGAGCTAACCCTAACCCTAAGTGGAATTTTCCCCAATGGCATTCCCCATGTATTTTACTAAGAAATATACACAAGTCTGGTTAAAAAGTCGTGCACCCTCCTAACCATAGTGATGGGCTCCAAATCCAATGGCGATGTCCATTTTGCTCTGCGAATTCATGGGGAGCTAACCCTAACACTAAGTGGAATTTTCCCCAATGGCATTCCCCATTTATTTTACTAGGAAAAATACATAAGTGTGGTTAAAAAGTCATGCACCCTCCTAACCATAGTGATGGGCTCCAAATCCAATGGCGATGTCCATTTTGCTCTGCGAATTCATAGAGAGCTAACCCTAACCCTAAGTGGAATTTTCCCCAATGGCATTCCCCATGTATTTTACTAGGAAATATACACAAGTCTGGTTAAAAAGTCGTGCACCCTCCTAACCATAGTGATGGGCTCCAAATCCAATGGGGATGTCCATTTTGCTCTGCGATTTCATAGAGAGCTAACCCTAACCCTAAGTGGAATTTTCCCCAATGGCATTCCCCATTTATTTTACCAGGAAATATACACAAGTCTGGTTAAAAAGTCGTGCACCCTCCTAACCATAGTGATGGGCTCCAAATCCAATGGCGATGTCCATTTTGCTCTGCGAATTCATGGGGAGCTAACCCTAACCCTAAGTGGAATTTTCCCCAATGGCATTCCCCATGTATTTTACTAGGAAATGTACATAAGTCTGGTTAAAAAGTCGTGCACCCTCCTAACCATAGTGATGGGCTCCAAATCCAATGGCGATGTCCATTTTGCTCTGCGATTTCATGGAGAGCTAACCCTAACCCTAAGTGGAATTTTCCCCAATCGCATTCCCCATGTATTTTACTAGGAAATATACATAAGTCTGGTTAAAAAGTCATGCAGCCTCCTAACCATAGTGATCGGCTCCAAATCCAATGGCGATGTACATTTTGTTCTACGAATTCATGGAGAGCTAACCCTAACCCTAAGTGGAATTTTCCCCAATGGCATTCCCCATGTATTTTACTAGGAAATGTACATACGTCTGGTTAAAAAGTCATGCACCCTCCTAACCATAGTGATGGGCTCCAAATCCAATGGCGATGTCCATTTTGTTCTACGAATTCATGGAGAGCTAACCCTAACCCTAAGTGGAATTTTCCCCAATGGCATTCCCCATGTATTTTACTAGGAAATATACACAAGTCTGGTTAAAAAGTCGTGCACCCTCCTATCCAAAGTGATTGGCTCCAAATCCAATGGCGATGTCCATTTTGCTCTAGGAATTCATGGAGAGCTAACCCTAACCCTAAGTGGAATTTTCCCCAATGGCATTCCCCATGTATTTTACTAGGAAATATACATAAGTCTGGTTAAAAAGTCATGCACCCTCCTAACCATAGTGATGGGCTCCAAATCCAATGGCGATGTCCATTTTGCTCTGCGAATTCATGGGGAGCTAACCCTAACGCTAAGTGGAATTTTCCCCAATGGCATTCCCCATGTATTTTACTAGGAAATATACATAAGTCTGGTTAAAAAGTCATGCACCCTCCTAACCATAGTGATCGGCTCCAAATCCAATGGCGATGTACATTTTGCTCTGCGAATTCATAGGGAGCAAACCCTAACCCTAAGTGGAATTTTCCCCAATGGCATTCCCCATGTATTTTACTAGGAAAAGTACATAAGTCTGGTTAAAAAGTCATGCACCCTCCTAACCATAGTGATCGGGTCCAAATACAATGGCGATGTCCATTTTGCTCTGCGAATTCATAGAGAGCTAACCCTAACCCTAAGTGGAATTTTCCCCAATGGCATTCCCCATGTATTTTGCTAGGAAATGTACATAAGTCTGGTTAAAAAGTCATGCACCATCCTAACCATAGTGATGGGCTACAAATCCAATGGCGATGTCCATTTTGTTCTACGAATTCATGGAGAGCTAACCCTAACCCTAAGTGGAATTTTCCCCAATGGCATTCCCCATGTATTTTACTGGGAAATGTACATACGTCTGATTAAAAAGTCGTGCACCCTCCTAACCATAGTGATGGGCTCCAAATCCAATGGCGATGTCCATTTTGCTCTGCGATTTCATAGAGAGCTAACCCTAACCCTAAGTGGAATTTTCCCCAATGGCATTCCCCATTTATTTTACCAGGAAATATACACAAGTCTGGTTAAAAAGTCGTGCATCCTCCTAACCATAGTGATGGGCTACAAATCCAATGGCGATGTCCATTTTGCTCTACGAATTCATGGAGAGCTAACCCTAACCCTAAGTGGAATTTTCCCCAATGGCATTCCCCATGTATTTTACCAGGAAATATACACAAGTCTGGTTAAAAAGTCGTGCACCCTCCTAACCATAGTGATGGGCTACAAATCCAATGGCGATGTACATTTTGCTCTGCGAATTCATAGGGAGCAAACCCTAACCCTAAGTGGAATTTTCCCCAATGGCATTCCCCATGTATTTTACTAGGAAAAGTACATAAGTCTGGTTAAAAAGTCATGCACCCTCCTAACCATAGTGATGGGGTCCAAATACAATGGCGATGTCCATTTTGCTCTGCGAATTCATAGAGAGCTAACCCTAACCCTAAGTGGAATTTTCCCCAAAGGCATTCCCCATGTATTTTGCTAGGAAATGTACATAAGTCTGGTTAAAAAGTCATGAACCCTCCTAACCATAGTGATGGGCTACAAATCCAATGGCGATGTCCATTTTGTTCTACGAATTCATGGAGAGCTAACCCTAACCCTAAGTGGAATTTTCCCCAATGGCATTCCCCATGTATTTTACTAGGAAATGTACATACGTCTGATTAAAAAGTCGTGCACCCTCCTAACCATAGTGATGGGCTCCAAATCCAATGGCGATGTCCATTTTGCTCTGCGATTTCATAGAGAGCTAACCCTAACCCTAAGTGGAATTTTCCCCAATGGCATTCCCCATTTATTTTACCAGGAAATATACACAAGTCTGGTTAAAAAGTCGTGCACCCTCCTAACCATAGTGATGGGGTACAAATCCAATGGCGATGTCCATTTTGCTCTACGAATTCATGGAGAGCTAAACCTAACCCTAAGTGGAATTTTCCCCAATGGCATTCCCCATGTATTTTACCAGGAAATATACACAAGTCTGGTTAAAAAGTCGTGCACCCTCCTAACCATAGTGATGGGCTACAAATCCAATGGCGATGTCCATTTTGCTCTACGAATTCATGGAGAGCTAACCCTAACCCTAAGTGGAATTTTCCCCAATGGCATTCCCCATGTATTTTACTAGGAAATGTACATACGTCTGGTTAAAAAGTCGTGCACCCTCCTAACCATAGTGATGGGCTCCAAATCCAATGGCGATGTCCATTTTGCTCTGCGATTTCATAGAGAGCTAACCCTAACCCTAAGTGGAATTTTCCCCAATGGCATTCCCCATTTATTTTACCAGGAAATATACACAAGTCTGGTTAAAAAGTCGTGCACCCTCCTAACCATAGTGATGGGCTCCAAATCCAATGGCGATGTCCATTTTGCTCTGCGAATTCATGGGGAGCTAACCCTAACCCTAAGTGGAATTTTCCCCAATGGCATTCCCCATGTATTTTACTAGGAAATGTACATAAGTCTGGTTAAAAAGTCGTGCACCCTCCTAACCATAGTGATGGGCTCCAAATCCAATGGCGATGTCCATTTTGCTCTGCGATTTCATGGAGAGCTAACCCTAACCCTAAGTGGAATTTTCCCCAATGGCATTCCCCATGCATTTTACTAGGAAATATACATAAGTCTGGTTAAAAAGTCATGCACCCTCCTAACCATAGTGATGGGCTCCAAATCCAATGGCGATGTCCATTTTTCTCTGCGAATTTATAGAGAGCTAACCCTAACCCTAAGTGGAATTTTCCCCAATGGCATTCCCCATGTATTTTACTAGGAAATATACATAAGTCTGGTTAAAAAGTCATGGACCCTCGTAACCATAGTGATCGGCTCCAAATCTAATGGCGATGTCCATTTTGCTCTGCGAATTCATAGAGAGCTAACCCTAACCCTAAGTGGAATTTTCCCCAAAGGCATTCCCCATGTATTTTACTAGGAAATGTACATAAGTCTGGTTAAAAAGTCATGCACCCTCCTAACCATAGTGATGGGCTACAAATCCAATGGCGATGTCCATTTTGTTCTACGAATTCATGGAGAGCTAACCCTAACCCTAAGTGGAATTTTCCCCAATGGCATTCCCCATGTATTTTACTAGGAAATGTACATACGTCTGGTTAAAAAGTCGTGCACCCTCCTAACCATAGTGATGGGCTCCAAATCCAATGGTGATGTCCATTTTGCTCTGCGATTTCATAGAGAGCTAACCCTAACCCTAAGTGGAATTTTCCCCAATGGCATTCCCCATTTATTTTACCAGGAAATATACACAAGTCTGGTTAAAAAGTCGTGCACCCTCCTAACCAAAGTGATTGGCTCCAAATCCAATGGCGATGTCCATTTTGTTCTACGAATTCATGGAGAGCTAACCCTAACCCTAAGTGGAATTTTCCCCAAAGGCATTCCCCATGTATTTTACTAGGAAATGTACATAAGTCTGGTTAAAAAGTCATGCACCCTCCTAACCATAGTGATGTGCTCCAAATCCAATGGCGATGTCCATTTTGTTCTACGAATTCATGGAGAGCTAACCCTAACCCTAAGTGGAATTTTCCCCAATGGCATTCCCCATGTATTTTACCAGGAAATATACACAAGTCTGGTTAAAAAGTCGTGCACCCTCCTAACCATAGTGATGGGCTACAAATCCAATGGCGATGTCCATTTTGCTCTACGAATTCATGGAGAGCTAACCCTAACCCTAAGTGGAATTTTCCCCAAT
The DNA here is from genome assembly GCF_051295495.1 of Thamnophis sirtalis. Lineage (NCBI taxonomy): Eukaryota > Metazoa > Chordata > Lepidosauria > Squamata > Natricidae > Thamnophis > Thamnophis sirtalis. The sequence goes on along the minus strand of NW_028261383.1, from coordinate 52,926,085 downwards.
GGCATTCCCCATGTATTTTACTAGGAAATGTACATACGTCTGGTTAAAAAGTCGTGCACCCTCCTAACCATAGTGATGGGCTCCAAATCCAATGGCGATGTCCATTTTGCTCTGCGATTTCATAGAGAGCTAACCCTAACCCTAAGTGGAATTTTCCCCAATGGCATTCCCCATTTATTTTACCAGGAAATATACACAAGTCTGGTTAAAAAGTCGTGCACCCTCCTAACCAAAGTGATTGGCTCCAAATCCAATGGCGATGTCCATTTTGCTCTAGGAATTCATGGAGAGCTAACCCTAACCCTAAGTGGAATTTTCCCCAATGGCATTCCCCATGTATTTTACTAGGAAATATACATAAGTCTGGTTAAAAAGTCATGCACCCTCCTAACCATAGTGATGGGCTCCAAATCCAATGGCGATGTACATTTTGCTCTGCGAATTCATGGGGAGCTAACCCTAACCCTAAGTGGAATTTTCCCCAATGGCATTCCCCATGTATTTTACTAGGAAAAGTACATAAGTCTGGTTAAAAAGTCATGCACCCTTCTAACCATAGTGATGGGGTCCAAATACAATGGCGATGTCCATTTTGCTCTGCGAATTCATAGAGAGCTAACCCTAACCCTAAGTGGAATTTTCCCCAATGGCATTCCCCATGTATTTTACTAGGAAATATACATAAGTCTGGTTAAAAAGTCATGGACCCTCGTAACCATAGTGATGGGCTACAAATCCAATGGCGATGTCCATTTTGCTCTGCGAATTCATAGAGAGCTAACCCTAACCCTAAGTGGAATTTTCCCCAAAGGCATTCCCCATGTATTTTACTAGGAAATGTACATAAGTCTGGTTAAAAAGTCATGCACCCTCCTAACCATAGTGATGGGCTACAAATCCAATGGCGATGTCCATTTTGTTCTACGAATTCATGGAGAGCTAACCCTAACCCTAAGTGGAATTTTCCCCAATGGCATTCCCCATGTATTTTACTAGGAAATGTACATACGTCTGGTTAAAAAGTCGTGCACCCTCCTAACCATAGTGATGGGCTCCAAATCCAATGGTGATGTCCATTTTGCTCTGCGATTTCATAGAGAGCTAACCCTAACCCTAAGTGGAATTTTCCCCAATGGCATTCCCCATTTATTTTACCAGGAAATATACACAAGTCTGGTTAAAAAGTCGTGCACCCTCCTAACCAAAGTGATTGGCTCCAAATCCAATGGCGATGTCCATTTTGTTCTACGAATTCATGGAGAGCTAACCCTAACCCTAAGTGGAATTTTCCCCAAAGGCATTCCCCATGTATTTTACTAGGAAATGTACATAAGTCTGGTTAAAAAGTCATGCACCCTCCTAACCATAGTGATGGGCTCCAAATCCAATGGCGATGTCCATTTTGTTCTACGAATTCATGGAGAGCTAACCCTAACCCTAAGTGGAATTTTCCCCAATGGCATTCCCCATGTATTTTACTAGGAAATATACACAAGTCTGGTTAAAAAGTCGTGCACCCTCCTAACCAAAGTGATTGGCTCCAAATCCAATGGCGATGTCCATTTTGCTCTAGGAATTCATGGAGAGCTAACCCTAACCCTAAGTGGAATTTTCCCCAATGGCATTCCCCATGTATTTTACTAGGAAATATACATAAGTCTGGTTAAAAAGTCATGCACCCTCCTAACCATAGTGATGGGCTGAAATCCAATGGCGATGTCCATTTTGCTCTGCGAATTCATGGGGAGCTAACCCTAACCCTAAGTGGAATTTTCCCCAATGGCATTCCCCATGTATTTTACTAGGAAATGTACATACGTCTGGTTAAAAAGTCGTGCACCCTCCTAACCATAGTGATGGGCTCCAAATCCAATGGTGATGTCCATTTTGCTCTGCGATTTCATAGAGAGCTAACCCTAACCCTAAGTGGAATTTTCCCCAATGGCATTCCCCATTTATTTTACCAGGAAATATACACAAGTCTGGTTAAAAAGTCGTGCACCCTCCTAACCAAAGTGATTGGCTCCAAATCCAATGGCGATGTCCATTTTGTTCTACGAATTCATGGAGAGCTAACCCTAACCCTAAGTGGAATTTTCCCCAAAGGCATTCCCCATGTATTTTACTAGGAAATGTACATAAGTCTGGTTAAAAAGTCATGCACCCTCCTAACCATAGTGATGGGCTCCAAATCCAATGGCGATGTCCATTTTGTTCTACGAATTCATGGAGAGCTAACCCTAACCCTAAGTGGAATTTTCCCCAATGGCATTCCCCATGTATTTTACTAGGAAATATACACAAGTCTGGTTAAAAAGTCGTGCACCCTCCTAACCAAAGTGATTGGCTCCAAATCCAATGGCGATGTCCATTTTGCTCTAGGAATTCATGGAGAGCTAACCCTAACCCTAAGTGGAATTTTCCCCAATGGCATTCCCCATGTATTTTACTAGGAAATATACATAAGTCTGGTTAAAAAGTCATGCACCCTCCTAACCATAGTGATGGGCTCCAAATCCAATGGCGATGTCCATTTTGCTCTGCGAATTCATGGGGAGCTAACCCTAACCCTAAGTGGAATTTTCCCCAATGGCATTCCCCATGTATTTTACTAGGAAAAGTACATAAGTCTGGTTAAAAAGTCATGCACCCTTCTAACCATAGTGATGGGGTCCAAATACAATGGCGATGTCCATTTTGCTCTGCGAATTCATAGAGAGCTAACCCTAACCCTAAGTGGAATTTTCCCCAAAGGCATTCCCCATGTATTTTACTAGGAAATGTACATAAGTCTGGTTAAAAAGTCATGCACCCTCCTAACCATAGTGATGGGCTACAAATCCAATGGCGATGTCCATTTTGTTCTACGAATTCATGGAGAGCTAACCCTAACCCTAAGTGGAATTTTCCCCAATGGCATTCCCCATGTATTTTACTAGGAAATGTACATACGTCTGGTTAAAAAGTCGTGCACCCTCCTAACCATAGTGATGGGCTCCAAATCCAATGGCGATGTCCATTTTGCTCTGCGATTTCATAGAGAGCTAACCCTAACCCTAAGTGGAATTTTCCCCAATGGCATTCCCCATTTATTTTACCAGGAAATATACACAAGTCTGGTTAAAAAGTCGTGCACCCTCCTAACCATAGTGATGGGCTACAAATCCAATGGCTATGTCCATTTTGCTCTACGAATTCATGGAGAGCTAACCCTAACCCTAAGTGGAATTTTCCCCAATGGCATTCCCCATGTATTTTACTAGGAAATGTACATACGTCTGGTTAAAAAGTCGTGCACCCTCCTAACCATAGTGATGGGCTCCAAATCCAATGGCGATGTCCATTTTGCTCTGCGATTTCATAGAGAGCTAACCCTAACCCTAAGTGGAATTTTCCCCAATGGCATTCCCCATTTATTTTACCAGGAAATATACACAAGTCTGGTTAAAAAGTCGTGCACCCTCCTAACCATAGTGATGGGCTCCAAATCCAATGGTGATGTCCATTTTGCTGTGCGAATTCATGGGGAGCTATCCCTAACCCTCAGTGGAATTTTCCCCAATGGCATTCTCCATGTATTTTACTAGGAAATATACATAAGTCTGGTTAAAAAGTCATGCACCCTCCTAACCATAGTGATCGGCTCCAAATCCAATGGCGATGTCCATTTTGCTGTGCGAATTCATGGAGAGCTAACCCTAATCCTCAGTGGAATTTTCCCCAATGGCATTCCCCATGTATTTTACTAGGAAATATACATAAGTCTGGTTAAAAAGTCATGCACCCTCCTAACCATAGTGATGGGCTGAAATCCAATGGCGATGTCCATTTTGCTCTGCGAATTCATGGGGAGCTAACCCTAACACTAAGTGGAATTTTCCCCAATGGCATTCCCCATGTATTTTACTAGGAAATGTACATACGTCTGGTTAAAAAGTCATGCACCCTCCTAACCATAGTGATGGGCTCCAAATCCAATGGTGATGTCCATTTTGCTCTGCGATTTCATAGAGAGCTAACCCTAACCCTAAGTGGAATTTTCCCCAATGGCATTCCCCATTTATTTTACCAGGAAATATACACAAGTCTGGTTAAAAAGTCGTGCACCCTCCTAACCAAAGTGATTGGCTCCAAATCCAATAGCGATGTCCATTTTGTTCTACGAATTCATGGAGAGCTAACCCTAACCCTAAGTGGAATTTTCCCCAAAGGCATTCCCCATGTATTTTACTAGGAAATGTACATAAGTCTGGTTAAAAAGTCATGCACCCTCCTAACCATAGTGATGGGCTCCAAATCCAATGGCGATGTCCATTTTGTTCTACGAATTCATGGAGAGCTAACCCTAACACTAAGTGGAATTTTCCCCAATGGCATTCCCCATGTATTTTACTAGGAAATATACACAAGTCTGGTTAAAAAGTCGTGCACCCTCCTAACCAAAGTGATTGGCTCCAAATCCAATGGCGATGTCCATTTTGCTCTAGGAATTCATGGAGAGCTAACCCTAACCCTAAGTGGAATTTTCCCCAATGGCATTCCCCATGTATTTTACTAGGAAATATACATAAGTCTGGTTAAAAAGTCATGCACCCTCCTAACCATAGTGATGGGCTCCAAATCCAATGGCGATGTCCATTTTGCTCTGCGAATTCATGGGGAGCTAACCCTAACCCTAAGTGGAATTTTCCCCAATGGCATTCCCCATGTATTTTACTAGGAAAAGTACATAAGTCTGGTTAAAAAGTCATGCACCCTTCTAACCATAGTGATGGGGTCCAAATACAATGGCGATGTCCATTTTGCTCTGCGAATTCATAGAGAGCTAACCCTAACCCTAAGTGGAATTTTCCCCAAAGGCATTCCCCATGTATTTTACTAGGAAATGTACATAAGTCTGGTTAAAAAGTCATGCACCCTCCTAACCATAGTGATGGGCTACAAATCCAATGGCGATGTCCATTTTGTTCTACGAATTCATGGAGAGCTAACCCTAACCCTAAGTGGAATTTTCCCCAATGGCATTCCCCATGTATTTTACTAGGAAATATACATAAGTCTGGTTAAAAAGTCATGCACCCTCCTAACCATAGTGATGGGCTCCAAATCCAATGGCGATGTCCATTTTGCTCTGCGAATTCATGGGGAGCTAACCCTAACCCTAAGTGGAATTTTCCCCAATGGCATTCCCCATGTATTTTACTAGGAAAAGTACATAAGTCTGGTTAAAAAGTCATGCACCCTTCTAACCATAGTGATGGGGTCCAAATACAATGGCGATGTCCATTTTGCTCTGCGAATTCATAGAGAGCTAACCCTAACCCTAAGTGGAATTTTCCCCAAAGGCATTCCCCATGTATTTTACTAGGAAATGTACATAAGTCTGGTTAAAAAGTCATGCACCCTCCTAACCATAGTGATGGGCTGAAATCCAATGGCGATGTCCATTTTGCTCTGCGAATTCATGGGGAGCTAACCCTAACACTAAGTGGAATTTTCCCCAATGGCATTCCCCATGTATTTTACTAGGAAATGTACATACGTCTGGTTAAAAAGTCGTGCACCCTCCTAACCATAGTGATGGGCTCCAAATCCAATGGTGATGTCCATTTTGCTCTGCGATTTCATAGAGAGCTAACCCTAACCCTAAGTGGAATTTTCCCCAATGGCATTCCCCATTTATTTTACCAGGAAATATACACAAGTCTGGTTAAAAAGTCGTGCACCCTCCTAACCAAAGTGATTGGCTCCAAATCCAATGGCGATGTCCATTTTGTTCTACGAATTCATGGAGAGCTAACCCTAACCCTAAGTGGAATTTTCCCCAAAGGCATTCCCCATGTATTTTACTAGGAAATGTACATAAGTCTGGTTAAAAAGTCATGCACCCTCCTAACCATAGTGATGGGCTCCAAATCCAATGGCGATGTCCATTTTGTTCTACGAATTCATGGAGAGCTAACCCTAACACTAAGTGGAATTTTCCCCAATGGCATTCCCCATGTATTTTACTAGGAAATATACACAAGTCTGGTTAAAAAGTCGTGCACCCTCCTAACCAAAGTGATTGGCTCCAAATCCAATGGCGATGTCCATTTTGCTCTAGGAATTCATGGAGAGCTAACCCTAACCCTAAGTGGAATTTTCCCCAATGGCATTCCCCATGTATTTTACTAGGAAATATACATAAGTCTGGTTAAAAAGTCATGCACCCTCCTAACCATAGTGATGGGCTCCAAATCCAATGGCGATGTCCATTTTGCTCTGCGAATTCATGGGGAGCTAACCCTAACCCTAAGTGGAATTTTCCCCAATGGCATTCCCCATGTATTTTACTAGGAAAAGTACATAAGTCTGGTTAAAAAGTCATGCACCCTTCTAACCATAGTGATGGGGTCCAAATACAATGGCGATGTCCATTTTGCTCTGCGAATTCATAGAGAGCTAACCCTAACCCTAAGTGGAATTTTCCCCAAAGGCATTCCCCATGTATTTTACTAGGAAATGTACATAAGTCTGGTTAAAAAGTCATGCACCCTCCTAACCATAGTGATGGGCTACAAATCCAATGGCGATGTCCATTTTGTTCTACGAATTCATGGAGAGCTAACCCTAACCCTAAGTGGAATTTTCCCCAATGGCATTCCCCATGTATTTTACTAGGAAATGTACATACGTCTGGTTAAAAAGTCGTGCACCCTCCTAACCATAGTGATGGGCTCCAAATCCAATGGCGATGTCCATTTTGCTCTGCGATTTCATAGAGAGCTAACCCTAACCCTAAGTGGAATTTTCCCCAATGGCATTCCCCATTTATTTTACCAGGAAATATACACAAGTCTGGTTAAAAAGTCGTGCACCCTCCTAACCATAGTGATGGGCTCCAAATCGAATGGCGATGTCCATTTTGCTCTGCGAATTCATGGGGAGCTAACCCTAACCCTTAGTGGAATTTTCCCCAATGGCATTCCCCATGTATTTTACTAGGAAATATACATAAGTCTGGTTAAAAAGTCATGCACCCTCCTAACCATAGTGATCGGCTCCAAATCCAATGGCGATGTCCATTTTGCTCTGCGAATTCATAGGGAGCAAACCCTAACCCTAAGTGGAATTTTCCCCAATGGCATTCCCCATGTATTTTACTAGGAAAAGTACATAAGTGTGGTTAAAAAGTCATGCACCCTCCTAACCATAGTGATCGGCTCCAAATCCAATGGCGATGTCCATTTTGCTCTACGAATTCATGGAGAGCTAACCCTAACCCTAAGTGGAATTTTCCCCAATGGCATTCCCCATGTATTTTACTAGGAAATATACATAAGTCTGGTTAAAAAGTCATGCACCCTCCTAACCATAGTGATGGGCTCCAAATCCAATGGTGATGTCCATTTTGCTCTGCGATTTCATAGAGAACTAACCCTAACCCTAAGTGGAATTTTCCCCAATGGCATTCCCCATGTATTTTACTAGGAAATATACATAAGTCTGGTTAAAAAGTCGTGCACCCTCCTAACCATAGTGATGGCCTCCAAATCCAATGGCGATGTCCATTTTGCTCTACAAATTCATGGAGAGCTAACCCTAACCCTAAGTGGAATTTTCCCCAATGACATTCCCCTTGTATTTTACTAGGAAATATAAATAAGTCTGGTTAGAAAGTCGTGCACCCTCCTAACCAAAGTGATTGGCTCCAAATCCAATGGCAATGTCCATTTTGCTCTACGAATTCATGGAGAGCTAACCCTAACCCTAAGTGGAATTTTCCCCAATGGCATTCCCCATGTATTTTACTAGGAAATATACATAAGTCTGGTTAAAAAGTCGTGCACCCTCCTAACCAAAGTGATTGGCTCCAAATCCAATGGCGATGTCCATTTTCCTCTGCGAATTCATGGATAGCTAACCCTAACACTAAGTGGAATTTTCCCCAATGGCATTCCCCATGTATTTTAGTAGGAAATATACATAAGTCTGGTTAAAAAGTCATGCGCCCTCCTAACCATAGTGATCAGCTCCAAATCCAATGGCGATGTCCATTTTGCTCTGCGAATTCATGGGGAGCTAACCCTAACCCTAAGTGGAATTTTCCCCAATGGCATTCCCCATGTATTTTACTAGGAAAAATACATAAGTGTGGTTAAAAAGTCAAGCACCCTCCTAACCATAGTGATGGGCTCCAAATCCAATGGCGATGTCCATTTTGCTCTGCGAATTCATGGGGAGCTAACCCTAACCCTAAGTGGAATTTTCCCCAATGGCATTCCCCATGTATTTTACTAGGAAATATACATAAGTCTGGATAAAAAGTCATGCACCCTCCTAACCATAGTGATGGGCTCCAAATCCAATGGCGATGTCCATTTTGCTCTACGAATTCATGGAGAGCTAACCCTAACCCTAAGTGGAATTTTCCCCAATGGCATTCCCCATTTATTTTACTATGAAATATACACAAGTCTGGTTAAAAAGTCGTGCACCCTCCAAACCATAGTGATGGGCTCCAAATCCAATGGCGATGTCCATTTTGCTCTACGAATTCATGGAGAGCTAACCCTAACCCTAAGTGGAATTTTCCCCAATGGCATTCCCCATGTATTTTACTAGGAAATGTACATAAGTCTGGTTAAAAAGTCGTGCACCCTCCTAACCATAGTAATGGGCTCCAAATCGAATGGCGATGTCCATTTTGCTCTGCGAATTCATGGGGAGCTAACCCTAACCCTAAGTGGAATTTTCCCCAATGGCATTCCCCATGTATTTTACTAGGAAATATACATAAGTCTGGTTAAAAAGTTATGCACCCTCCTAACCATAGTGATGGGCTCCAAATCCAATGGCGATGTCCATTTTGCTCTACAAATTCATGGAGAGCTAACCCTAACCCTAAGTGGAATTTTCCCCAATGGCATTCCCCATGTATTTTACTAGGAAATGTACATAAGTCTGGTTAAAAAGTCGTGCACCCTCCTAACCATAGTGATGGGCTCCAAATCCAATGGCGATGTCCATTTTGCTCTACGAATTCATAGAGAGCTAACCCTAACCCTAAGTGGAATTTTCCCCAATGGCATTCCCCATGTATTTTACTAGGAAATGTACATAAGTCTGGTTAAAAAGTCGTGCACCCTCGTAACCATAGTGATGGGCTCCAAATCCAATGGTGATGTCCATTTTGCTCTGCGAATTCATGGGGAGCTAACCCTAACCCTAAGTGGAATTTTCCCCAATGGCATTCCCCATGTATTTTACTAGGAAATATAAATAAGTCTGGTTAAAAAGTCGTGCACCCTCCTAACCATAGTGATGGGCTCCAAATCCAATGGCGATGTCCATTTTCCTCTGCGAATTCATGGAGAGCTAACCCTAACCCTAAGTGGAATTTTCCGCAATGGCATTCCCCATGTATTTTACTAGGAAATATACATAAGTCTGGTTAAAAAGTCATGCACCCTCCAAACCATAGTGATGGGCTCCAAATCCAATGGCGATGTCCATTTTGCTCTACGAATTCATGGAGAGCTAACCCTAACCCTAAGTGGAATTTTCCCCAATGGCATTCCCCATGTATTTTACTAGGAAATGTACATAAGTCTGGTTAAAAAGTTATGCACCCTCCTAACCATAGTAATGGGCTCCAAATCGAATGGCGATGTCCATTTTGCTCTGCGAATTCATGGGGAGCTAACCCTAACCCTAAGTGGAATTTTCCAAAGTGATTGGCTCCAAATCCAATGGCAATGTCCATTTTGCTCTACGAATTCATGGAGAGCTAACCCTAACCCTAAGTGGAATTTTCCCCAATGGCATTCCCCATTTATTTTACCAGGAAATATACACAAGTATGGTTAAAAAGTCGTGCACCCTCCTAACCATAGTGATGGGCTCCAAATCCAATGGTGATGTCCATTTTGCTCTGCGAATTCATGGGGAGCTAACCCTAACCCTAAGTGGAATTTTCCCCAATGGCATTCCCCATGTATTTTACTAGGAAATATACATAAGTCTGGTTAAAAAGTCATGCACCCTCCTAACCATAGTGATCGGCTCCAAATCCAATGGCGATGTCCATTTTGCTCTGCGAATTCATAGGGAGCAAACCCTAACCCTAAGTGGAATTTTCCCCAATGGCATTCCCCATGTATTTTACTAGGAAAAGTACATAAGTGTGGTTAAAAAGTCATGCACCCTCCTAACCATAGTGATCGGCTCCAAATCCAATGGCGATGTCCATTTTGCTCTACGAATTCATGGAGAGCTAACCCTAACCCTAAGTGGAATTTTCCCCAATGGCATTCCCCATGTATTTTACTAGGAAATATACATAAGTCTGGTTAAAAAGTCGTGCACCCTCCTAACCATAGTGATGGCCTCCAAATCCAATGGCGATGTCCATTTTGCTCTACAAATTCATGGAGAGCTAACCCTAACCCTAAGTGGAATTTTCCCCAATGACATTCCCCTTGTATTTTACTAGGAAATATAAATAAGTCTGGTTAGAAAGTCGTGCACCCTCCTAACCAAAGTGATTGGCTCCAAATCCAATGGCAATGTCCATTTTGCTCTACGAATTCATGGAGAGCTAACCCTAACCCTAAGTGGAATTTTCCCCAATGGCATTCCCCATGTATTTTACTAGGAAATATACATAAGTCTGGTTAAAAAGTCGTGCACCCTCCTAACCAAAGTGATTGGCTCCAAATCCAATGGCGATGTCCATTTTCCTCTGCGAATTCATGGATAGCTAACCCTAACACTAAGTGGAATTTTCCCCAATGGCATTCCCCATGTATTTTAGTAGGAAATATACATAAGTCTGGTTAAAAAGTCATGCGCCCTCCTAACCATAGTGATCAGCTCCAAATCCAATGGCGATGTCCATTTTGCTCTGCGAATTCATGGGGAGCTAACCCTAACCCTAAGTGGAATTTTCCCCAATGGCATTCCCCATGTATTTTACTAGGAAAAATACATAAGTGTGGTTAAAAAGTCAAGCACCCTCCTAACCATAGTGATGGGCTCCAAATCCAATGGCGATGTCCATTTTGCTCTGCGAATTCATGGGGAGCTAACCCTAACCCTAAGTGGAATTTTCCCCAATGGCATTCCCCATGTATTTTACTAGGAAATATACATAAGTCTGGATAAAAAGTCATGCACCCTCCTAACCATAGTGATGGGCTCCAAATCCAATGGCGATGTCCATTTTGCTCTACGAATTCATGGAGAGCTAACCCTAACCCTAAGTGGAATTTTCCCCAATGGCATTCCCCATTTATTTTACTATGAAATATACACAAGTCTGGTTAAAAAGTCGTGCACCCTCCAAACCATAGTGATGGGCTCCAAATCCAATGGCGAAGTCCATTTTGCTCTACGAATTCATGGAGAGCTAACCCTAACCCTAAGTGGAATTTTCCCCAATGGCATTCCCCATGTATTTTACTAGGAAATGTACATAAGTCTGGTTAAAAAGTCGTGCACCCTCCTAACCATAGTAATGGGCTCCAAATCGAATGGCGATGTCCATTTTGCTCTGCGAATTCATGGGGAGCTAACCCTAACCCTAAGTGGAATTTTCCCCAATGGCATTCCCCATGTATTTTACTAGGAAATATACATAAGTCTGGTTAAAAAGTTATGCACCCTCCTAACCATAGTGATGGGCTCCAAATCCAATGGCGATGTCCATTTTGCTCTGCGAATTCATGGGGAGCTAACCCTAACCCTAAGTGGAATTTTCCAAAGTGATTGGCTCCAAATCCAATGGCAATGTCCATTTTGCTCTACGAATTCATGGAGAGCTAACCCTAACCCTAAGTGGAATTTTCCCCAATGGCATTCCCCATGTATTTTACTAGGAAATATACATAAGTCTGGTTAAAAAGTCATGCACCCTCCTAACCATAGTGATGGGCTCCAAATCCAATGGCGATGTCCATTTTCCTCTGCGAATTCATGGAGAGCTAACCCTAACCCTAAGTGGAATTTTCCCCAATGGCATTCCCCATTTATTTTACTATGAAATATACACAAGTCTGGTTAAAAAGTCGTGCAATAGCAGTAGACTTATATACCGCTTCATAGGGCTTTCAGCCCTCTCTAAGCGGTTTACAGAGAGTCAGCATATTCCCCCAACAATCTGGGTCCTCATTTTCCCCACCTCGGAAGGATGGAAGGCTGAGTCAACCCTGAGCCGGTGAGATTTGAACCGTTGAACTGCTGATCTAGCAGTATCCTGCAGTGCTGCATTTAACCACTGCGCCACCACGAATTCATGGAGAGCTAATCCTAACCCTAAGTGGAATTTTCCCCAATGGCATTCCCCATGTATTTTACTAGGAAATATACATAAGTCTGGATAAAAAGTCATGCACCCTCCTAACCATAGTGATGGGCTCCAAATCCAATGGCGATGTCCATTTTGCTCTACGAATTCATGGAGAGCTAACCCTAACCCTAAGTGGAATTTTCCGCAATGGCATTCCCCATGTATTTTACTAGGAAATATACACAAGTCTGGTTAAAAAGTCGTGCACCCTCCTAACCATAGTGATGGGCTCCAAATCGAATGGCGATGTCCATTTTGCTCTGCGAATTCATGTGGAGCTAACCCTAACCCTAAGTCGAATTTTCCATAATGGCATTCCCCATGTATTTTACTAGGAAATGTACATAAGTCTGGTTAAAAAGTCGTGCACCCTCCTAACCATAGTAATGGGCTCCAAATCGAATGGCGATGTCCATTTTGCTCTGCGAATTCATGGGGAGCTAACCCTAACCCTAAGTGGAATTTTCCCCAATGGCATTCCCCATGTATTTTACTAGGAAATATACATAAGTCTGGTTAAAAAGTTATGCACCCTCCTAACCATAGTGATGGGCTCCAAATCCAATGGCGATGTCCATTTTGCTCTACAAATTCATGGATAGCTAACCCTAACACTAAGTGGAATTTTCCCCAATGGCATTCCCCATGTATTTTACTAGGAAATATAAATAAGTCTGGTTAAAAAGTCGTGCACCCTCCTAACCAAAGTGATTGGCTCCAAATCCAATGGCGATGTCCATTTTCCTCTGCGAATTCATGGATAGCTAACCCTAACACTAAGTGGAATTTTCCCCAATGGCATTCCCCATTTATTTTACTAGGAAATATACACAAGTCTGGTTAAAAAGTCGTGCACCCTCGTAACCATAGTGATGGGCTCCAAATCCAATGGTGATGTCCATTTTGCTCTGCGAATTCATGGGGAGCTAACCCTAACCCTAAGTGGAATTTTCCCCAATGGCATTCCCCATGTATTTTACTAGGAAATATACATAAGTCTGGTTAAAAAGTCGTGCACCCTCCTAACCATAGTGATGGGCTCCAAATCCAATGGCGATGTCCATTTTGCTCTGCGAATTCATAGAGAGCTAACCCTAACCCTAAGTGGAATTTTCCCCAATGGCCATCCCCATGTATTTTACTAGGAAATGTACATAAGTCTGGTTAAAAAGTCGTGCACCCTCGTCACCATAGTGATGGGCTCCAAATCCAATGGTGATGTCCATTTTGCTCTGCGAATTCATGGGGAGCTAACCCTAACCCTAAGTGGAATTTTCCCCAATGGCATTCCCCATGTATTTTACTAGGAAATATAAATAAGTCTGGTTAAAAAGTCGTGCACCCTCCTAACCATAGTGATGGGCTCCAAATCCAATGGCGATGTCCATTTTGCTCTGCGAATTCACAGAGAGCTAACCCTAAACCTAAGTGGAATTTTCCCCAATGGCCATCCCCATGTATTTTACTAGGAAATGTACATAAGTCTGGTTAAAAAGTCGTGCACCCTCGTCACCATAGTGATGGGCTCCAAATCCAATGGTGATGTCCATTTTGCTCTGCGAATTCATGGGGAGCTAACCCTAACCCTAAGTGGAATTTTCCCCAATGGCATTCCCCATGTATTTTACTAGGAAATATAAATAAGTCTGGTTAAAAAGTCGTGCACCCTCCTAACCATAGTGATGGGCTCCAAATCCAATGGCGATGTCCATTTTGCTCTACGAATTCATAGAGAGCTAACCCTAACCCTAAGTGGAATTTTCCCCAATGGCATTCCCCATGTATTTTACTAGGAAATGTACATAAGTCTGGTTAAAAAGTCGTGCACCCTCGTAACCATAGTGATGGGCTCCAAATCCAATGGTGATGTCCATTTTGCTCTGCGAATTCATGGGGAGCTAACCCTAACCCTAAGTGGAATTTTCCCCAATGGCATTCCCCATGTATTTTACTAGGAAATATAAATAAGTCTGGTTAAAAAGTCGTGCACCCTCCTAACCAAAGTGATTGGCTCCAAATCCAATGGCGATGTCCATTTTCCTCTGCGAATTCATGGATAGCTAACCCTAACACTAAGTGGAATTTTCCCCAATGGCATTCCCCATGTATTTTACTAGGAAATATAAATAAGTCTGGTTAAAAAGTCGTGCACCCTCCTAACCATAGTGATGGGCTCCAAATCCAATGGCGATGTCCATTTTGCTCTGCGAATTCACAGAGAGCTAACCCTAAACCTAAGTGGAATTTTCCCCAATGGCATTCCCCATTTATTTTACTAGGAAATATACACAAGTCTGGTTAAAAAGTCGTGCACCCTCCTAACCATAGTGATGTGCTCCAAATCCAATGGCGATGTCCATTTTGCTCTGCGAATTCATGGGGAGCTAACCCTAACCCTAAGTGGAATTTTCCCCAATGGCATTCCCCTTGTATTTTACTAGGAAATATAAATAAGTCTGGTTAAAAAGTCGTGCACCCTCCTAACCAAAGTGATTGGCTCCAAATCCAATGGCAATGTCCATTTTGCTCTACGAATTCATGGAGAGCTAACCCTAACCCTAAGTGGAATTTTCCCCAATGGCATTCCCCATGTATTTTACTAGGAAATATACATAAGTCTGGTTAAAAAGTCATGCACCCTCCTAACCATAGTGATGGGCTCCAAATCCAATGGCGATGTCCATTTTCCTCTGCGAATTCATGGAGAGCTAACCCTAACCCTAATTGGAATTTTCCCCAATGGCATTCCCCATTTATTTTACTATGAAATATACACAAGTCTGGTTAAAAAGTCGTGCAATAGCAGTAGACTTATATACCGCTTCATAGGGCTTTCAGCCCTCTCTAAGCGGTTTACAGAGAGTCAGCATATTCCCCCAACAATCTGGGTCCTCATTTTCCCCACCTCGGAAGGATGGAAGGCTGAGTCAACCCTGAGCCGGTGAGATTTGAACCGTTGAACTGCTGATCTAGCAGTAGCCTGCAGTGCTGCATTTAACCACTGCGCCACCACGAATTCATGGAGAGCTAATCCTAACCCTAAGTGGAATTTTCCCCAATGGCATTCCCCATGTATTTTAGTAGGAAATATACATAAGTCTGGTTAAAAAGTCATGCGCCCTCCTAACCATAGTGATCAGCTCCAAATCCAATGGCGATGTCCATTTTGCTCTGCGAATTCATGGGGAGCTAACCCTAACCCTAAGTGGAATTTTCCCCAATGGCATTCCCCATTTATTTTACTAGGAAATATACACAAGTCTGGTTAAAAAGTCGTGCACCCTCCTAACCATAGTGATGGGCTCCAAATCGAATGGCGATGTCCATTTTGCTCTGCGAATTAATGGGGAGCTAACCCTAACCCTAAGTGGAATTTTCCCCAATGGCATTCCCCATGTATTTTACTAGGAAATATACATAAGTCTGGTTAAAAAGTCGTGCACCCTCCTAACCAAAGTGATGGGCTCCAAATCCAATGGCGATGTCCATTTTGCTCTACGAATTCATGGAGAGCTAACCCTAACCCTAAGTGGAATTTTCCCCAATGGCATTCCCCATTTATTTTACTAGGAAATATACATAAGTCTGGTTAAAAAGTCGTGCAATAGCAGTAGACTTATATACCGCTTTATAGGGCTTTCAGCCCTCTCTAAGCGGTTTACAGAGAGTCAGCATATTGCCCCCAACAATTTGGGTCCTCATTTTACCCACCTCGGTAGGATGGAAGGCTGAGTGAACCCTGAGCCGGTGAGATTTGAACCGCTGAACTGCTGAACTAGCAGTAGTCTGCAGTGCTGCATTTAACCACTGCGCCACAATGAATTCATGGAGAGCTAACCCTAACCCTAAGTGGAATTTTCCCCAATGGCATTCCCCATGTATTTTACTAGGAAATATACATAAGGCTGGTTAAAAAGTCGTGCACCCTCCTAACCATAGTGATGGGCTCCAAATCCAATGGCGATGTCCATTTTCCTCTGCGATTTCATGGAGAGCTAACTGTAACCCTAAGTGGAATTTTCCCCAATGGCATTACCCATGTATTTTACTAGGAAATATACACAAGTCTGGTTAAAAAGTCGTGCTCACTCCTAACCATACTGATAGGCTCCAAATCCAATGGCGATGTCCATTTTGCTCTACGAATTCATGGAGAGCTAACCCTAACCCTAAGTGGAATTTTCCCCAATGGCATTCCCCATGTATTTTACTAGGAAATATACATAAGTCTGGTTAAAAAGTCATGCACCCTCCTAACCATAGTGATGGGCTCCAAATCCAATGGCGATGTCCATTTTCCTCTGCGAATTCATGGAGAGCTAACCCTAACCCTAAGTGGAATTTTCCCCAATGGCATTCCCCATTTATTTTACTATGAAATATACACAAGTCTGGTTAAAAAGTCGTGCAATAGCAGTAGACTTATATACCGCTTCATAGGGCTTTCAGCCCTCTCTAAGCGGTTTACAGAGAGTCAGCATATTCCCCCAACAATCTGGGTCCTCATTTTCCCCACCTCGGAAGGATGGAAGGCTGAGTCAACCCTGAGCCGGTGAGATTTGAACCGTTGAACTGCTGATCTAGCAGTAGCCTGCAGTGCTGCATTTAACCACTGCGCCACCACGAATTCATGGAGAGCTAATCCTAACCCTAAGTGGAATTTTCCCCAATGGCATTCCCCATGTATTTTAGTAGGAAATATACATAAGTCTGGTTAAAAAGTCATGCGCCCTCCTAACCATAGTGATCAGCTCCAAATCCAATGGCGATGTCCATTTTGCTATGCGAATTCATGGGGAGCTAACCCTAACCCTAAGTGGAATTTTCCCCAATGGCATTCCCCATGTATTTTACTAGGAAATATACATAAGTCTGGTTAAAAAGTCATGCACCCTCCTAACCATAGTGATGGGGTCCAAATCCAATGGCGATGTCCATTTTGCTCTGCGAATTCATAGAGAGCTAACCCTAACCCTAAGTGGAATTTTCCCCAAAGGCATTCCCCATGTATTTTACTAGGAAATGTACATAAGTCTGGTTAAAAAGTCGTGCACCCTCCTAACCATAGTGATCAGCTCCAAATCCAATGGCGATGTCCACTTTGCTCTGCGATTTCATAGAGAGCTAACCCTAACCCTAAGTGGAATTTTCCCCAATGGCATTCCCCATTTATTTTACTAGGAAATATACACAAGTCTGGTTAAAAAGTCGTGCACCCTCCTAACCATAGTGATGGCCTCCAAATCCAATGGTGATGTCCATTTTGCTCTGCGAATTCATGGGGAGCTAACCCTAACCCTAAGTGGAATTTTCCCCAATGGCATTACCCATGTATTTTACTATGAAATATACATAAGTCTGGTTAAAAAGTCGTGCACCCTCCTAACCATAGTGATGGGCTCCAAATCCAATGGCGATGTCCATTTTGCTCTGCGAATTCATAGAGAGCTAACCCTAACCCTAAGTTGAATTTTCCCCAATGGCCATCCCCATGTATTTTACTAGGAAATGTACATAAGTCTGATTAAAAAGTCGTGCACCCTCCTAACCATAGTGATGGGCTCCAAATCCAATGGCGATGTCCATTTTGCTCTGCGAATTCATAGAGAGCTAACCCTAAACCTAAGTGGAATTTTCCCCAATGGCATTCCCCATTTATTTTACTAGGAAATATACACAAGTCTGGTTAAAAAGTCGTGCACCCTCCTAACCATAGTGATGTGCTCCAAATCCAATGGCGATGTCCATTTTGCTCTGCGAATTCATGGGGAGCTAACCCTAACCCTAAGTGGAATTTTCCCCAATGGCATTCCCCTTGTATTTTACTAGGAAATATATATAAGTCTGGTTAAAAAGTCGTGCACCCTCCTAACCAAAGTGATTGGCTCCAAATCCAATGGCAATGTCCATTTTGCTCTACGAATTCATGGAGAGCTAACCCTAACCCTAAGTGGAATTTTCCCCAATGGCATTCCCCATGTATTTTACTAGGAAATATACATAAGTCTGGTTAAAAAGTCATGCACCCTCCTAACCATAGTGATGGGCTCCAAATCC
This sequence comes from Thamnophis sirtalis, assembly GCF_051295495.1. Classification (NCBI taxonomy): domain Eukaryota; kingdom Metazoa; phylum Chordata; class Lepidosauria; order Squamata; family Natricidae; genus Thamnophis; species Thamnophis sirtalis. Next base: position 52,907,697 of record NW_028261383.1, on the reverse strand, counting down.
AATGGCGATGTCCATTTTCCTCTGCGAATTCATGGAGAGCTAACCCTAACCCTAAGTGGAATTTTCCCCAATGGCATTCCCCATTTATTTTACTATGAAATATACACAAGTCTGGTTAAAAAGTCATGCAATAGCAGTAGACTTATATACCGCTTCATAGGGCTTTCAGCCCTCTCTAAGCGGTTTACAGAGAGTCAGCATATTCCCCCAACAATCTGGGTCCTCATTTTCCCCACCTCGGAAGGATGGAAGGCTGAGTCAACCCTGAGCCGGTGAGATTTGAACCGTTGAACTGCTGATCTAGCAGTAGCCTGCAGTGCTGCATTTAACCACTGCGCCACCACGAATTCATGGAGAGCTAATCCTAACCCTAAGTGGAATTTTCCCCAATGGCATTCCCCATGTATTTTACTAGGAAATATACATAAGTCTGGATAAAAAGTCATGCACCCTCCTAACCATAGTGATGGGCTCCAAATCCAATGGCGATGTCCATTTTGCTCTACGAATTCATGGAGAGCTAACCCTAACCCTAAGTGGAATTTTCCCCAATGGCATTCCCCATGTATTTTACTAGGAAAAATACATAAGTGTGGTTAAAAAGTCAAGCACCCTCCTAACCATAGTGATGGGCTCCAAATCCAATGGCGATGTCCATTTTGCTCTGCGAATTCATAGAGAGCTAACCCTAAACCTAAGTGGAATTTTCCCCAATGGCATTCCCCATTTATTTTACTAGGAAATATACACAAGTCTGGTTAAAAAGTCATGCACCCCCCTAACCATAGTGATGGGCTCCAAATCCAATGGCGATGTCCATTTTGCTCTGCGAATTCATGGGGAGCTAACCCTAACCCTAAGCGGAATTTTCCCCAATGGCATTACCCATGTATTTTACTAGGAAATATACACAAGTCTGGTTAAAAAGTCGTGCTCACTCCTAACCATACTGATAGGCTCCAAATCCAATGGCGATGTCCATTTTGCTCTACGAATTCATGGAGAGCTAACCCTAACCCTAAGTGGAATTTTCCCCAATGGCATTCCACATGTATTTTACTAGGAAATATACACAAGTCTGGTTAAAAAGTCGTGCTCACTCCTAACCATACTGATAGGCTCCAAATCCAATGGCGATGTCCATTTTGCTCTACGAATTCATGGAGAGCTAACCCTAACCCTAAGTGGAATTTTCCCCAATGGCATTCCCCATGTATTTTACTAGGAAATATACATAAGTCTGGTTAAAAAGTCATGCACCCTCCTAACCATAGTGATGGGCTCCAAATCCAATGGCGATGTCCATTTTCCTCTGCGAATTCATGGAGAGCTAACCCTAACCCTAAGTGGAATTTTCCCCAATGGCATTCCCCATTTATTTTACTATGAAATATACACAAGTCTGGTTAAAAAGTCGTGCAATAGCAGTAGACTTATATACCGCTTCATAGGGCTTTCAGCCCTCTCTAAGCGGTTTACAGAGAGTCAGCATATTGCCCCCAACAATTTGGGTCCTCATTTTACCCACCTCGGTAGGATGGAAGGCTGAGTGAACCCTGAGCCGGTGAGATTTGAACCGCTGAACTGCTGATCTAGCAGTAGTCTGCAGTGCTGCATTTAACCACTGCGCCACAACGAATTCATGGAGAGCTAACCCTAACCCTAAGTGGAATTTTCCCCAATGGCATTCCCCATGTATTTTACTAGGAAATATACACAAGTCTGGTTAAAAAGTCGTGCACCCTCCTAACCAAAGTGATGGGCTCCAAATCGAATGGCGATGTCCATTTTGCTCTGCGAATTCATGGGGAGCTAACCCTAACCCTAAGTGGAATTTTCCCCAATGGCATTCCCCATGTATTTTACTAGGAAATATACACAAGTCTGGTTAAAAAGTCGTGCTCACTCCTAACCATACTGATAGGCTCCAAATCCAATGGCGATGTCCATTTTGCTCTGCGAATTCATAGGGAGCTAACCCTAACCCTAAGTGGAACTTTCCCCAATGGCATTCCCCATGTATTTTACTAGGAAAAATACTTAAGTGTGGTTAAAAAGTCATGCACCCTCCTAACCATAGTGATGGGCTCCAAATCCAATGGCTATGTCCATTTTGCTCTGCGAATTCATAGAGAGCTAACCCTAACCCTAAGTGGAATTTTCCCCAATGGCATTCCCCATGTATTTTATTAGGAAATGTACATAAGTCTGGTTAAAAAGTCGTGCACCCTCCTAACCATAGTGATAGGCTCCAAATCCAATGGCGGTGTCCATTTTGCTCTGCGAATTCATAGAGAGCTAACCCTAACCCTAAGTGGAATTTTCCCCAATGGCATTCCCCATTTATTTTACTAGGAAATATACACAAGTCTGTTTAAAAAGTCGTGCACCCTCCTGACCATAGTGATGGGCTCCAAATCCAATGGCGATGTCCATTTTGCTCTACGAATTCCTGGAGAGCTAACCCTAACATTAAGTGGAATTTTCCCCAATGGCATTCCCCATGTATTTTACTAGGAAATATACATGTCTGGGTAAAAAGTCATGCACCCTCCTAACCATAGTGATGGGCTCCAAATCCAATGGCGATGTCCATTTTCCTCTGCGAATTCATGGATAGCTAACCCTAACCCTAAGTGGAATTTTCCCCAATGCCATTCCCCATGTATTTTACTAGGAAATATACATAAGTCTGGTTAAAAAGTCGTGCTCCCTCCTAACCATAGTGATCGGCTCCAAATCCAATGGCGATGTCCATTTTGCTCTGCGAATTCATGGGGAGCTAACCCTAACCCTAAGTGGAATTTTCCCCAATGGCATTCCCCATGTATTTTACTAGGAAAAATACATAAGTCTGGTTAAAAAGTCATGCACCCTCCTAACCATAGTGATGGGCTCCAAATCCAATGGCGATGTCCATTTTCCTCTGCGAATTCATGGAGAGCTAACCCTAACCCTAAGTGGAATTTTCCCCAATGGCATTCCCCATTTATTTTACTATGAAATATACACAAGTCTGGTTAAAAAGTCGTGCAATAGCAGTAGACTTATATACCGCTTCATAGGGCTTTCAGCCCTCTCTAAGCGGTTTACAGAGAGTCAGCATATTGCCCCCAACAATTTGGGTCCTCATTTTACCCACCTCGGTAGGATGGAAGGCTGAGTGAACCCTGAGCCGGTGAGATTTGAACCGCTGAACTGCTGATCTAGCAGTAGTCTGCAGTGCTGCATTTAACCACTGCGCCACAACGAATTCATGGAGAGCTAACCCTAACCCTAAGTGGAATTTTCCCCAATGGCATTCCCCATGTATTTTACTAGGAAATATACACAAGTCTGGTTAAAAAGTCGTGCACCCTCCTAACCAAAGTGATGGGCTCCAAATCGAATGGCGATGTCCATTTTGCTCTGCGAATTCATGGGGAGCTAACCCTAACCCTAAGTGGAATTTTCCCCAATGGCATTCCCCATGTATTTTACTAGGAAATATACACAAGTCTGGTTAAAAAGTCGTGCTCACTCCTAACCATACTGATAGGCTCCAAATCCAATGGCGATGTCCATTTTGCTCTGCGAATTCATAGGGAGCTAACCCTAACCCTAAGTGGAACTTTCCCCAATGGCATTCCCCATGTATTTTACAAGGAAAAATACTTAAGTGTGGTTAAAAAGTCATGCACCCTCCTAACCATAGTGATGGGCTCCAAATCCAATGGCTATGTCCATTTTGCTCTGCGAATTCATAGAGAGCTAACCCTAACCCTAAGTGGAATTTTCCCCAATGGCATTCCCCATGTATTTTATTAGGAAATGTACATAAGTCTGGTTAAAAAGTCGTGCACCCTCCTAACCATAGTGATGGGCTCCAAATCCAATGGCGGTGTCCATTTTGCTCTGCGAATTCATAGAGAGCTAACCCTAACCCTAAGTGGAATTTTCCCCAATGGCATTCCCCATTTATTTTACTAGGAAATATACACAAGTCTGTTTAAAAAGTCGTGCACCCTCCTGACCATAGTGATGGGCTCCAAATCCAATGGCGATGTCCATTTTGCTCTACGAATTCATGGAGAGCTAACCCTAACATTAAGTGGAATTTTCCCCAATGGCATTCCCCATGTATTTTACTAGGAAATATACATGTCTGGGTAAAAAGTCATGCACCCTCCTAACCATAGTGATGGGCTCCTAATCCAATGGCGATGTCCATTTTCCTCTGCGAATTCATGGATAGCTAACCCTAACCCTAAGTGGAATTTTCCCCAATGGCATTCCCCATGTATTTTACTAGGAAAAATACATAAGTCTGGTTAAAAAGTCGTGCACCCTCCAAACCATAGTGATGGGCTCCAAATCCAATGGCGATGTCCATTTTCCTCTGCGAATTCATGGATAGCTAACCCTAACCCTAAGTGGAATTTTCCCCAATGGCATTCCCCATGTATTTTACTAGGAAATATACACAAGTCTGGTTAAAAAGTCGTGCACCCTCCTAACCAAAGTGATGGGCTCCAAATCGAATGGCGATGTCCATTTTGCTCTGCGAATTCATGGGGAGCTAACCCTAACCCTAAGTGGAATTTTCCCCAATGGCATTCCCCATATGTTTTACTAGGAAATATACATAAGTCTGGTTAAAAAGTCATGCACCCTCCTAACCATAGTGATGGGCTCCAAATCCAATGGCGATGTCAATTTGGTCTAGGAATTCATGGAGAGCTAACCCTAACCCTAAGTGGAATTTTCCCCAATGGCATTCCCCATGTATTTTACTAGGAAAAATACATAAGTCTGGTTAAAAAGTCGTGCACCCTCCTAACCAAAGTGATGGGCTCCAAATCCAATGGCGATGTCCATTTTCTCTGCGAATTCATGGAGAGCTAACCCTAACCCTAAGTGTAATTTTCCCCAATGACATTCCCCATGTATTTTACTAGGAAATATACATAAGTCTGGTTAAAAAGTCATGCACCCTCCTAACCATAGTGATGGGCTCCAAATCCAATGGCGATGTCCATTTTCCTCTGCGAATTCATGGATAGCTAACCCTAACCCTAAGTGGAATTTTACCCAATGGCATTCCCCATGTATTTTACTAGGAAATATACACAAGTCTGGTTAAAAAGTCGTGCACCCTCCTAACCATAGTGATGGGCTCCAAATCGAATGGCGATGTCCATTTTGCTCTGCGAATTCATGGGGAGCTAACCCTAACCCTAAGTGGAATTTTCCCCAATGGCATTCCCCATGTATTTTACTAGGAAAAATACATAAGTCTGGTTAAAAAGTCGTGCACCCTCCAAACCATAGTGATGGGCTCCAAATCCATTGGCGATGTCCATTTTCCTCTGCGAATTCATGGATAGCTAACCCTAACCCTAAGTGGAATTTTCCCCAATGGCATTCCCCATGTATTTTACTAGGAAATATACACAAGTCTGGTTAAAAAGTCGTGCACCCTCCTAACCAAAGTGATGGGCTCCAAATCGAATGGCGATGTCCATTTTGCTCTGCGAATTCATGGGGAGCTAACCCTAACCCTAAGTGGAATTTTCCCCAATGGCATTCCCCATGTGTTTTACTAGGAAATATACATAAGTCTGGTTAAAAAGTCATGCACCCTCCTAACCATAGTGATGGGCTCCAAATCCAATGGCGATGTCCATTTTGCTCTACGAATTCATGGAGAGCTAACCCTAACCCTAACTGGAATTTTCCCCAATGGCATTCCCCATGTATTTTACTAGGAAAAATACATAAGTCTGGTTAAAAAGTCGTGCACCCTCCTAACCAAAGTGATGGGCTCCAAATCCAATGGCGATGTCCATTTTCTCTGGGAATTCATGGAGAGCTAACCCTAACCCTAAGTGGAATTTTCCCCAATGACATTCCCCATGTATTTTACTAGGAAATATACACAAGTCTGGTTAAAAAGTCGTGCACCCTCCTAACCATAGTGATGGGCTCCAAATCCAATGCCGATGTCCATTTTGCTCTGCGATTTCATAGAGAGCTAACCCTAACCCTAAGTGGAATTTTCCCCAATGGCATTCCCCATTTATTTTACTAGGAAATATACACAAGTCTGGTTAAAAAGTCGTGCAATAGCAGTAGACTTATATACCGCTTCATAGGGCTTTCAGCCCTCTCTAAGCGGTTTACAGAGAGTCAGCATATTGCCCCCAACAATCTGGGTCCTCATTTTACCCACCTCGGAAGGATGGAAGGCTGAGTGAACCCTGAGCTGGTGAGATTTGAACCGCTGAACTGCTGATCTAGCAGTAGCCTGCAGTGCTGCATTTAACCACTGCGCCACCACAAATTCATGGAGAGCTAACCCTAACCCTAAGTGGAATTTTCCCCAATGGCATTCCCCATGTATTTTAGTAGGAAATATACACAAGTCTGGTTAAAAAGTCGTGCACCCTCCTAACCATAGTGATGGGCTCCAAATCGAATGGCGATGTCCATTTTGCTCTGCGAATTCATGGGGAGCTAACCCTAACCCTAAGTGGAATTTTCCCCAATGGCATTCCCCATGTATTTTACTAGGAAAAATACATAAGTCTGGTTAAAAAGTCGTGCACCCTCCAAACCATAGTGATGGGCTCCAAATCCAATAGCGATGTCCATTTTCCTCTGCGAATTCATGGATAGCTAACCCTAACCCTAAGTGGAATTTTCCCCAATGGCATTCCCCATGTATTTTACTAGGAAATATACACAAGTCTGGTTAAAAAGTCGTGCACCCTCCTAACCAAAGTGATGGGCTCCAAATCGAATGGCGATGTCCATTTTGCTCTGCGAATTCATGGGGAGCTAACCCTAACCCTAAGTGGAATTTTCCCCAATGGCATTCCCCATGTGTTTTACTAGGAAATATACATAATTCTGGTTAAAAAGTCATGCACCCTCCTAACCATAGTGATGGGCTCCAAATCCAATGGCGATGTCCATTTTGCTCTACGAATTCATGGAGAGCTAACCCTAACCCTAAGTGGAATTTTCCCCAATGGCATTCCCCATGTATTTTACTAGGAAAAATACATAAGTCTGGTTAAAAAGTCGTGCACCCTCCTAACCAAAGTGATGGGCTCCAAATCCAATGGCGATGTCCATTTTCTCTGGGAATTCATGGAGAGCTAACCCTAACCCTAAGTGGAATTTTCCTCCTTAATGACATTCCCCATGTATTTTACTAGGAAATATACACAAGTCTGGTTAAAAAGTCGTGCACCCTCCTAACCATAGTGATGGGCTCCAAATCCAATGCCGATGTCCATTTTGCTCTGCGATTTCATAGAGAGCTAACCCTAACCCTAAGTGGAATTTTCCCCAATGGCATTCCCCATTTATTTTACTAGGAAATATACACAAGTCTGGTTAAAAAGTCGTGCAATAGCAGTAGACTTATATACCGCTTCATAGGGCTTTCAGCCCTCTCTAAGCGGTTTACAGAGAGTCAGCATATTGCCCCCAACAATCTGGGTCCTCATTTTACCCACCTCGGAAGGATGGAAGGCTGAGTGAACCCTGAGCTGGTGAGATTTGAACCGCTGAACTGCTGATCTAGCAGTAGCCTGCAGTGCTGCATTTAACCACTGCGCCACCACAAATTCATGGAGAGCTAACCCTAACCCTCAGTGGAATTTTCCCCAATGGCATTCCCCATGTATTTTAGTAGGAAATATACATAAGGCTGGTTAAAAAGTCGTGCACCCTCCTAACCATAGTGATGGGCTCCAAATCCAATGGCGATGTCCATTTTGCTCTACGAATTCATGGAGAGGTAACCCTAACCCTAAGTGGAATTTTCCCCAATGGCATTCCCCATGTATTTTACTAGGAAAAATACTTAAGTCTGGTTAAAAAGTCATGCACCCTCGTAACCATAGTGATGAGCTCCAAATCCAATGGCGATGTCCATTTTGCTCTGCGAATTCATGGGGAGCTAACCCTAACCCTAAGTGGAATTTTCCCCAATGGCATTCCCCATGTATTTTACTAGGAAATATACATAAGTCTGGTTAAAAAGTCGTGCACCCTCCTAACCAAAGTAATGGGCTCCAAATCCAATGGCGATCTCCATTTTCTCTGCGAATTCATGGAGAGCTAACCCTAACCCTAAGTGGAATTTTCCCCAATGACATTCCCCATGTATTTTACTAGGAAATATACATAAGTCTGGTTAAAAAGTCATGCACCCTCCTAACCATAGTGATGGGCTCCAAATCCAATGGCGATGTCCATTTTGCTCTACGAATTCATGGAGAGCTAACCCTAACCCTAAGTGGAATTTTCCCCAATGGCATTCCCCATGTATTTTACTAGGAAATGTACATAAGTCTGGTTAAAAAGTCGTGCACCCTCCTAACCATAGTGATGGGCTCCAAATCCAATGGCGATGTCCATTTTCCTCTGCGATTTCATAGAGAGCTAACCCTAACCCTAAGTGGAATTTTCCCCAATGGCATTCCCCATTTATTTTACTAGGAAATATACACAAGTCTGGTTAAAAAGTCGTGCAATAGCAGTAGACTTATATACCACTTCATAGGGCTTTCAGCCCTCTCTAAGCGGTTTACAGAGAGTCAGCATATTGCCCCCAACAATCTGGGTCCTCATTTTACCCACCTCGGAAGGATGGAAGGCTGAGTGAACCCTGAGCTGGTGAGATTTGAACCGCTGAACTGCTGATCTAGCAGTAGCCTGCAGTGCTGCATTTAACCACTGCGCCACCACAAATTCATGGAGAGCTAACCGTAACCCTAAGTGGAATTTTCCCCAATGGCATTCCCCATGTATTTTACTACGAATTATACATAAGTCTGGTTAAAAAGTCATGCACCCTCCTAACCATAGTGATGGGCTCCAAATCCAATGGCGATGTCCATTTTCCTCTGCGAATTCAGGGATAGCTAACCCTAACCCTAAGTGGAATTTTCCCCAATGGCATTCCCCATGTATTTTACTAGGAAATATACACAAGTCTGGTTAAAAAGTCATGCACCTTCCTAACCATTGTGATGGGCTCGAAATCCAATGGCGATGTCCATTTTGCTCTGCGAATTCATAGAGAGCTAACCCTAACCCTAAGTGGAATTTTCCCCAATGGCATTCCCCATTTATTTTACTAGGAAATATACATAAGGCTGGTTAAAAAGTCGTGCACCCTCCTAATCTTAGTGATGGGCTCCAAATCCAATGGCGATGTCCATTTTCCTCTGCGAATTCATGGAGAGCTAACCCTAACCCTAAGTGGAATTTTCCCCAATGGCATTCCCCATGTATTTTACTAGGAAATATACATAAGTCTGGTTAAAAAGTCGTGCTCCCTCCTAACCATACTGATGGGCTCCAAATCCAATGGCGATGTCCATTTTGCTCTGCGAATTCATGGGGAGCTAACCCTAACCCTAAGTGGAATTTTCCCCAATGGCATTCCCCATGTATTTTACTAGGAAATATACATAAGTCTGGTTAAAAAGTCGTGCACCCTCCTAACCATAGTGATGGGCTCCAAATCCAATGGCGATGTCCATTTTGCTCTGCAAATTCATGGGGAGCTAACCCTAACCCTAAGTGGAATTTTCCCCAATGGCATTCCCCATGTATTTTACTAGGAAATATACATAAGTCTGGTTAAAAAGTCATGCACCCTCCTAACCATAGTGATGGGGTCCAAATCCAATGGCGATGTCCATTTTGCTCTGCGAATTCATAGAGAGCTAACCCTAACCCTAAGTGGAATTTTCCCCAAAGGCATTCCCCATGTATTTTACTAGGAAATGTACATAAGTCTGGTTAAAAAGTCGTGCACCCTCCTAACCATAGTGATGGGCTCCAAATCCAATGGCGATGTCCATTTTCCTCTGCGAATTCATGGAGAGCTAACCCTAACCCTAAGTGGAATTTTCCCCAATGGCATTCCCCATTAATTTTACTATGAAATATACACAAGTCTGGTTAAAAAGTCGTGCAATAGCAGTAGACTTATATACCGCTTCATAGGGCTTTCAGCCCTCTCTAAGCGGTTTACAGAGAGTCAGCATATTCCCCCAACAATCTGGGTCCTCATTTTCCCCACCTCGGAAGGATGGAAGGATGAGTCAACCCTGACCGCTGAGATTTGAACCGTTGAACTGCTGATCTAGCAGTAGCCTGCAGTGCTGCATTTAACCACTGCGCCACCACGAATTCATGGAGAGCTAATCCTAACCCTAAGTGGAATTTTCCCCAATGGCATTTCCCATGTATTTTAGTAGGAAATATACATAAGTCTGGTTAAAAAGTCATGCGCCCTCCTAACCATAGTGATCAGCTCCAAATCCAATGGCGATGTCCATTTTGCTCTGCGAATTCATGGGGAGCTAACCCTAACCCTAAGTGGAATTTTCCCCAATGGCATTCCCCATGTATTTTACTAGGAAAAATACATAAGTGTGGTTAAAAAGTCAAGCACCCTCCTAACCATAGTGATGGGCTCCAAATCCAATGGCGATGTCCATTTTGCTCTGCGAATTCATAGAGAGCTAACCCTAACCCTAAGTGGAATTTTCCCCAATGGCATTCCCCATGTATTTTACTACGAAATGTACATAAGTCTGGTTAAAAAGTCGTGCACCCTCCTAACCATAGTGATGGGCTCCAAATCCAATGGCGATGTCCATTTTGCTCTGCGAATTCATAGAGAGCTAACCCTAACCCTAAGTGGAATTTTCCCCAAAGGCATTCTCCATGTATTTTACTAGGAAATGTACATAAGTCTGGTTAAAAAGTCATGCACCCTCCTAACCATAGTGATGGGGTCCAAATCCAATGGCGATGTCCATTTTGCTCTGCGATTTCATAGAGAGCTAAACCTAACCCTACGTGGAATTTTCCCCAATGGCATTCCCCATTTATTTTACCAGGAAATATACACAAGTCTGGTTAAAAAGTCGTGCACCCTCCTAACCATAGTGATGGGCTCCAAATCGAATGGCGATGTCCATTTTGCTCTGCGAATTCATGGGGAGCTAACCCTAACCCTAAGTGGAATTTTCCCCAATGGCATTCCCCATGTATTTTACTAGGAAATATACATAAGTCTGGTTAAAAAGTTATGCACCCTCCTAACCATAGTGATGGGCTCCAAATCCAATGGCGATGTCCATTTTGCTCTGCGAAATCATGGGGAGCTAACCCTAACCCTAAGTGGAATTTTCCCCAAAGGCATTCCCCATGTATTTTACTAGGAAATATAAATAAGTCTGGTTAAAAAGTCGTGCACCCTCCTAACCAAAGTGATTGGCTCCAAATCCAATGGCGATGTCCATTTTGCTCTACGAATTCATAGAGAGCTAACCCTAACCCTAAGTGGAATTTTCCCCAATGGCATTCCCCATGTATTTTACTAGGAAATATACATAAGTCTGGTTAAAAAGTCATGCACCCTCCTAACCATAGTGATGGACTCCAAATCCAATGGCGATGTCCATTTTCCTCTGCGATTCATGGATAGCTAACCCTAACCCTAAGTGGAATTTTCCCCAATGGCATTCCCCATGTATTTTACTAGGAAATATACACAAGTCTGGTTAAAAAGTCATGCACCCTCCTAACCATAGTGATGGGCTCCAAATCGAATGGTGATGTCCATTTTGCTCTGCAAATTCATGGGGAGCTAACCCTAACCCTAAGTGGAATTTTCCCCAATGGCATTCCAAATGTATTTTACTAGGAAATATACATAAGTCTGGTTAAAAAGTTATGCACCCTCCTAACCATAGTGATGGGCTCCAAATCCAATGGCGATGTCCATTTTGCTCTACGAATTCATGGAGAGCTAACCCTAACCCTAAGTGGAATTTTCCCCAATGGCATTCCCCATGTATTTTACTTGGAAATGTACATAAGTCTGGTTAAAAAGTCGTGCACCCTCCTAACCATAGTGATGGGCTCCAAATCCAATGGCGATGTCCATTTTGCTCTATGAATTCATAGAGAGCTAACCCTAACCCTAAGTGGAATTTTCCCCAAAGGCATTCCCCATGTATTTTACTAGGAAATGTACATAAGTCTGGTTAAAAAGTCATGCACCCTCCTAACCATAGTGATGGGGTCCAAATCCAATGGCGATGTCCATTTTGCTCTGCGAATTCATAGAGAGCTAACCCTAACCCTAAGTGGAATTTTCCCCAAAGGCATTCCCCATGTATTTTACTAGGAAATGTACATAAGTCTGGTTAAAAAGTCATGCACCCTCCTAACCATAGTGATGGGCTCCAAATCCAATGGCGATGTCCACTTTGCTCTGCGATTTCATAGAGAGCTAACCCTAACCCTAAGTGGAATTTTCCCCAATGGCATTCCCCATTTATTTTACTAGGAAATATACACAAGTCTGGTTAAAAAGTCGTGCACCCTCCTAACCATAGTGATGGGCTCCAAATCCAATGGTGATGTCCATTTTGCTCTGCGAATTCATGGGGAGCTAACCCTAACCCTAAGTGGAATTTTCCCCAATGGCATTCCCCATGTATTTTACTAGGAAATATACATAAGTCTGGTTAAAAAGTCGTGCACCCTCCTAACCATAGTGATGGGCTCCAAATCCAATGGCGATGTCCATTTTGCTCTGCGAATTCATAGAGAGCTAACCCTAACCCTAAGTGGAATTTTCCCCAATGGCCATCCCCATGTATTTTACTAGGAAATGTACATAAGTCTGGTTAAAAAGTCGTGCACCCTCCTAACCATAGTGATGGGCTCCAAATGCAATGGCGATGTCCATTTTGGTCTGCGAATTCATAGAGAGCTAACCCTAAACCTAAGTGGAATTTTCCCCAATTGCATTCCCCATTTATTTTACTAGGAAATATACACAAGTCTGGTTAAAAAGCCGTGCACCCTCCTAACCATAGTGATGGGCTCCAAATCCAATGGCAATGTCCATTTTGCTCTACGAATTCATGGAGAGCTAACCCTAACCCTAAGTGGAATTTTCCCCAATGGCATTCCCCATGTATTTTACTAGGAAATATGCATAAGTCTGGTTAAAAAGTCATGCACCCTCCTAACCATAGTGATGGGCTCCAAATCCAATGGCGATGTCCATTTTCCTCTGCAAATTCATGGAGAGCTAACCCTAACCCTAAGTGGAATTTTCCCCAATGGCATTCCCCATTTATTTTACTATGAAATATACACAAGTCTGGTTAAAAAGTCGTGCAATAGCAGTAGACTTATATACCGCTTCATAGGGCTTTCAGCCCTCTCTAAGCGGTTTACAGAGAGTCAGCATATTCCACCAACAATCTGGGTCCTCATTTTCCCCACCTCGGAAGGATGGAAGGCTGAGTCAACCCTGAGCCGGTGAGATTTGAACCGTTGAACTGCTGATCTAGCAGTAGCCTGCAGTGCTGCATTTAACCACTGCGCCACCACGAATTCATGGAGAGCTAATCGTAACCCTAAGTGGAATTTTCCCCAATGGCATTCCCCATGTATTTTAGTAGGAAATATACATAAGTCTGGTTAAAAAGTCATGCGCCCTCCTAACCATAGTGATCAGCTCCAAATCCAATGGCGATGTCCATTTTGCTCTGCGAATTCATGGGGAGCTAACCCTAACCCTAAGTGGAATTTTCCCCAATGGCATTCCCCATGTATTTTACTAGGAAAAATACATAAGTCTGGTTAAAAAGTCGTGCACCCTCCAAACCATAGTGATGGGCTCCAAATCCAATGGCGATGTCCATTTTCCTCTGCGATTTCATGGAGAGCTAACTCTAACCCTAAGTGGAATTTTCCCCAATGGCATTACCCATGTAATTTACTAGGAAATATACACAAGTCTGGTTAACAAGTCGTGCTCACTCCTAACCATACTGATAGGCTCCAAATCCAATGGCGATGTCCATTTTGCTCTACGAATTCATGGAGAGCTAACCCTAACCCTAAGTGGAATTTTCCCCAATGGCATTCCCCATGTATTTTACTAGGAAATATACACAAGTTTGGTTAAAAAGTCGTGCTCACTCCTAACCATACTGATAGGCTCCAAATCCAATGGCGATGTCCATTTTGCTCTGCGAATTCATAGGGAGCTAACCCTAACCCTAAGTGGAACTTTCCCCAATGGCATTCCCCATTTATTTTACTAGGAAAAATACTTAAGTGTGGTTAAAAAGTCATGCACCCTCCTAACCATAGTGATGGGCTCCAAATCCAATGGCTATGTCCATTTTGCTCTGCGAATTCATAGAGAGCTAACCCTAACCCTAAGTGGAATTTTCCCCAATGGCATTCCCCATTTATTTTACTATGAAATATACACAAGTCTGGTTAAAAAGTCGTGCAATAGCAGTAGACTTATATACCGCTTCATAGGGCTTTCAGCCCTCTCTAAGCGGTTTACAGAGAGTCAGCATATTCCCCCAACAATCTGGGTCCTCATTTTCCCCACCTCGGAAGGATGGAAGGCTGAGTCAACCCTGAGCCGGTGAGATTTGAACCGTTGAACTGCTGATCTAGCAGTAGCCTGCAGTGCTGCATTTAACCACTGCGCCACCACGAATTCATGGAGAGCTAATCCTAACCCTAAGTGGAATTTTCCCCAATGGCATTCCCCATGTATTTTAGTAGGAAATATACATAAGTCTGGTTAAAAAGTCATGCGCCCTCCTAACCATAGTGATCAGCTCCAAATCCAATGGCGATGTCCATTTTGCTCTGCGAATTCATGGGGAGCTAACCCTAACCCTAAGTGGAATTTTCCCCAATGGCATTCCCCATGTATTTTACTAGGAAAAATACATAAGTGTGGTTAAAAAGTCAAGCACCCTCCTAACCATAGTGATGGGCTCCAAATCCAATGGCGATGTCCATTTTGCTCTGCGAATTCATAGAGAGCTAACCCTAACCCTAAGTGGAATTTTCCCCAATGGCATTCCCCATGTATTTTACTAGGAAATGTACATAAGTCTGGTTAAAAAGTCGTGCACCCTCCTAACCATAGTGATGGGCTCCAAATCCAATGGCGATGTCCATTTTGCTCTGCGAATTCATAGAGAGCTAACCCTAAACCTAAGTGGAATTTTCCCCAATGGCATTCCCCATTTATTTTACTAGGAAATATACACAAGTCTGGTTAAAAAGTCATGCACCCTCCTAACCATAGTGATGGGCTCCAAATCCAATGGCGATGTCCATTTTGCTCTGCGAATTCATGGGGAGCTAACCCTAACCCTAAGTGGAATTTTCCCCAATGGCATCACCCATGTATTTTACTAGGAAATACAAATAAGTCTGGTTAAAAAGTCGTGCACCCTCCTAACCAAAGTGATTGGCTCCAAATCCAATGGCGATGTCCATTTTCCTCTGCGAATTCATGGAGAGCTAACCCTAACCCTAAGTGGAATTTTCCCCAATGGCATTCCCCTTTTATTTTACTAGGAAATATACACAAGTCTGGTTAAAAAGTCGTGCACCCTCCTAACCATAGTGATGGGCTCCAAATCGAATGGCGATGTCCATTTTGCTCTGCGAATTCATGGGGAGCTAACCCTAACCCTAAGTGGAATTTTCCCCAATGGCATTCCCCATGTATTTTACTAGGAAAAATACATAAGTGTGGTTAAAAAGTCATGCACCCTCCTAACCATAGTGATGGGCTCCAAATCCAATGGCGATGTCCATTTTGCTCTGCGAATTCATGGGGAGCTAACCCTAACCCTAAGTGGAATTTTCCCCAATGGCATTCCCCATGTATTTTACTAGGAAATATACATAAGTCTGGTTAAAAAGTTGTGCACGTTCCTAACCATAGTGATGGGCTCCAAATCCAATGGCGATGTCCTTTTTGCTCTGCGATTTCATAGAGAGCTAACCCTAATCCTAAGTGGAATTTTCCCCAATGGCATTCCCCATTTATTTTACTAGGAAATATACACAAGTCTGGTTAAAAAGTCGTGCAATAGCAGTAGACTTATATCCCGCTTCATAGGGCTTTCAGCCCCCTCTAAGCGGTTTACAGAGAGTCAGCATATTGCCCCCAACAATCTGGGTCCTCATTTTACCCACCTCGGAAAGATGGAAGGCTGAGTCAACCCTGAGCCGGTGAGGTTTGAACCGCTGAACTGCTGATCTAGCAGTAGCCTGCAGTGCTGCATTTAACCACTGCGCCACCACGAATTCATGGAGAGCTAACCCTAACCCTAAGTGGAATTTTCCCCAATGGCATTGCCCATGTATTTTACTAGGAAATATACATAAGTCTGGTTAAAAAGTCATGCACCCTCCTAACCATAGTGATGGGCTCCAAATCCAATGGCGATGTCCATTTTGCTCTGTGAATTCATGGGGAGCTAACCCTAACCCTAAGTGGAATTTTCCCCAATGGCATTCCCCATGTATTTTACTAGGAAATATACATAAGTCTGGTTAAAAAGTCATGCACCCTCCTAACCATAGTGATCGGCTCCAAATCCAATGGCGATGTCCATTTTGCTCTACAAATTCATGGAGAGCTAACCCTAACCCTAAGTGGAATTTTCCCCAATGGCATTCCCCATGTATTTTACTAGGAAATATACATAAGTCTGGTTAAAAAGTCATGCACCCTCCTAACCATAGTGATGGGCTCCAAATCCAATGGCGATGTCCATTTTCCTCTGCGAATTCATGGATAGCTAACCCTAACCCTAAGTGCAATTTCCCCCAATGGCATTCCCCATGTATTTTACTAGGAAATATACATAAGTCTGGTTAAAAAGTCATGCACCCTTCTTACCATAGTGATGGGCTCCAAATCCAATGGCGATGTCCATTTTGCTCTGCGAATTCATGGGGAGCTAACCCTAACCCTAAGTGGAATTTTCCCCAATGGCATCACCCATGTATTTTACTAGGAAATACAAATAAGTCTGGTTAAAAAGTCGTGCACCCTCCTAACCAAAGTGATTGGCTCCAAATCCAATGGCGATGTCCATTTTCCTCTGCGAATTCATGGAGAGCTAACCCTAACCCTAAGTGGAATTTTCCCCAATGGCATTCCCCATTTATTTTACTAGGAAATATACACAAGTCTGGTTAAAAAGTCGTGCACCCTCCTAACCATAGTGATGGGCTCCAAATCGAATGGCAATGTCCATTTTGCTCTGCGAATTCATGGGGAGCTAACCCTAACCCTAAGTGGAATTTTCCCCAATGGCATTCCCCATGTATTTTACTAGGAAAAATACATAAGTGTGGTTAAAAAGTCATGCACCCTCCTAACCATAGTGATGGGCTCCAAATCCAATGGCGATGTCCATTTTGCTCTGCGAATTCATGGGGAGCTAACCCTAACCCTAAGTGGAATTTTCCCCAATGGCATTCCCCATGTATTTTACTAGGAAATATACATAAGTCTGGTTAAAAAGTTGTGCACGTTCCTAACCATAGTGATGGGCTCCAAATCCAATGGCGATGTCCTTTTTGCTCTGCGATTTCATAGAGAGCTAACCCTAACCCTAAGTGGAATTTTCCCCAATGGCATTCCCCATTTATTTTACTAGGAAATATACACAAGTCTGGTTAAAAAAGTCATGCAATAGCAGTAGACTTATATCCCGCTTCATAGGGCTTTCAGCCCCCTCTAAGCGGTTTACAGAGAGTCAGCATATTGCCCCCAACAATCTGGGTCCTCATTTTACCCACCTCGGAAAGATGGAAGGCTGAGTCAACCCTGAGCCGGTGAGGTTTGAACCGCTGAACTGCTGATCTAGCAGTAGCCTGCAGTGCTGCATTTAACCACTGCGCCACAACGAATTCATGGAGAGCTAACCCTAACCCTAAGTGGAATTTTCCCCAATGGCATTCCCCATGTATTTTACTAGGAAAAATACATAAGTGTGGTTAAAAAGTAATGCACCCTCCTAACCATAGTGATGGGGTCCAAATCCAATGGCGATGTCCATTTTGCTCTGCGAATTCATAGAGAGCTAACCCTAACCCTAAATGGAATTTTCCCCAATGGCATTCCCCATGTATTTTACTAGGAAATGTACATAAGTCTGGTTAAAAAGTCGTGCACCCTTCTAACCATAGTGATGGGCTCCAAATCCAATGGCGATGTCCATTTTGCTCTGCGAATTCATAGAGAGCTAACCCTAACCCTAAGTGGAATTTTCCCCAATGGCATTCCCCATTTATTTTACCAGGAAATATACACAAGTCTGGTTAAAAAGTCATGCACCCTCCTAACCATAGTGATCGGCTCCAAATCCAATGGCGATGTCCATTTTGCTCTGCGAATTCATGGGGAGCTAACCCTAACCCTAAGTGGAATTTTCCCCAATGGCATTCCCCATGTATTTTACTAGGAAATATACATAAGTCTGGTTAAAAAGTCATGCACCCTCCTAACCATAGTGATGGGCTCCAAGTCCAATGGCGATGTCCATTTTGCTCTGCGAATTCATAGAGAGCTAACCCTAACCCTAAGTGGAATTTTCCCCAATGTCATTCCCCATGTATTTTTCTAGGAAATATACATAAGTCTGGTTAAAAAGTCGTGCTCCCTCCTAACCATCCTGATGGGCTCGAAATCCAATGGCGATGTCCATTTTGCTCTGCGAATTCATGGAGAGCTAACCCTAACCCTAAGTGGAATTTTCCCCAAAGGCATTTCCCTGTGTATTTTACTAGGAAATATACATATGTCTGGTTAAAAAGTCGTGCTCCCTCCTAACCATACTGATGGGCTCCAAATCCAATGGCGATGTCCGTTTTGCTCTACGAATTCATGGAGAGCTAACCCTCACCCTAAGTGGAATTTTCCCCAATGGCATTCCCCATGTATTTTACTAGGAAATATACATAAGTCTGGTTAAAAAGTCATGCACCCTCCTAACCATAGTGATGGGCTCCAAATCCAATGGCGATGTCCTTTTTGCTCTGCGATTTCATAGAGAGCTAACCCTAACCCTAAGTGGAATTTTCCCCAATGGCATTCCGCATTTATTTTACTAGGAAATATACACAAGTCTGGTTAAAAAGTCGTGCAATAGCAGTAGACTTATATCCCGCTTCATAGGGCTTTCAGCCCCCTCTAAGCGGTTTACAGAGAGTCAGCATATTGCCCCCAACAATCTGGGTCCTCATTTTACCCACCTCGGAAAGATGGAAGGCTGAGTCAACCCTGAGCTGGTGAGGTTTGAACCGCTGAACTGCTGATCTAGCAGTAGCCTGCAGTGCTGCATTTAACCACTGCGCCACCACGAATTCATGGAGAGCTAACCCTAACCCTAAGTGGAATTTTCCCCAATGGCATTCCCCATGTAGTTTACTAGGAAATATACATAAGTCTGGTTAAAAAGTCATGCACCCTCCTAACCATAGTGATGGGCTCCAAATCCAATGGCGATGTCCATTTTCCTCTGCGAATTCATGGATAGCTAACCCTAACCCTAAGTGCAATTTCCCCCAATGGCATTCCCCATGTATTTTACTAGGAAATATACATAAGTCTGGTTAAAAAGTCATGCACCCTCCTAACCATAGTGATGGGCTCCAAATCCAATGGCGATGTCCATTTTGCACTGCGAATTCATGGGGAGCTAATCCTAACCCTAAGTGGAATTTTCCCCAATGGCATTCCCCATGTATTTTACTAGGAAATATACATAAGTCTGGTTAAAAAGTCATGCACCCTCCTAACCATAGTGATCGGCTCCAAATCCAATGGCGATGTCCATTTTGCTCTGCGAATTCATAGGGAGCTAACCCTAACCCTAAGTGGAATTTTCCCCAATGGCATTCCCCATGTATTTTACTAGGAAAAATACATAAGTGTGGTTCAAAAGTCATGCACCCTCCTAACCATAGTGATGGGGTCCAAATCCAATGGCGATGTCCATTTTGCTCTGCGAATTCATAGAGAGCTAACCCTAACCCTAAATGGAATTTTCCCCAATGGCATTCCCCATGTATTTTACTAGGAAATGTACATAAGTCTGGTTAAAAAGTCGTGCACCCTTCTAACCATAGTGATGGGCTCCAAATCCAATGGCGATGTCCATTTTGCTCTGCGAATTCATAGAGAGCTAACCCTAACCCTAAGTGGAATTTTCCCCAATGGCATTCCCCATGTATTTTACTAGGAAATATACATAAGTCTGGTTAAAAAGTAGTGCACCCTCCTAACCAAAGTGATCGGCTCCAAATCCAATGGCGATGTCCATTTTGCTCTGCGAATTGATGGGGAGCTAACCCTAACCCTAAGTGGAATTTTCCCCAATGGCATTCCCCATGTATTTTACTAGGAAATATACATAAGTCTGGTTAAAAAGTCATGCACCCTCCTAACCATAGTGATCGGCTCCAAATCCAATGGCGATGTCCATTTTGCTCTACAAATTCATGGAGAGCTAACCCTAACCCTAAATGGAATTTTCCCCAATGGCATTCCCCATGTATTTTACTAGGAAATATACATAAGTCTGGTTAAAAAGTAGTGCACCCTCCTAACCAAAGTGATCGGCTCCAAATCCAATGGCGATGTCCATTTTGCTCTGCGAATTCATGGGGAGCTAACCCTAACCCTAAGTGGAATTTTCCCCAATGGCATTCCCCATGTATTTTACTAGGAAATATACATAAGTCTGGTTAAAAAGTCATGCACCCTCCTAACCATAGTGATGGGCTCCAAATCCAATGGCGATGTCCATTTTGCTCTGCGAATTCATAGAGAGCTAACCCTAACCCTAAATGGAATTTTCCCCAATGGCATTCCCCATGTATTTTACTAGGAAATGTACATAAGTCTGGTTAAAAAGTCGTGCACCCTTCTAACCATAGTGATGGGCTCCAAATCCAATGGCGATGTCCATTTTGCTCTGCGAATTCATAGAGAGCTAACCCTAACCCTAAGTGGAATTTTCCCCAATGGCATTCCCCATGTATTTTACTAGGAAATATACATAAGTCTGGTTAAAAAGTCGTGCTCCCTCCTAACCATACTGATGGGCTCCAAATCCAATGGCGATGTCCGTTTTGCTCTGCGAATTCATGGAGAGCTAACCCTCACCCTAAGTGGAATTTTTCCCAAAGGCATTTCCCCGTGTATTTTGCCAGGAAATGTATATAAGGCCGGCTAAAAAGTCGTGCTCCCTCCTAACCATACTGATGGGCATCAAATCCAATAGCGATGTCCGTTTTGCTGTGTGAATTCATGGAGAGCTAACCCTAACCCTAAGTAGAATTTTCCCCAAAGGCATTTCCCCATTTATTTTGCCAGGAAATGTATATAAGGCAGGCTAAAAAGTCGTGTTCCCTCCTAACCATAGTGATCGGCTCCAAATCCAATGGCAATATCCATTTTCCTCTGCAAATTCATGGAGAGCTAACCCTAACCCTAAGTGGAATTTTCCCCAATGGCATTCCCCATGTATTTTGTCAGGAAATGTATATAAGGCCGGCTAAAAAGTCGTGCTCCCTCCTAACCATACTGATGGGCTCCAAATCCAATGGCGATGTCTGTTTTCCTCTGCGAATTCATGGAAAGCTAACCCTAACCCTAAGTGGAATTTTCCCCAATGGCATTCCCCATGTAGGAAATATACATAAGTCTTACTTACTTACCCTCCTAACCATATAGCGATTTCCGTTTTGCTGTGTGAATTCATGGAGAGCTAACCCTAACCCTAAGTGGAATTTTCCCCAAAGGCATTTCCCCGTGTATTTTGCCAGGAAAGGTATATAAGGCGGGCTAAAAAGTCATGCTCCCTCCTAAACATACTGATGGGCTCCAAATCCAATAGCGATATCCGTTTTGCTCCGTGAATTCATGGAGAGCTAACCCTAACCCTAAGTGGAATTTTCCCCAAAGGCATTTCCCCGTGTATTTTGCCAGGAAATGTATATAAGGCCGGCTAAAAAGTCATTCTCCCTCCTAAACCTACCGATGGGCTCCAAATCCGATGGTGATGTCCATTTTGCTCTGCAAATTCATGAAGAGCTAACCGTAACCCTTAGTGGAATTTTCCCCAATGGCATCCCCCATGTATTTTACTAAATATACATAAGTCTGGATAAAATGTCGTGCTCCCTCCTAACCATACTGATGGGCTCTAAATCCATTAGCGATGTCCGTTTTGCTCTGCGAATTCATGGAGAGCTAACCCTAACCCTAAGTGGAATTTTCCCCAAAGGCATTTCCCTGTGTATTTTACTAGGAAATATACATAAGGTCGTCTAAAAAGTCGTGCTCCCTCCTAACCATACTGATGGGCTCCAAATCCAATAGCGATGTCCGTTTTGCTGTGTGAATTCATGGAGAGCTAACCCTAACCCTAAGTGGAATTTTCCCCAAAGGCCTTTCCCTGTATACTTTACTAGGAAATATACATAAGTCTGGTTAAAAAGTCGTGCTCCCTCCTAACCATACTGATGGGCTCCAAATCCAATAGCGATATCCGTTTTGCTTCATGAATTCATGGAGAGCTTACCCTAACCCTAAGTGGAATTTACCCAAAGGCATTTCCCTGTGTATTTTGCCAGGAAATGTATATAACGCCGGCTAAAAAGTCATGCTCCCTCCTAAACATACTGATGGGCTCCAAATCCAATATCGATGTCCGTTTTGCTTTGTTAAGTCATGGAGAGCTAACCCTAACCCAAAGTGGAATTTTCCCCAATGGCATTCCCCATGTATTTTACTAGGAAATATACATAAGTCTGGTTAAAAAATCGTGCTCCCTCCTAACCATACTGATGGGCTCCAAATCCAATGGCAATGTCCGTTTTGCTTCGTGAATTCATGGAGAGCTAACCCTAACCCTAATTGGAATTTTCCCCAATGGCATTCCCCATGTATTTTACTAGGAAATATACATAAGTCTGGTTAAAAAATCGTGCTCCCTCCTAACCATACTGATGGGCTCCAAATCCAATGGCAATGTCCGTTTTGCTTCGTGAATTCATGGAGAGCTAACCCTAACCCTAATTGGAATTTTCCCCAATGTCATTCCCCATGTATTTTACTAGGAAATATACATAAGTCTGGTTAAAAAGTAATGCTCCCTCCTAACCATCCTGATGGGCTCCAAATCCAATGGCGATGTCCATTTTGCTCTGCGAATTCATGGAGAGCTAACCCTAACCCTAAGTGGAATTTTCCCCAAAGGCATTTCTCTGTGTATTTTACTAGGAAATATACATAAGTCTGGTTAAAAAGTTGTGCTCCCTCCTAACCATACTGATGGGCTCCAAATCCAATGGCGATGTCCGTTTTGCTTTGCGAATTCATGGAGAGCTAACCCTAACCCTAAGTGGAATTTTCCCCAAAGGCATTTCCCCGTGTATTTTACTAGGAAATATACATAAGTCGGGTTGTTACATTCCTGGAAAGCACCACCTGATACGTGCTTATATGAAGTAAATATTCTATATTTGCTCATTCTTTTATTCCCTTCTAGCAACATATATCGATATTTATTTCAAAATAACTTGAAAGAAATGACTATGAAACTAGAAATTTTTTTGAAATCCTGCTGCTATAACATCTGGCGCCAAGAGTACAACATGGCATATATCTAAGTTGACTAGATGTCCCGCTTTGGCAGGACAGTCACGAATTTTAATAATTTGGACTGTGTCCCTTGGTGTGTTCAAAATGTCCCGATTTTCCAAAAGAAAGAAAAGACGCTGAATCATCAATTTTAAAAAGGACATCGTTTTAAAAAAAGTTTTTATTTCTCTGAAGTGTCATTCCCGATGTGGTCTTTAGAGGGCAGTGGTTTCCCTCTCTCCACTCGGCTCACTCACAGCGCCTGACGAGGGGCGAGGCTCCCTCCCCTCCTGCGCGTGCTGACGCGTTTTTCTGCAGGGAGAGCAATGGTTTTCCGGCGGCAGCAGTGTGGCGAGGAGGAGGCTCAATCCCAGGCCAAGCGGCTCAGCTGTCGGAAGTTCTTTTTTTTGTCCACTTCTCTCCGGCGCCACTCTCCCTGCAGCCATGCCATGCAAGCCGCTGTCAGCAACCTGGTCCAGGTGAGCCGAAGGGAGGCAGGGGAGGTGCCGGGCGGCAACATTTTTAATCAAGAACACACTGCCCCCCCCGTCAATGGTGTCCCACTTAACCAATTTTAAAATCTGGTCACTTTATATATATCCTTAAGTACTTCCTCTCTTAAGTGTTTTCAATTTCTGAATTTTATATACTGTTGTCTTCTTAAACTTTTTTTAAAATGACTCCTATATTAGAAGCATATTATTATCATTTAAACTCTGCCTATCCATATTACTATTGGTTATATAATGTGGGTTCTTCTTAATGTTTGGGTATTATTTATCATGAAAAAAGATGTTAGGTAGGCCTTAGTAAACTTTTAGGGTAGATAGAAACAGGAAATTTCAAGATCGCATTGTGGACAGTATAAAAATAGCTGTTACTGGGAAAGGGGTTACTTATTTACTAGATCCTTTATTGTTCAGAATATGCAAACAACCAAGGAGATTACAGAATGATAGAGAAATTGTAATAAGGAAAAAAAGTCAATAAGATAATTTAGAACACTTAATTCAGAAGAAATTCTAAAGCATTCCAAGAATTGGATAGAAAAGCAAAAAAATAATAATACTTCTTTTACAACAAAGAAAAGGACTTGAGGGACAGATTTCAATTAAATATTATCCTTAATTATTGAATATCAAGCTCCACTTAGCCTTTTTGTTTGGCAAGGAATCAATCCAGGGAAAATGTATTTGGGTCCTGGCTATGTCATATAGATCCACGATGTTGCTCAGCTGCAAAGATTTGCAACGGCATGAGACATATATTAATTTTCAGGAGTAGGATTCCCCTCATAACTATGGATTTTCCTTTATCAAGATATGCTGCTATGAAGAATTCTACCTCCCTTCAAATGAATGTTTTCACAGCTGCCTCACATACTTTACAAACCTGAACATTCAAACATTGCAAAGTTGGGATTACTGGAGGTGGGGGTCATTGTTGTTATTAGTTGCAGAGTCATGTCCAAATCATTGTGACCCCATGGACAACATTCCTGTCCTCTACCCTCCTCTGGAGTCTATTTAAGCCTACACCTACAGCTTCAGTGACTCCATCCAGTCGCCTCATTCTCTGTCGTCCCTTTCTTCTTTTGCCCTCAATGTTTCCCAGCATTAGGAGTTTGTCCTTCTCATTTGGTGGCCAAAGTATTTAGTTTCATCTTCAGGATCTGGCCTTCTAAACAGCAGTCAGGGTTGATCTCCTTTAGGACTGGCAAGTTTGATCACCTTGCAGTCCAAGGGACTCATGGGAGTCTTCTCCAGCACCATACTTCAAGGCCTCAATTCTTTGGCGCTCAGCCTTTCTTATGGTCCAACTTTCACAGCCATACATTTCAACTGGAAAAAACAAAGTCTTGACTATACACATATTTGTTGGCAGGGTGATGTTTTTTAGTATGCTGTCTAGATTTGCCATAGCTTTCCTCCCCAGGAACAAGTATCTTTTAATTTCTTGGTCATTATATATGGGAATAGAGCACTGTTGTTTCTGGTATGAACTCACATGCATCAGTAAGAAGCCTCATTTCTTTATCAGCTTAAGATGTTCTATCTCCCTCTATCTTTTTTATTGTTAATTTATAGGAATGCCAGGTGGTTGACCAAATAGAAAAGCATCCTAACATATTGTTTGTTGCTCAGATTTCTAAGTCCTATTTGTCAGAATATATAAGTTGATAGTTGAACTGGGCTGTTTTTTCCTTGAGGAAAAAGAAGATGTTTCACTTCTCATCCAAGAAGCTTCATCACTTGTGAAAGTCACCACCAAAATGTCTTCTTCCTCAAGGGAAAAAAACCCAGTCCAGTTGCCTTTTGAAAAGGCACCTTTGAAATAACTATGATCTGGATGACTGAGAATCTCCATTGGCATTGAAACTGTACTGTTTTAATTAACAAGTTTAAGAAAATTATTGATGGATTCCCCTTCCTTTGTTTATCGTTCAACCCAACATTTTCTGTTGGTAGGAAAACAGCCACCAATCACTTTTCCTAACATGGAGTAAAGCAGAGCTGGGTGACCCTAGAATGGTGTTTAGAATTGAGTGTTTATCTATGGTCATGTTAGCCAACTAAAAGGTCATAGGAAAAAAAATCCTTTATTCCAGTCATTCAGGCCATTTTTGAACACAGGTCCAGAATCCTTCTAAAATAACAGTACATCTCATATGTGTGCAGCTGAAAGTTCAACCCTTGTCTTACAGTGCAAAGAAAGTGTCATCCACAACTTCATTTCTGATTTCATTTCATTTCTTCATTTCCTTGTGGCTGACACTATCTAGAAATAGTCCATGGATGGCCATAGGCCAAGAATGGAACATACCAATGCTGCTACTGATAATCCTGTAAAAGTGAAATTCCTGATTAGTGAATGAAATAGAAAACTTGTAATGCACCTAATGTCAATGGATGTGATGCAACCAACTGGCAGAACACAACTCTTTTTCCTGGTTTGAATTGAATCAGGATTTATCATTCTTTCAAGAGTGTTAAAGTAAAAAAAATAAAGGTTCGCCTCACACATATGTGCTAGTCGTTCCCGACTCTAGGGGGCAGTGCTCATCTTCATTTCAAAGCCGAAGGGCCAGCACTGTCCAAAGATATCTCCATGGTCATGTGGCTGGCATGACTAAATGCCAAAGGTGCACATAACGGTGTAACAGTGTTACTTTCCCACCAAAGTGGTCCCTATTTTTCTATTTGCATTTTTAATCTGCTTTTGAATTGCTAGGTTGGCAGAAGCTGAGACAAGCAATGGGAGCTCACTCCATTATGCAGCACTAGGAATTCGAACCACTAAACTGCCGAGTGTTAAACCCATGTTTAAAAGAAACCCTTACAAATAAGATCTGAAAAGATCTTCAATGCATTCTACCAATGCAGAAAACATTGGTAAGACATTACATGGCTAGGTGCCTTTACAGAAGTCAGGTATGTCTAATCCAAAGTAGTTTTATTAACTTCAATGGGATTTATTTCATATCGGTGTAGAAAGACATGCTTGGTTAATTATGTGAAAGACCAATGGCTTCATGTACTATCTAAGTAGCATTTCTGCTTTGGGCGGTTTAGTAGAGTTTGCTAACTGTCAGCGTGCTATGAAAATTTAATACTCAGTTTCTTCTCTCTTAATGATACCTAATGAGCTTCTTTTTTTAACAAATAAACACATTCCAATATCCTGACTATACCTCATATCACGGAGCCTTATCATGTTCACAGAAATGGAGTTTCTCCATAATTGGATGAGCGTCAGACAAACAACAACTATACAGGTGCCTCCTTCTCATGATGCCTTTCATTGCTGATGGCAACATAATTTATTCTTTTATTTATCAAGCACATTCTTCCTTAAGGCGTAGCTGATCCCAATTAAGAGCTACATTTCTAAATGATGAAAAATAAAAGATCCAAATTAAAGCACAAATTGGCAAGTACGTACTTTAAAGGCAGTTGCGAATTTGGATGTTCTGTAACACCACTTATATTAATAGCTACATAACAGGAGATGCAGTTTCCTATTAAGGAGATTTTCATTTCAACTCTTCTAAATGTCCGATGCAAATTTTTCCAAAGTGTCTTGGTTAATACATCATGAGAAGAATGGTGTTGAGAAAGGTTAACTCCAAAATGAGAAAGCAAAACTGGTAATTAGATAGAAACACCAAATGACAAATCAACAGCTGCTAGAACAAGGAAAATGGCACGAAAAATTGCTAGGGGATGAACAAAACAGTTTGGCTAAGAGATTATTGTGAATTTAAAGAGCAAACAAAATCTAAGCATCTGCAAAAGGGGATAGGGCTAGATCAAAGCTTTCAGCAATGCTGGAGAAGAAGAAGGTCACTTTCATCTAAATACTTTTAATAATGCAAATGACAGCACCAGACCCAAAGCAATTCTTACAGAAATAGTTAGAATTTCTAGAGAATTAAAAAGGCATTTTATCTACACCATCTCATCAATTCTTGCAACTATGGAAGATAAATCAACTTAATTGCTCCCATATTAGTGTTATGAATAAGAGATATGGCTCTCCTATGAGATCACAGCAGTTTATGAGGAGAGTGCAAACTCTTCAGACACTACAGGGTATACACCAAAATACTGTATCTACCTGTAGTACAGGTGTACTGAGATCTATGCAAGCTCAGTAGCAGGAAGGAATTCAAAGAAAATATTCATCAGGATCTTTCATTACTTGAATGCTTTGACATAATTTGAAGTTATAATATGCAATCTGTCCACTGTTCTGTTCTTAGCCTATGATTACAACAGTTTGGTATAAAGATGTTCTCCTCTTTTACTACAGGGATTTTCGAACAGACAGCAAATCTCAGGGAGGTGTATTTATGTTTAACTATTTGCAGATTTAATCTAATAATGCATTTTTTTGTTATTAAGGTTAGCTAACATACTAAAAAGAGAGGAGTAAATACCAGGGTGTGCAAATCATTTGGAAGATATTCTTTTAAAACAAAGCACCTGTCTGTGAAGCACTAAAGTCACCGCATGCTTTTCAAGTTGTCTGTGCATGTTGTAGTTCTGGACCTGCCAGAGAACTGGCTCTGCATGTATATATATGCTTTGATTTATGACCAACTAGACTTTTCCTGTCACCCCCACCAACATGAAAGTTTGACAGATTGACAGTGAAGAAGCAAGGCAGAAAGAATATTGACACTTTTGAACTTTGGTGTTCCATAGACAGCCAAGAAAATAAACAAATACTACGGACAGTTCAAGATAATAAACAAATGGATTACAAAACAAATCATTTCAGTACTCTACTCAAGGCAAAATGATCATGTTAAATCATTATATCATGGACACATTATGAGGAAACCTAGATTCCTTGAGAATCCCACAATGTTAGGAAAAGTGCAAGAAAAGAGAAGAAGAGACCACCAGCGGAAAGTTGGACAGATTTCATTGTAATAGTGATGAGTGTGCTGTTGGGAACTTCAAAGATGACTCTGTTTTCCTGAAAATAAGACTTCCTGGATAATAAGCCCTATTGGGCTTTTGTGTGCATGCAGTAAAAATAAGCCCTCCCCCCAAAATAAGCCCTTCCCCAAAATATTGCAACACAGCAGCAGCCATGAGGTGACCATGGTCACCACCTCCTGCACCTCAAAAATAGTGAGACCTCCCCAAAGTACTTATTTCAGGGGTCAAAAGAAAATATGACCCTGTCTTATTTTTGGGGAGACGCAATAGGTTGGGGGAAAATTATCTTGAGGAAGACCTATGTATGTGATCACTAAGCTTTAACACTGACTTAATAACACATGATCCAACAATAATCAGTCTTGTCTTGGATTAAAGACAAATTTAATGAAATTAAGTGTTAAATAGAAATTAGACCCCATAACTTGTCAATTCAATGTCACATTCTTTAGACTCTGCTCCTGCATCATTTTCAGTCACTTCTAATCTTTATGTAAAATGGTGCTGCACACTACAATGCACTGGACTAATCGTAATTCTCAATGGACGAACAGGAGGAAGGGTTGTCCATTAAAAATCAACGTCCATTAAATGTTGGGTTTCAAATCAAACAACAGACTTGGTGCTACTTGCTGCGGTAATCTGGAAAGCTAGCTACCTTAGGTTGGTAGGTATACTGTACTAATTATTCATATGCCACTAAGGAAGCTGTTACGAATGGGGAACACACTGCTAATGATGCTGCTATGTGTCACCTGATTCATTTTATCTACTCTACCCAAGTCTGCCAGACCAAGATCTAATGAAGATTTACTTTCTTCTAAGGCAATATTCTGTTTGCTATAAACAAATTTGCCTTAAGGTTTAGTTTGTATACAGCGCTGCAGATGTTCAGTGACTAATTAAAACAGGTATCTTTCATGCTTTCCTGGTGTCATGTTACCTTTTCTTACATTAATAGAACTAAAATAACCATAAATGCCTGTCTGCTCACTTGCCTGTGTGTTTAAAAGCAAAATGCCAACTCTTGGATGTCTGCGAGTAATGCCAAAGTATTTAAAACTCTGTTTTAAGCGCAATGTGTATACATATAGATAGAGAGAAGTATAATCTATTGCTATGGTTACTTATTTTGGACTGCAAAGAGAAATAAACATGTTGAGCATAAAGAGCTTTTGAATTCAAAATATTTCTGTTCCTAGTGCATTGTCTTTAAACAAAATAAACAGGATCCATGAGATAGCAAGGGACGATTCTGTTCTTTTCTCCTTCCCCCCTCTTTTCTTTCCTCTTTTAAGTCAACAAGGACAATCTTCTCATTCAGATAAAATCAAGCTCCTAGGATTAAAGAAAACTCCACTTTACTCCTAATAGAGATTGGAGGTGTCAACAAGCCCCAGTCCTGCCTCACTTCCCCCACAAAGAGTGACTTTCCCAGAGGCAACTCTTCTTTTCATTTAGAATTAACACTTTAGAATTCATTTAGAATTCTAAAGAATTCTCATTTAATTCATTTAGAAATAACAATTATTGTGTTGGTTGTGAAGATTGCCAGTACTAGTTGCTCTCTTGCTTTGTTTCTGGAAAAGAAAGAAAAGGAAGATAAGAGGGAATAAGTTAATGAATAAGAGGGAATAAACTCAAGGAGAATACAAAAGAATCATGTCCAGTTGCCTCCTGTTTGCTCTTATGGTATCTTATGGTATCATCTGCCTGCATTTCCTGCATCGGATGAGGAGAGCACATCTTTCTCCTTCTGTCCTGGCCACTTTTTACAGAGGCACAATTGAGAGGGTTTTAACAAACTGCACCACTGTTTGGTTTGGTGGCAGAAGTGCCTCAGAGAAAAAGTCCATTCAGAGAGTGGTAAGGACAGTCAAGAAGATTATAGGAAGCTTGCTTCCTGTCATTCAGGATACTGCTTATAAGTGCTATGTGCTTAGAGACCAAAGCATTGTTAGAGACTCTATACACCCACTTCATGGTCTATTTCTGTTGCTCCTCTCTGGGAGGAGGTTTTGAAGTATTTCTAGTAGGACTACCACATTCTGTAACAGCTTTGTTCCCTATGCCATTTGTCTGGTAAACCAAAAAAAAGATTTGTTTTTCTCGCCATGTACATGTATACATCTGAACTAGACTGTGTTGTTTCTCCAGGTTATATAATATATGTGGGTGTATGAATAACTCTGTATTTATTTATTTATTTATTTATTTATTTATTTATTTATGTTTATGTAATGTATATTGGAGTTGGAGATCCTTTGAGAACTGTATCCAACAAAATTTCATTTTAATGTATGCCGATTAGTGTACATTCAAAGTGACAATAACGTTATTCTAAGTCTAAGTTGCTTTCCCCCACCTCCAGACTGTTCATTCAGAAGAACATGAGATGCAATTGATTCTGACATTCCTGGCTAAGGCCACTGCTAGCTCATGATTCATGTTGTAATCTTGCTATGTTCTTTCTATTTTCCTTCTGCCTTCCCCTCATCTGCTTTTACTTCAAAGAAGGATATAACACTCTCTAGTGAAATGTATTTGAAATCTTTTTCAAAGAACATAACGTTAGTGAAGTTCTCACTTTGGAGTAGATGGCCGTTACACTGATTGTTTACAAGGTGGTTTACAAGGTGGCACAGTTTACAAACTGTGCTGTCTGTCATCAGTTCAATCACATGCAGCCTCCCTGTTTCCCCAAATTTTACCATAATTCCTTGCTTCTGTTGGGAAATCCTTATAGAGTAGGATCAGTAAGTTTGGGGGGGGGGGGACATAGCAGGAAAAAAGCAATGCCTGAAATAATCCAGTAATAATGCCAGCAAAATCAACCAAGAGAAATTGGAGTGGAATTCTAAAATACCTGAACTACTTTGCTTAAGAGAAGCCATTATCACAGAGCAAGAAAGCATTGGAAAAATGGCAAGATGTTAGAAATGATCCATGGTAGATTAATTCTCTATGTAGGAGCGACAATAAAATTATTGTATACATAAGGAAGAACAACAACATTCCCACAATAAAGGATTGGATTATGAAAATGTCAGAATTCGCAGAAGTGACAAAACTGACTGCTTGGTCTGAGAAAAAAAGACAAACTTTTTTGAAAGACTAGAAACCTTACTGGTTTTTAGGCTGAAAAATATCTGGCTCAACAAAAGTAACTGCAAGAAGGATATTAGAGTCCTAGTGGATAATCACTTAATATGAGCCAGCAATGTGCTGCAGCTGCCAAAAAAAGTCAGGACAGTCCTTGACTGCATTAACAAAGGAATAGAATCAAGATCATGTAAAGTGTTAGTAGGCCTTTTTAATGTTGTGGTAAGGTCACACTTGGAATACTGCATTCACTTTTGGTCGCTCATGAGATTAAAAAAAAGATGTTGAGACTCTAGAAAGAGTGCAGGGAAGAGCAAAGAAGATTAGGGGATTGGAGGCAAAAATGCATGAAGAACAGTTGCATGAATTGTGTATGTCTAGTTTAATGAAAAGAAAGATTTAGGAAACATAGCACGTTTCAATATTTAAGGGGCTACCACAAAGAAGGGGGGATCAACCGATTCTCCTAAGCACATGAAGGCAGAACAAGAAGCAACAGATGGAAATTAATTAAGGAGAGAATCAACCTAGAAAACTCCTAATAGGTAGAGCAATTAATCAGTGGACTTGTCTCCAGACATTGGGGGTGCTTCAACACTGGAAGTTTTAAAAAAGATATTGGGCAACCATTTTTCTGGAATGACATAGGGCTGCTTGCTTGAGCAAAGAGTTGGACTAGAAGACTGTCAAGGTCCCTTCCAACTCTATTATACAGTTATTCTGTCAAGAAAAAATATTGATATGATGATCTATGGATTTGAAGATAAAGAAAGATGTGGATTAAATCAAGGGTTTAGGTTCTTTTAAAGTATCTAAGAAGAAGGAAATGAAATTCATTTGTTGAAAGAAGGTTCCAGAGATTGTGTGTGTGTGTGTGTGTGTGTGTGTGTGTGTAAGTTTGGTTTCTTTCTTTCTCTTTCAAATTTTGTTTGTTTCCTTCTTTTATCTGTTTTTTTTAAATTTGCCTTATTCTATGGAAAAACATCTTAAATATAAATATTTGTTTTAAAAAAGAGAAAGGGCAACAAGGCTCTCAGAGATAGCACTAACATTATCAAAAATTGTTGCCTATTCCAAATGAAATCTCTGCCCTATCTCAGAATAAGTTTATTACTTATTGTAGGCCTATTTATTTAACCCCATTGGCTTTGTCAAGTGGAAAGTACTGTAGATGTCCTAGCCATGTGGTCACCATTCCTTCCTCTGCATAGACCAATTGTATCTTCTTCTCATTTTTGATTTTACACCATTAAGATTGAGCTGGTAGAAGAATAATACACAATAATATTATAAGCTATGTATTTATCATTATTTCAACATAGCCATAGAGCTTGTTGTAGCTGAGAGAAAAAAAAATTCTTAACAAGGATGGCTTATTAATTAAGTAACATAAGGAGTAAAATGTCATATGAGGGAACTTAAAAGTTTAATATTCTGTACAAATAATCTTATTCATCTTCTGAGCTTTTTTCGTTAGTTGCAATAACTCATGCCAAGAGATAAGACCTGCTCCTGATCAGGAAATTTGCCAGTTGTCTATGGAGATTCTCAGTCATCCAGGTCATGGTTGTCCCAAAAGTGCTTTTTCAAGAGGCAACTGGACTTTCTGGTTTTTGCTTGAAGATGTTTCGCTTCTCATCCAAGAAGCTTCTTCAGCTCTGACTCTGATCCCCACCATCCGATCAAAGCTGAAGAAGCTTCTTCACTGAAAAGCAAAATGTTTTCAAATAAAAACCAGAGAGTCCAGTTACCTCTTGAAAAAGCACCTTTGGGACAAATTTGCCAGTTAGTTTCTGGCTCTCAGAAGAAATGGCATCACTGAGTGAAGCTTCAAAAAGTTTACCTGGAGATTGAAAGCATGTGGATATGTCTCATGAAGAACTGTGCACTGGACAGTTGAAACTGGCACTATATAAATACTCAAGTTTCTGAGATATTGAATGAAAGAGTGAACTATGGTTTAAAAAAACACTTTATCTGGAAGTTAATTCCAAGCTCATCTTAATAAACACTGTCAGCCCAGCTCTTATATTGTTGCTTCTTTATGCATTAATAACAGCAGTTGCTCTTTCTCCTTGCTTTGGTAAATGCCACCCCCCTCCCCACCAGAAATCACCGAGCAACAGTTAAACCAGAGAGCTTGAAGTCTTCCACTGCTATGTGCCTAAGGAAGTGTCCAATATTGGTTTTCTGATATTATGTTTCCCCAAAGTATGATTCATGAACCAATATACATCAAGTATCTCACTCTCTTTTGGTTCTGATTTCAGGACTACAGCTGTGACAAGCTTTCTTCTCAGATGGAGGTGCTTGTATCTAGACAAAATAGTCTTAGAAAATCCTCTTTATGGACATCAAAAAGCTTGCCTGACCTTTTGTGTCCAAGAATGGCTCATACAAACATGCTACCATAACTGCACAATTTTGTAAGCTCCAATATATTATAATTGTGTGTATAAATAATGGAGAAATTGCCCTCCTATCATAAATAACATGACCTAGAATGTCATCTATTACATTGCCGAAAATCATTAAGATTTGCTATCACAAAAGGCAGATCTAATATACCACAAAGTTATAGAAGTTACAGCCTTAATTAACCTTTTGTGAATGAAACTAACCAAGATTTTTAAACAGTGTCCAAGGCTGTATAGACCTTTAAAAAATAAAAATAAACCCTCATTAATATCTTTCAGAAAATATAATTCTGTGGGTGACACAGACACTATTTTTACAGCTGTTCTTCAAAGAAAGAATAAGTTTCTCTTCATTAAAGACTAATGAGTGACATTACATTTAAGTGCTCACATTAGATATGCTTCTTTGAATTTAATGATGAAGCAATGAGGCCTTTAATTAAATAGTCAAAAGTCTCCACTGGGAGAAACAAAACAAATTTTTCTGTAGCTTTTTCCCATTTTCTAATAATAATAATAAAAATGAATCAATTTTCTAGATAATCTATGTTTTTAATTTTGTAAAATTAGGCTGCCTTGCTAATCTTGCTTTCAGAAAATTTACCTTTAAGTTTTGAAATGGATCTAACCACACGGGAATAGAGAACTCCCATAGTACTTACGGTATATTAGCAACTATCTAATAAATATCCATGAAAGCTGAATGAAATGGTGGAAAAAATAGTGTTTCTCCTAGGATTGTGATGGTCAGGAAAGCAGAACAACAATCTGTTAATTTGTTATAGCTAGAGAATCTCTATATCATATATCATTCAGTATTACAGATGGCTCTGCTTGTCAAATCACCAATGTTGTCTTTTCATAAACTCTGTGCCCAAAAGCTTACATGAGATTCTTGTTGGGAGCATAAGAATTCTAAAAAAAACCCCTTATATTACGTAATAAAAATAATGGAGAAATTATGTTTCACCACAGGATTGTCAAAAAGTACTAGTTTCCTAATACATTTGTGATTTTCAACAAAATTTGGCAATGAGTTAAGCAAGCAGGCTTAATGTCCTAAGTTAAGTGTCCCAAGCCCTTATGCCTTGAATTTTATTTTGAGCAGGAACTCCCAAATTTGCTCAATATCAGGTCATTTCAAGGGCCTGTTTTTGCATTGATATATAAATTAGATTCTAGTTCCTGCAATAGAGACTTGGCTAATTAATGCAGTTTATGTAAGGTTTAAAATAAACAATGCTTATGTTACTATGTTGGCCCTATTGTTAGAGAGTATATGAGCATTGTGTAGTTAATGAGGGAGGATTATACTGACCACATAATCATAATCAGGGGTGGCTTCAAAAAATTTAGCAATGGGTTCTCTGCCCCATTGCTGGGTGGGCATAATTATGCTGGGCGTGGTCTAGCCAGCCTCCTGCATCATGGTGGGGGTGGTGTTTTCACCTTCCCTGGGCTTCAGAGGGTTTCCTTGAACCTCCAGGAGGGCAAAAATGGCATCCCCTGGGCTCCCGAACCTGTGCAAACCCGCAGCAGCCCACCCCTGATCATAACTCTATCAGTGTTGTACATAAATAGAATTATGGTTGATTCTGACTGAACTAGGTACTTGCATGCTGGTGATCCATAGTAATTGAGTAATCTGTCTTAACCTTCATAAACGAATTTTACTGTCAAGGTTCTTAGAGGCAAATTTAATTGTCAATTTGTCATGGTTCCAGTGGGCTGCTGGATTTGAACTTTGTCAGCATCTCGCAGAGACATCACATGATACAGCTAGATTAGATGCCTTATGGTAAATTAGAATGAAGCCACCTGAAAAACAGTTAATGGCCCTCAGTCTCTGCTCTGCCTATAGCAGTTCAAATATATTACTGATGCTTATTGTGTTTTTCAAATTTTAAAGGGTTAGATGTTCTGCTTCACGGCCTTAATGCTGAGATGGTTTGTTGACCTAATCTGCCTTAAGAACTTCTGGTTTTCAATTTATGTCTCACAGATCAGATTTAGAAAAAGTGATTTTTCAAAAGGCAACTGGCCTTTGTTTTTCCTTGAAGAGCTTTCACTTCTCATCCAAGAATCTTCTCCAGTTCAGTTGCCTTTTGAAAAAAGCATCCTTGGAACAACCATGACCTGGATGACTGAGAATCTCGATAGACACTCAGATTTAGATAAAACAAAGTTTATGTTGACCATATATTTTCGCATAATTTCCATTTCATTTCAATTGTAATTGATCGGGTTGTGGGTTCTCCATCACTGGAGATTTTAAAGAAGAGATTGGGCAGCCATTTGTCTAGGCCATGATGGTGAACTGTTGTGGCTCGGTAGGAGCCTTTGGAGCTGCTATCAGACTCTGAGAAAATAACAAGCAGCTGTGGCTCATTAAGGATCTCTCCTGCGGATAAAAGACTGATGGTGCCACGCCCTAGTTGCAGAAGTCAACATTCATTCGTTCGTTCATTCATTCGTTCCATTCCATTCCGTGCCTGTCCTAGTCAAGTCTCTGTTTGTTTGCAATCATCAAGAAGAAGCACTTGGATAAGTGATTTGCTTTATATAAACCTGGTTTGCTGTAAGATTTTGTTTTTGCATTTGCTGTTTAACTTTTTGCCAGAGAATTTATCTATGTTTATTTTGAGCTCGCAGCCAGCACAAGCCAGGACTGATAAAGACATTCCTTTGCAAGCTGTGTGTGGCTGTCGTTTCTGAATGAGCAAGGTGGGGGGTCAGAACAGTGAACTATGGCACATGTCAGAGGTGGCACATGGAGCCATATCTGAGGGCATGCAAAGTGTTGCTCTGTCAGCTCCAGTGTGCAAGCACATGCTGGCCAACTGATTTTCAGCTGTTTTTCACCCAACGGAGGCTTGCCTGACTTCCGGTTTACGTGTTGGACCTCCTGAAGCCTCCGGAGAGAGAAAAGCATCCCAATGCACAACCCAGAAGTCAGAAAACAGGTCATTTTTGGCCTCTGGTGGAACTCTGGGGGCCTCTAGCGGGGTGGAGGAGGCCTTTTTCACTCTCCCAAGGGTCCAAGAAAGCCTGGAGATGGCAAAAAATAGGTCCAGCATGCCATCACATGGCAAAAGCATGGGGAGCATGAGCAGGAGGAGGGCACATAGAATAATGGGTATGGGCACGCATGCACATGACCCCCCCATGCTCCCCCCGCTTTTGGCACACAATGGCAAAAAGGTTAGCCATCATTGCTATAGGGTCTCCTGCTTGTGCAGATGTTGGACTAGAAGACATGCAACTCTTTTATTCTGTTATTCATATTCAGCTTTGTTGATTTCAGATGATACATACAGATATTCTATGACTATCTGGCTCTTGGTTGTAGACCCTTGTTTTATCTTAATGTTCCTTACTTAAGAGACAGGAGTAAGGCAGCTTTTGTAATGAAATGCTCATGGGCAAAGGCAGATGGCAATCTGGCAGAAAACTGATATAATTGTATACAAACATAAACATTTATTTGGTAACTCATCTCTAACGGATAAGAGAAATTATTTTTTTCTCTTTTAAGAATGTTATTTTGGTTGCACCTTTTTTCCATTGAGCCTTTCAAAAATATGTTTGTATTTACTGTTTGGAAATGATGCTAAATTTTTATTTTGTAAACCACTTTGAGAGGCTGGTATAAAAAACTTTTTTTCTCCTGCAATCACATCTTTGAACATTCCCACCATTTGAATATACAACCTCACATTCTGTATTAATGTTATTTGCATCTCATGCCACTGATGACTAGATATGGGTGCAACCAGAAAGATACTCAAGCTATGTTCACTCTTCTCCAAAATTATCTCTGAAAAGGCTCGCTGCAGGGTATTTTAAAGGTTCAATTTTCTTATGATTTATTCTTTCCTGATGACAGTAAAGAAATGTATGCTGAAGTTTTAAACTGACAGTTTGCTTAGTAGATTGAGCAATTTCTGTATAATAACATGGTAAAAAGAACATCTTGAATACGGTTATTTGGGAACATATGTAATCATAATCTTTTACTTCAACCAATACATGAATACAATTCAACCCTTTAGACAGAATAAAAATGTTACATGGAAACTGTAAACATTCTCCTACAAATATTCCAAAATTAACCCTTGTATCTTCTTTATTTCCAACATGACCAGAAGGCATGGGTTAAGAAGGCTACAAGGGAAAGGGAATTTTCTAAAAATAAATTAGAATAATAGTGTATTCTCAAGAAAAATCACAGGTTCCAAGCGTGCATTTCAGTCTACATGTTAGTTTAGTAGATGTAAGGCTTGGGAGTGTGTGTGTGTAAAGAAAGGTAGTGCCAATAAATGGAAAAAGGCAGGTATGACACATTCTAGAGCAGTCTAGATGTAATGACTTTATGTCTTTTAATTCAGAGTCGTATATGACCCTTGTCTATTTATTATTTTATTTAGCTCTTTAGAAAAACATAGTTGGAAGGGACCTTGTAGGTCATTTAGTTCAACCCTCCACCCAAGCAGGAGACTCTGTACTATTTCTGACAAATGGCAGTCCAATCTCTTCTTGAAAGCCTCCACTTCATTTACTGTACTTCATTTTTGTCCTGATCATAAGACAAAGCAGAAAAATCCTAATCCCAAGAGGCCTAGTAATGAAAACATATTATTAACATTAATATTATTCACTTACAGCTCTAAGTAATAGAGCATCGGCCCACAAACCAATGGACCAAAAGCTTAGGAGAAGTGAATCCTCTTTATTTTTCTTTCAAAAATTATCAAGGTGAATTCTGTCATGAATTCAGAAATTTTTTGACACATCTTGAAAATACCAAAGTTGAAAGAGGCTATTGTGGAATAAATGTCACAACTTCAGGAAATGCACTTCTTGATGAAAACTAAGAAACCTCTAACTTAGATACCCACGAGCCTTCTTGTTTTACACACGATTATTGTCTAATGGGATGATTTTTTTTTAAAAAAACCCCACCTACGTTGTCAGCCAGAACCAAAATATATTAGCAGAGAGACAGATAACTAACAGATTTGCACCTCCATCTGTTCTGCCATTGAAAGCTAATTATTTTTTTAAAGTATAAGAGCAATTAAAAAAAACCTTAATTTCAAGTCTGGCTAAAATGCAATTTCATAACAAATAATGCAAGTAAGTTACTATTAGCGTATCACTGAGAAAAAGATAAATAACACATGTTCACTAAGCAACTACACTGGTATAAGTTCAAGGGTGAAAATAATATGAGAATCTTGATCGATCAGATCTAACTAGTCCATCATCCTATTTTCTACCAAGCCAACTATATCAGAAGATGAGAGCAAATGTGATTTGCTGCTTATAGTTCCCAGTGAATGATAATAAGGATTATACTGGCTATAAATGTGGAAGTAGTATGTAGCCATGATGACTAATAGTCTTCCCCATGAAGCTGTCCACTCTCCTTAAGACTAAGCTGTTTTGGTATATTTTAGAAGCAAATTTTATAAATTAAGGCTGTGCTGGTTGAAATCTTTCATCCTGTCATGAATATATCACCATTTATCTTCCCTGAAGAAACAAACAGGGAACATATACATATACAACCAATGGACCTAGAGCATCTTGTAGCAGAGATCGAATTTTCAGTGTGGTGATGCTTTAACTGAAATTATAGGCATTTGGCTACAGCTTGTACACTCAGCTACTGAAGTCTGAAAACATGTTTATACATTGATGTATCCACTGATAATGTTTCATGCAATCATAGTATTTCATGCCGAAGCTATTTCTAAACAGGTTTTAGCTGTCCTGCTAATTGTGATTTGAATTTTGCTTTGATTTAAATTTTCATTCCTTCTACTAAATATTATTCTAAAACAAATTTAAAACTCCACTAAAGCTAATAGTATGCTTTATGCTAACATCAGGGAAAGGGAAAGCCAGGCAATATGAATGTGTACACAATCTGGCCTGAAAATGTGTCTCTCTCTAGAAAGCATCTGCTATAAATTACAGCCAATTGGTCTGCCACAATGGATGAAATCCATAAGGAGCATGGAATAGCCATTAAGATATAATTAGGGACACCTGAGTGGGACTATAGCTTCTACATCTATTAGATGTGTGCATTAAACATACACATTAAATCTTAATTTCCTTCTAATAATAGTAATAATGATTTGTACCCTTTTTTAGTTTTGGAAACATGGAAAGATGTGAAATCAACTATTTCAAGTTACAAGATGTATTATCACACAGCCAAATCAAATGCTATGCTAAATATGTAGTGTGCTAGGTTTGGGGTTTTCTTTCTTTTATTTTGAAATGAGTTTGAGGTTGATCTAGATCAAAACTGTATCTTTCACAGAGAAAGACTTAATACCTTTCTTTTTTTCGTTGCTTTCTTTACAAATATAACCGCTATGATCATCATCAACAGCAGAGACAGACATCTCCCAGTCTTGTGTTTTGAAATGGATGGCTACACAAATCTTTTAAATAAAGAAATAAACTTTCTTGTGGTAGGAAATCTTTATTTATTTATTTATTTCTCAGCAGACGGGTGTAGTTGATGATCATGTGATAGGTTTTTAACTCTTTTGTATTTGGAGGTTAGGAACAAAATGGCAGCCCTGTAAAAGTCCAACAAATGTGGAAAAATCTAATTAATTTGGGGGTAGTTAAGTCACTTATTTCATTACTTAAATTATTCCAATCTCCCCAAATGCAAAAAAATAAAGAAAATGGAGCCAGACTCTCCATATTTCCCCCTCTCCCTCCCGAATACAGATAATGGCCTCATGACAAGAAAAACCATTGAATTCTGTTATACAATTACATTTCCATTTCTGGAAGTGTATACAGTAATATACGCAAATATAATGCTGCAATGTTGCTTTTGAGAGATGAACCAAACAGGCCAAAAAAATGTGTAGACTTATCACCCCAAGAATTCAATTACAGTAGGTAAAATTATGAATAAAATACGCCTCATAAAAGCAACCTAAGAATGCCTAAGAACAAAACAATGGTCAAAGATGTGATACTATGTCTCTTAAGCCACTCTTTAGCTAGAGAAAATTCTTGATATGTGAGTTGTGAAGTAACAGCAATTGGCTGGCAATTAGGTAAGCTTAAATAAAGCCAATGTTCTATGGGTATTTGAATATTATTTTTCATAAATAACAAAGGAATAGAAGGATGTTTCAACAAAAGGAACAAAATCTCTAATAAACTGAATAGCTATTCAGATAAAGGACCACATTTTGCAAAAATACTTGGATTTCTCTTATAAATAGCAATAGTATTTAAGCCTATGTAGTGCCCCATAGTGCTTTAAAACACTTTCTGGGTGGTTTACAATGTCAGCATTATTTGCATACTGCCCCGGACAATCACTGTCTCTATTTTACCATCCTTGCAAGGATAGAAGACTGAGTCAACCTTGAGCCCTGTCAGAATCAAACTCCAGGCTGTGAACAGAGTTTACCTGCAGTACTGCATTCTAACCAGTGTGCCACTAGGGCTCCTTATTATTTCAAGCATTAAGGCTATTTACATATATTTGGATTGGCCTAATGGGCTTCCCGGTGTTAATAAAGGTGGTATTAGCATATCATAATTTACACAAATTGCACAATCAATGCAAATGTTTGAAGAAGTTTAAGAAGGTAAAACTAATAAAAAAGAAAACCAGAACTATGTTTCAATAGAAATATTACAATCTTTATTCAAGCACACTATGAACTTCACACAGCATTTCTTCTAGCTAAAAACTTAATAGGTTCAATGTTGCCTGTACAATGGAACTTTGACTAATTAAAATATTTATTCACTGTTTCTCTTATGTTAGTTCAGAATAACACACAGTGGAATTGCTCTTCATTTTAATCTTACAACATTTTGTAGGAAGATTAGACTAAGAGATTGGGAATAGTCCCAAGACCAGTGGTGAGTTTCACATTTTATTACCACCGATTCACCCTTCGCACGTCCAGTCACTTCGTGTATGTCCTTTGTTCTCACGCATGCATTCCACACATGCACCCAACCTCAAAAACATGCCTAAATAGGACAGCATAGAGCCGGGGTGGGTGGGCAGGCCCACCCGTGATTTCCGCTACTGGTTCAGGTGAACCAGTCTGAACCAGCTGAATATCACTTCTGCCCAAGACATTCATTGAGTTTCTTTTTTAAGCTACTTGAACACAAATTTCCTTAGTCCCAGTCTAGTGTCTTAGCTACCACTAAGATTGATTAACCCCTCACCAGAATTTGTCATTCCACTCTCCAACCTGTGGTAGACTGCATGTCTTACCCATTAAAGTTTCTGCTTGAGCCTGAAAAAGAACAGATGTGGCTACTTTAAGGAGATGAGTTCTTAAAATGATTGCAACAAATAATTTTCTGTTTTTAGTGTGGGAACATCCAGGGAACTTTGCATTATATAATAACCATAAATAATGTGAACATATAAAGAACATTAAAAAGGAGGAATTTATTCTTTTATTTTATTGGACTTAGAGCCTGCCCAATTCCCAGATGGCTTTGGCTGTCTCACATTTTAAAAATGAGACTTACAAAAGGAAAAGAAGCAGGTACATCTAAAGGAAGAAAACCCAAAGTGCAGGAAAAACTATATGTATTAACAATCACACTTATCCCAAGCCAAATAATTACAGGATGGGAGCTCTAATACAGAAGTCAGAGGATGGGGTGGCACAGTGGTTAGAATGCAGTACTGCAGACTACTTTTGCTGACTGACGGCTGATTCCAATTTAGCAGTTCAAACGCAGCCTTCCATCCTTCCAAGGTGGGTAAAATGAGAACCCAAATTGTTGGGGGCAATATGCTGATTCTGTAAAGCAATGTATGTGTAAGTGCTATTGCTATTGTATGCAACATTTAAAGCTATTGAAGCACCTGCTTGCCCTTTCATTTATTTCTGGGATTCCTGAGTGATTCAGGCCTGTTTCCTGAGTGATTCAAGACACTTTTGTTTAGCATGATACTTTTTTTTTAGCATTACATGTTTTGATCATTTTTTTTAATGCTCTATATAATCACAGATTTCATGATCTGATGCTTTAGATTTTCAGACGGACAGCCTGGCCATGTGGAAACATTCATTTTTCTACTGCCAGAAATCTTGTCTAGTGGAAAACAGCAAATGTTCACAGAATGTCTAATTGACATCAGACTGTATGTTTTTAACATGTAAAAATACTGAAGGGCCTAGAATCTGACTGATTTATTAATTGACCTAGTATGCACTTTTCATCAACACAAGCTACTTGTGGTACAAATTTATTACCCATTTTCTGTTGTGTACACTGAAATAATGATTGCATTTGAACTACACTAATGTGCTGAGTTTAATTTTGATATTCTTGTAAGCCTCATGCTGCTCGCTTAAGTTACACAAGTAGCTAAATCTGGGATAAACTGAATGATCTAAAATGAAACCTAGGCAAAGAATAAATGAGAGTGGAAACCAGTGAAGACAATATAATTAGACTAAAAAACAGTAGAAATAAAGTGTGAAAGAATGAGCATCAGCTAACGCTGAATATATCAGCACTAGAACTTTTCTTTTGTATTAATTTAATGATGAAGTCTTTAGACTTTAAGGCTGTTCCTGAGAACTAAAGGTGAAAACACATATATAATTGAATGACTTTGGGTAACCTGAGG
Source organism: Thamnophis sirtalis (assembly GCF_051295495.1). Taxonomy (NCBI): domain Eukaryota; kingdom Metazoa; phylum Chordata; class Lepidosauria; order Squamata; family Natricidae; genus Thamnophis; species Thamnophis sirtalis. The sequence goes on along the minus strand of NW_028261383.1, from coordinate 52,863,534 downwards.
CATGCAGCATTATCCTTGGAAGTGGTTCTTTGCATTTTCTATTTAAATACATCCTAGGTTTCCCAGATCAAGCACACCTACATCGGATAATAGCAGAGTAAATGAAGCCAAATATGATAATGGTGCAGGATCCAATCTGGGTCGGTCACTGGGACCAGACGTTAGGCTTCTGAGCTTTCAGACTCTGAAGCCCATCCTCAGTGAACTTCTCTGTACCAGAATGTTTATAGAATGGTAGAATGACCCATATATGTAAAAGCTCTTTAGTAAATAGTTTTGCAAACACACACTTGTGATAGTTGGGTATAAGATGGGTGAGCATGTAAATATTTTAAATAAATAAATAGATGTATCCATAAAATCAATCCCTCTTTAATGACCCTTTAAACAATCTTCACATAAATTATGCATCTTATAAGAGTCTTTTAAAAACCCAAACAGATTTCAATATTTTACTGGCACCACATCAAAGTTTATAATTATTTAAGACTGTCACTTCTTCTACTGTAACTTTGCTGTAATAGCATGTTCTAATGTATCCAGTTGAAGAGAGCTTTGATTAGTTTTTCCATAATAGGAATAGGATTAGGGGTGGGTTCCGGCTGCCATTACTACTGGTTCGTAGTAATTAAAAAAAAATGTGCGTGTGCGCATTTTCATTTAAAATAATCTGCACATGCACACAACATTAAAAAAATGAATAAAAATTACATTTTTAAAATGAAGATTGCTCAGCGCATGTGCAGAACAAAAAATGAAAATGGCGCTGCCGATCATAGAACTGGTATGGTCACGTGTCTGCCGGAGTTACTACTTATTCAGCTGAACCAGACCGAATAGGTAGAAACCCACCTTTGAATAGGACATCCTGACTTTTAGGTTGAAATTTGTCTGTATGCGTGTATGTAAAGGATGATGGTTTCAGGGGTTTGAGGAATATGTTGTAGCTCTAGCACCAGTGGTGGGTTCCTACCGTTTATACTGGTTTGGCTGAACTGGTAGTGGTATGGCGGCCTGGGTCACTGGAACTGGCAGCAACACAGCCCTGCCACGCCCCCAAACTGGTTCTTGTTTTTTTGCTTCTGTGCATGCGCAGAACCATTTTGTATTGCACTATGCATGCATGCATGCATGCATGCACGCACATGCACAAGCAAACCGGCAGTAGTGACTGCCGGAACCCATCCCTTTCTAGCACATGAAACAATTAATTGCTGAAATGGTTACTGGGTCATCATTCCCAATCTTTGTCTCTTCTTCACTGAACATCAGAGTGCAAAGCTCTCTGACCTTTGAGGATGATCTCTGAAAAATTCTATGGTTGCTAAGACAGCTTTATATGGATCACTCAGCTGACAGTTTTAGCATCCCCTATATTTAAGAACTGCTTGAAGATTTGACAGAATTCTTTGGCTCAGATTCATACTGCTATTAACAATGAATGCCTTTTTAATGTTACTTGATATATTGGAGCAAACAAAACAGGGTGGCTTAGAAATGAAAAGGATTCTGTGAAAAAAAAATATAAATGATAGTGGTTGTAATTTTTCTGTAAACCTTTTGTTGCTTAAATGAGGAGTTCAGATATGTCAAGGTTTTGGAAGCCACTTCCAATAGAAGTGGAATGGAATGTGCATCTTTCATCTAAATTCTGCTCGGTATTAATCCTAAATTGAGACTTTTTCAAACGGCACTCAAGTTAATTGTACCAAATGGAGTTGCACTGATTTCAGTGAGTCTATTCTAAACAGCTGTAATAAGTCAAATTGAAACCTACAGAAGTAAGTTTTCAGCTGGGAGAAATACATTTAATGGAGGCCCAATTCATGTCATTAAGAAGTTTCATTTATGGTGTATCTGACATCATTTCTATTAAAACCAAGAGGGCATATTTGGACACAAAGAAAGAGGAAACTATCTTTGTTAATGAATCACAGGTATGTGACAGCTGGACCTGGTGGTGAGGAAATGAGCAAAGTCATTTGGCACAAGTTTCACAAGTTGAATGAATCAGGCTTCTCTTTTTCTTTTCTACAATGCCTAATGAAAGCCTAGAGGCTGAAAGTCATTCCTGACAATGGAAGTGCAATTGGTAACGTCATCATACCTTTTTTTTTGCTTGTTAAGTTATAGGAAATTTTATGTTTGTACTGCAGACAGGTAGGACTACTTTAATAATACTATTTTTTGATCTGCAGGTTTCTAAAATAATAGTATTGAAACATGTCCTAAAAGTTGAAGAATGAGACAAGTATCAAGAGATACTTGAAGAGGATTTCAATTTGACGTAGGATTTTGTTCTAGAAATAGACAAAATGTTTTGAAGAGAAAAAAAGATTAGCTCTTTCATCAGGCAAAAATATGAAATGGCTATCTCAGGTAGAAGATGGTAGAGACTAGGGAATAAATTGGGTATGTCTAGCCTAGGGAAAAGGAGGACTAGGGGTGACATGATAACACTCTTCCAATATCTCAGGGGTTGCCACAAAGAAGGGGAGCCAAACTACTGTCCAAAGCACCTGACAGTAGGACAAGAAGCAATGGGTGGAAACTAATTAAGGAGAGAAGCAACTTAGAACTAAGGAGAAATTTCCTGACAGAATAATTAATCAGTGGAATGGCTGTGCTCCATCACTGGTGGCTTTTAGGAAAAGACTTAATAGTCACTTGTTTGGAATAGTATAGGGTGGTGATGGCAAATCTTTTTGGCACAGAGTGGCAAAAAGGGAGCACACATGCACATGCTCATCTGGGCCATTACCATGAAAAGGAGCTATTCAGAGGGCATGCACATGCATTAAAATGTACTTCCAGTTTCCAGCAATTCTTCCAGTCACTACCCCACAAGTGCACGTGTCAATCAGCTGGCTGGTGCACATGCTCATGCCGGAAAATGGAAGACCAGCTCTTTCGGTTTCCAGCACTGCCGCACACACAGAGGCCAACTGATAATTTCATGTGCTGAGGTGAGTTCCGGCAGTCACTGCTACCGGTTCACTCATGGGAGCACCACGTGCATGCGCTTGATGCATGCTGTGCGTGCATACACATATCAATAAACAAGATGGTTGGGCCTACAGCGCCATCGGGGGAACTGGTTTAGGGGCGTGGCAGGCCTGGGTTGCTGCCAGTTCCAGTGGCCCAGGCCGCCAAACTACTACGGTTGGCCGAACCGGTTCAAATTGGTAGGAACCCACTACTGGTGTGTGCGCCAGAAATGTGGAAGAGGAACAGGCAATACCATGTATGCCAGGTGACATGACTCTACGTGCTACTTCAGGCATGCATGCAATAGGTTCTCCATCACAGGTATAGGGTCTCCTGCTTCTGCAGGGATGAACTAGAACATCTCCAAGGTCCCTTCCAACTCTGTTATTCTTTTCCCAAAATCACAGATCTCACTTCACTTTTTGTTTGCTCTACTTCTTTATTATATTATTATTCCTGGCAGTAGATCATTTGATTATTGTTCACTAGGTAACTTTAGTGAAGAACTTGGTTACATTTCATTCTGTTATTTTCTATCATTTTTTAACCTACTAATATAATTTTAAATATTATTTGCTTGATACGATATGAATTATCCTCATTCTAATTCTGTATTATCTACAAACCTTATAACTACTTCCTCCACTTCTTTGTGCAAATCATTATTGAAATTATTGAAGGGGGGGGGCAAAAAGTAATTTTTAAGACAATCCAATAAATACTTCTCTCCAGTTTGAGTGGGATATTTTAAGTATAATTTTCAAGCCAGTTTTATATTTACTAAATCACAGGTCTGCAAAAAAAATTTTTTTGAGAGCTGCTTTGTAATTTTTATGTTTTTGATGTGCTGAATCTGAAAATGACCTCCATTTTGTCATAGGACATCACGTTTCCTGACAAATTTAAGTAACTATGTTAAATAAGGCAATACCTCAAAATAAATGGAAATAGACATATAAAATTAAAGTTTTGTTACAATATTTTCATGAAAATCCTTTTTTGAACTGAAATGAGCTCACCTACACACACTAAACTCAATTCTTCTTCCTTGTGAGGCTCCTCTTGGTGCATTTATGCTTGTGAGTAGCATCTGGAATGTTTCTCTGAAGCATCCAACAGTAGTCTGCCATCATTGTAATGCTCCATTTTCCCTGTTATCTCCTTTCCATCTTTTTAATGTCTTGGTGGAATCGTTCACCTTGTTCCTCACTCACAGCTCCCAAATTTTCAGAAAGTAGTCAAGCTGGGACTGGTGGAAATGCACTTTCAAACTCATTAGGCAACCTAAATCTTGAAATGCTTTCAGCATTCTTCTGATGATCTTTTTGTAGTGAGGATCTTTGTTATTGCCTAAAAATTTCTATAGGACTTCTTTAAATGCAATCCACCCCTCTTTTTGAGGATCCGTCACTGTATTGACAAACTCTTGATCAACTATAAGCTTTCTAATGTCTGGTCTGATGAACACAGCTTCCTTCAATTTTGCCTCCGACAGGCATGGAAACTTGGTGACCAAGTATTTGAAGCATTCTCCATCTCTTGGAAGTGATTTTAGGAATTGCTTCATCAATCCCAATTTTATGTGGAGAGGTGGTAGAAGAACTTTATGGGAAGGTACCAAAGTTTCTCGGAGGACATTTTTTTCACTGACTGTTAGCACCCTCGGCTGCCAACTCTTCTTGGTCCAGTGATTTTGGTGGTCTCGACTGTCCCATAGACACAGAAAACAAGGGTATTTGGTATTTGGTATACCCAGCTTGTTGCCCAACTTTCAAGTCCCCAAACACTTGCCAACCGTGGTCTTCATATTTAAGTTTATGAAGAACCAATTCCAAGTTCTCGTAGGTTTCCTTCAAATGTATGGAATGACCTACAGGTATGGAAGCGTAAAAACCTTTGTGGAGTAAAACTGCTTTGAGACTTCTTTTTGAAGAATCTATAAAAAGATGCCATTGCTCTGAATCATGTTGGATTTTAAATTGACCTATCAGATCTTTGACATCGATGCAATAAACCAATTTGTCTTCTTGGGTGAAGTAAGGAACGAACTCCTTTTCATGATGTCTGAACCATGAAGATAACACTCCTTGCAACAATAAATTCCTGCTTTTCAGCCTTGATCCAAGTAACTCAGTGGCATCTTTGGGAAGATTCAAGTCTCTTACCTAATCATTCATCTCCTCCTGAGAAAACAATTTTGGTCTTGTATCATCTTCAAAGTCAGAACTTGATTCGTCATCTGGTTCAGGTATGACTTCATCTTCATCAGAGCTAGGTATCTCTTCCAAGGTAGCAGGGGGCTTGGGTACTGGTATATCTGTGCCATGGGGGATGGGACGAATTGCTGAGTGAAGATTGAGGTATGAAATGGAATGCTTCAATTTGAAATTAATCCCTTTCCCATCACATGAACAAAAGTAACAGTCATCACTATGGTTCTTTTGCTCTCACCATACTATAGGAATCCCATAACATAAAGATTTTTTCTTACCCTTGAACCAGTTTTGGAGGTCCTCAACACACCATTTGCACACTTTATGAGGAGCCCAAACTTTATCTTGATCTCCAATTTGCTGTTGCTTCAACACTGTATATTCACCACAGATGAAACAGAAACTGTCTGGCAAATTAATACACTTTCGCAGAGCCATAGCATAACGGTTGAAGAATGACAAGCTAACATGAATTGCGATGAAAAAGTGTGAACAGCCTAGAACCAAGAACCTGATAATGATTCATGCACAAGTGTGGCATGCAGGAGAGAGCAGCTCTGTGTCTGTACACGAGACGTCACAGTGCTGGCCACGCTACCTGCACTGACTAGAGATGCTGCTATCTGCCCTGTGTCTCCCTCCTACTGGATTCTTCAGGAAAGATTAACCCCTTCCACCATTAGAAGCACAGACTTAAAACTTGCTTAGCTTATGTATGCGTATATTGCTGACCATCAGATTTACAGTGCTATATTTTTTTTACATAACTCGGACAAACCCTTTAAGGTTTTTTGGGGCATTTTATATCTTAAATGAACTTATGTGAATTAATTAATAGTAATTTGGACTTTAAACTTGGTTAAAAACCCATAATTTAAAAAAATACCAAAAAATAATTTTTTTTGATAAATTTGAAGACAATTTTGCATGTTGTGGCAAATCATGATGTCTAGGAGTTTTTTCAATATTTTATTTGTTTTCAGCACACCAAAATACATGGAAATTAGATGAAAATAATCAAACAACTTTTTAGTCGCAGATCTGTGAAGAAACTAGTCTATATGTACTGTACATCTTGATGTAATTATAGCTATCTGGTCATGGAGAACTGGAAACGATACATAACACAGTATGTTATGTAAAGCACAAAACAGAGTGTGAAGTAAAAGTGAAGAAAAATTAAGTGGGTAGATAAAAGAAAGGAACAGGTAAACCAATTAAATCTATTTTGTGCCAACAGCATCCACTATACTATATTTTTCTATGTGTGCAAATTTCCTTACTTCCATTACACCTCTATATAACTTCACACATTCCCTTTCTGTTCTCCAAAGTTCTCTTCCCTTTTTAAAAAGGGAATCTAACCAAAATTTTCTTAGTATTTCTGTTCTTCTCAACCCATCAGACTTCATGTAATTGGTTCTGCAATATGATCTCCATTTATTTCTTCTATATGACCAGATAAACTTAATTGCTTTCTTTTAGGTTCTTTTTGAATAAACATACCATTCATTTCTGACATTACCTGCTCGTTTGTACTTCACACACTTCTGAACATACAAAACACTCAACTCCCTATTACAAAATGGGCAGAAATTACTCTTAGGACATTTTTGTACCCCTTGCAATATCTGCACCACCACTACTTTTCTTACAAGTATTAGCATCTCTTAGAATTTCTCCAGCTTTAGTTGATATTCTTCCAAGGTACATAAGGTGCTTTAACCTGTCAAACCCAATTACCTGTCTCTTTGATATGTTAACATTCATATTCATGTTCCTTACTGATTCCTACAACCCTTCTAACATTTACAACAAATGACTATGTGAACAATGCTATTGTCGGCATGTATAATAGATAAACCTTCACATTCCCAACATATCTCCAAAGTCACCAGAAGCATTATTTACACAAGAATCCATGACTATATTAAAGAGCAAAGGGGATATTGCACTTCTTTATCTTACTCCTTGATCAGTGTAGGGCCCTTTGCTAAGCATTCCATTTATTTTCAGGTATGTTCTGTTCCCATCCTATATTAGCTCTTATCACAACAGACAGTCAATCATTCCATATTTAAGCAACACACCCTCAGTGGTTCAAACCTAATCATTTTGTTATATGCCTTATCAGAAGCAACAAATATGAAACAGACTTTTGTTTTCACACTCATACATTTCTCAGTGCTTTGCTGAAGAGCAACAATGTGGTCCATATGCTTTGCTCCCAGCATAAAGCTATACTGTATTTCCAAATTGTTCTTATTGTCAACTTTTTGTTTCCTTTCAGTCATATACTTTCAATCAAATACTTTTGCAGGCATGCTTATCAAGCTAAACACCCACACTTCAGCAGTTTCTACATCATTCTCCTTACATTTTCTTTTCCATAGCTAAACAATAGCTGCATTCCTCCTATCATCAGGCACAGATGGAACCTTCACACATAGGTAAATCAAATTACACAGCCACTCTGCAAGCAAACCACGTGCATATTTTAACATTTCTCTGTTTACATTCTCAATACTCACTGTTTTATCTTTTTCTTTTTTTCAGCAAAACATTTAAAGTAAGACTTTGTTTTCATCATCTTATAACATTAATTGTAATCTTTGGTCTATCATTAACATTACCATAAACATTTTTTAAAAAATTCTCCAATTCAGTTTTCTCCCAAATCATTTTATTTTTAATTCTAATTCTATATGACCTCTTATTAAAGGCAAATGGCAAAGAGGATGGCAGAGGATGATATGGTTAGCATTAACACTTAGACTTATATACCACTTCATAGTGTTTACAGCCCTCTCTAAGCAAATTGTAGAGTCAGCATATTGACCCCAACAATCTGGGTCCTCATTTTACCCACCTCGGAAGGCTGGAAGGCTGGGTCAACCTTGGGCCTAATGAGATTTGAACTGCCATATTTCAGCTAGCAGTCAGCTGAAGTAGCTTGCAGTACTGCACTCTAATTACTGCTGTTAAGTAGTGTTATTGACACAAAGGAACATGAATTAGGGCAAACTCCAGTGGAATATCGGGACCTGGAGTCCTGTGGTCCATGGGGTCACAAAAAATCAGACATGACTTAGCAACTAAACAACAACAAGATTCAAGGAGTTTGGTGCTCTTTGTTTAGCCCACTTCACAAACAATTTTTTGTTTAAAATTAGTCTGCATCTTCTCTGCCTCATTTGACAGTAACTGTTCCTTGATTATTTAATTATATTCTTATAGTACAGCATCCTATTTCAATTTATTCAATGGGAGATTGGTTGATATTCTAACCCTTTTTCCAAATATCCACATAGCCTTTCTCTTCCTGAGGTCATTCTACTTTCTGTTGTGGCCTGCCAGCAGTCAGCAGAGCTGGCAGCATATTCAGACAGTGAAGAGGTTGGGGAGGAACATTGTCCAGTCCCGGAGTCTGGCGAAGGCTCTGATGAGGGCTCTGTGTTGTGTGCCAGTTATTAGCTGCCTTCAGAGAAAGCCATCAGTGAGGCAGATGAACAGCTGGAGTCTGTTCTCAGTGTGTGCATGCAGAGAGTTGCCAGACGAAGGGAACAGCAAAAAACAGTGGTCAACTTGGGAAAAAACCACAGGTGGACAATGAATGACTCCTCCCAGAGGAAATAAAAGAGGAGCAAAAGGGGAGTGGAGTTTGTAGGAGACAATTAATTTGCTTAATTGGTTCATGACTCTCCGAGACTCCTTGCCAAGTTTGCAGATATTGGCCTGGCAGCTCTCTATACCAGATAAGGTCTGTGATTGTAAATCCTCCCTTGAAAGACTTTGCTGGATGTGAACAAGCAAAATTCACAGTAAATTAAAAAAAGGAGTTTTGTCGGGACAAGGAGTTTGCTTCATGCTCTTGGGAAACCTAGTTTAGAACACTTTCAGTCTCATTTCACATCAGTTAGTTCTTTAAGCACTCTAAAAGGCAGTACAGGTAGTCCTTGACTGACAAGCACAATTTGAGTCCAAAGTTTCTGTTGCTAAGTGAAACATTTATTATGTGACTTTTGCCCCATGTTATGATCTTTTTTGCCACAGTTGTTAAGTGAATCACTGCAGTTGTTGAATTAGTAACACAGTTGTTAAAGTGAATTTGACTTCCCCATTGATGTGGCTTGTTAGAAATTTACAAAAGGTGATTGCATGATCCTGGGGTACTGCAATCATTATAAATCTGAGTCAGTTGCCATAAGTCTGAATTCTGATCATGTGATCGTGGTGATGCGACAATGGTCATAAGTGTGAAAAATGGCCATGTCGCTTTTTTCAATGCTGTTGTAACTTCAAACAGTCACTAAATGAACTGTTGTAAATTGTGGACTACCTGTAATTTAGATTTATTTTCAAAGTTAACTGATACTATCTACTTGTGTTTCTATTCATCTCAAAGAACATCACTTTAATTTCTCCCATGTCCACTTCCTTTATTTCTTATCCTCTTTCTCCATCTTCTTTTCAGGTCGTTTTTATATTTGCTAAGACATATTCTTATGAATTAAAGCTGGATTTTTTTTCTTTTGGGTAACATCCTTGCTTTGAATATGAACACAGTATTGCTAATACAGCTCTAAATAGAATTGCAGAACAGGCTATAGAAGTGTATGTGCTGCAAGAATTATCCAAATAAATATTCATTTGATAGTCAAGACATTATTACAACAATGAGAAAAACAATTAAAAGAAAATGGAAGTTTTAAAATGTGTATCTTTAGCCATGTGTAGTTTACCATTGGTTTAGCTAATTAAATCATACAGACATCTGTATGCAGGTCTCATTAAACTTGGTGTGGTTTTCAGGAGATTGCAAGCTATCCGTTTTCTTCTGCCTCCAGCTGGTTATACTAAAATCACAAAATTCCTAGCCAGCATAGCTAATGAAAGGCTAGAGGTTGTAATCATAGCATATCTGGACAACAAAAATTGGGGAAGGCTGCCTTGGGTGATGCTCTTCTCTTTCTTATTTGTGTCTTTATAGTTGTGTTTTCCCCCCATGATATCACTTGTACAGAAAGAAAGTTTAAACCTCTACCAAAATAAAATAAACCTGAAAAAATAAAAAGGACACCATATAAAGAAAACACTGGTTCTAAACAATTGTTTAAATTTTGGCCATATTGAAATTAATTGGATTTTCCTATGTTGATCTAAAATGAACTCATAGTTATCATTCTCAAACTTTAATCCGCCTGCTTTTTTTTTTTTTTTGTTCTTCAGAAGTGCATAATGAAACACCTGTCTATTGGTTGGGAAGCCTGAACTTGTTCCTTGTCAGCATTTGGGTGTCTTCAATGAGCAACTGTTAGGAGCTGTCCTCTCTTTTGAATTGTACAGTATTTGTATCATTCAGCAGGACAGAGTTCTGTAGATTGAACACAACATTTGGTAGGATAGGAGAAGCCAACAGAAATAAGAAATGAGGATGGATTCAGTGAAAAAGCGACGAATTCCAAAAAAACAATCCCAGTCAAAGTGGTAGTTTTCACAGGATCTCAAAAATGAACATTGTGGTATCCCTAAGCCCATGATGACGAAACTATAGCTTGTGTGCCAGGGTGACACACAGTGCCCTCTCTGATGGCACATGAGCTGTCACCCCAGGTCAGCTTCGCCGCACATGCGGGTGCACCTCCCGTCAGCCAGCTGGCCTTCGGGTCTCTGTTGCGCATGCGTGAGGAGGTGGGATGCATGGGGGGTCATGCATGCATGTGTGGGGGCATTCATGTGGGGTGGTGCATGCATGTGCCAGGGTAGGGTGCACATGCATGTGCGGAGGGCAGAGCATATGTGCAGGGGTATGCATTGCATTTGGGGCATTCACGTGTTTTGGGCACTCGGTCTGGAGTGCCCAAAGTTTAGGGCTTAGGGCAACCATCACTACCCTAAGCTCTATTCTGGTCTTTTTTCTACTCATGTGACTCAAATTGGACCTATTGTTAAAGCGATGTAAGGAATTCTAGAAGCTATGCTCCAAATGTTTTCACTTCTTTGTTTTTAGATCCACATTAGACATTTTGAGGAATCAAATTGGCTGTTTCTGCTATCCTCTTTATTTTTGGGATATTTGCAACTGTGTCTTTCATATCTCATTCTAAAGAAAAATAATTAGTAGGGATACTACAAATATCTGGTTTGTTGCAACTGTAAAGCAATTGTGTTTGAACCAACACCCATTTGTATTCTCTGTTAATGAATTATAATACCATATTAAAAGAATTGGGGAAAATATAAAAGTAGTTTTGATTCTATTTTAATAAACTAGATTTGCTTTTAATTTAAGGATCATCTGATGCCTGAGAATATTGTTCTTCTCCACAAAATAACAAATGTAGCAAGGCTTTATAGTCACACATTAAATTCTTTACCAAATCCAGTAAGGAGCAGAGAAAAAAAAATTAACAATATCCTACTTAAGAGAAGGGCAACACAGCATGAGAAAAACACTTGCAAATGCTGAGCTGGAATCTGTCCTCAATCTAGGATCCCGTCCAACATTATGTCTATTAGAGCTGCTTTCCATATTTTATACACCATCAATCCCTATTATTTAAATGCAAATATTATTTGGAAAAAAACATTTTCTCTTTCTCTCTTGTGGAACACTGGAAACCTGGTGAAGAAAATCACTTTTGCTTGCTGAGCCACTGACAGAAGCAAATGCAGGATACACATTGTTCATGGACAGTGAAGCAGAAGTAATAGGATGAGAAACTAATACAGAGATCACACACAATCTAGACAATTTAAGAAACAAGAAAACACACATGCACCACTACTATTCAGAGACCAAACCAAAACAGACAAGCTCAAGCAAGCAGGAGACTTTAATCAGTGTCTATGAAGAAAGCTTCCTGTAGACTTGTAACAGCTGTGGATATTTAAGTCAGAAGAAGACTGGCTGGAAAGTAGAAAAGATATTATAAGTACACAAGAAGGGAAACAGTGGGAGATAAATATATAAGAGTATGCCTGACAAAACAAGAAATGAATTGGGAGGGGGAAATGAGAGCAAGAGAGAGGAGGAAGAAAATGAAAGACACTCAAATCAAGAAGGGTAAGTTTTCTTTTCCTTAGTTCTGTCAACTCAAGGCAAAATGGATCGCACCACCGTTGAGATAATTAATTTGTGACTATGGAATATATTGTGACTGATCACATGAATTGTATAAAGATTTGAAATGTCATCCTACACATTTCTGGTATGATTTTACACTGAGATGGAATGTTTTTATTAAGGTCTCTGGAATGGGTTTTGAATGTTCATAGCAACTGTCAAATCTTTACATATTGATATTCCTTCCTTAAAATGTTATTCCTCTTTTATATAATAATTATAGGAGTGGTGGGCAGTGAGTGCATGTGGGCTATAATTAGTTTCATTTCTGATGCATTTGGAAGCTGTGCTTTCTCTGAAATATTGTAAAATGCATGATAGATTAGTGTAGCAATAGGTTTTACTAGCATCCATAATTATGCATTGCCACTAATGCACTAATTATACCACAGATATCTGAGTTTGGTGATGTATTTATGGCTGCAAATAGTATCATGTCTTAAAATTTAAACAAGGATTGAGATATCGGAACCTAATATTCCAATTAAGAGCTGTCATAGAGGTATCACATTTTTAAACCTCCTATCAAGGCTGGAAGAATTAATAAAGGGTCTTTATTATATTTAATCATGATAAATAAACCTGAGTAATAGTTCTGGAAATAATAGCTTTTCTTACAGCAGGAAAGTAGATATTTTGTAGGCTTTTTTTTAAAAAAAGATTGATAGTTCTATATATAATATAAGTATATTATTATATTTTTTCTTTGTGTGTGTGTGTGTGTGTGTGCGTGCACACACACTTATGTATATACCTATATATACAGGTATAGTGGTTGGATTCACATACTGTAGGGTTAATAGAGTCATTATTCTAGATGGTTAATTTCTCAAATATTCAAATGAACAAAGTTAAAACATTAATATTGAGAATGGCCTTAATAAAATTCTCACCATATTTTTTTTACTTAATTTCAGCTGCCTAAGAATTTTAAAAAAGAACTATAATGTCTATATTAGTGCATACATACATTTTACAGTATTTGTATAGTAGTTATAATAATTTTATTTTGTTAAATATTTGTAAATGATAGAATATTTATAATAGAATAACAGAATTGGAAGGTACCTTGGAGGTCTTCTAGTCCAACCCCCTACATGAAACCCTACATCACTTCAGGCAATTAGTTATCCAACATCTTAAAAACTTCCAGTGTTGAAACATTTACAACTTCTGGAGGCAAATTGTTCCACTGATTAATTGTTCTGTCAGGAAATTTCTCCTTAGTTCTAAGTTGCTTCTCTCCTTGTTTAGTTAATTTAACATGTATTAAATATTATTATATAGTATATAAGTACTAGTGCAGTTATAGCAATAGCAATAGCAGTAGACTTATATACCACTTCATAGGGCTTTCAGCCCTCTCTAAGCGGTTTACAGAGAGTCAGCATATTGCCCCCAACAATCTGGGTCCTCATTTTACCCACCTCGGAAGGATGGAAGGCTGAGTCAACCCTGAGCCGGTGAGATTTGAACCGCTGAACTGCTGATCTAGCAGTAGCCTGCAGTGCTGCAGTTATATATACACATACATACATGCATACCTACATGCATACATATATACACATACATACATACATATCTAAAATCCATGTTATTTTGTATCATATTACCAGTAAAGATCATGAATGAATGAAGACTTACAATGCACTGTGCATGCTTCAGTAGACATTGTTCTAAATAATGAGGAATTTATTCCTCATAGACATACTACATGCTAACTGCTGGCTAGCACTTAAACTATTACCTAAATTACCCTAGCAAAGATAGAGCCTTGGGGATGTTAGCATTTGCTGAACAATTGTCAAAAGGAAATGCTATAGAAATGGTCCAGCATGAAGTTGCTAAATACCAAGTGCATATCTCAATGTACCTATAATAGCCATTTCCCAGGATGCAGGCTTGCAGGCTTCCTTGTACCAATTGACTTAAAAAAAAGTTTTTGAAGATTTCACTAATAAAATATATATTATTTTAAATACGATATTTAAATAATCATTTTTGGTAAATAAAATGACAGATGCCTGCAATCCTTACGTAGGGGAGAATGAAGGAAAACAAGACAAGACAAAGAAACTGGCTATTGTAGGGTGCTTCCTTTCCCTTTGCCCAATTGTGGTTGTATGAGTAGAGAAAAGGGTGTCTTTCAGCATAATACAACATCATCTACTGAGGATATATGAAGAACTGTGCTGAATCAGATCAAAGGCCTATCTCGTTCAGCATACTATTCACACAGAAGCCAAATGGATGTTGGTACAAAGCTTACAGATAGCTTAGGAGCCACCTTCCAAAATATAATCCCCACTGATTGGATTTCAGTGAGAAGATAATACTTCTGTACCTGAAACTCAACAACAAGTACACATTGCCAGCCATGTCATCATTTTCTCAAATCCTAATTTAAAGCCATCTATCTTGATGGCTATCATGTTAATAATAAGTTTAGCATAAACATTCCCAGGAACATGTTGCCCTTCTCCCTATTAACATTTCTCTTCATAAATAGCAGATTGCACTGCAGCTGTCTCTTTGATGCTAAAGGGGGGGGGAGTAGGAATTTCAATGATGTTATTGTTCCCCTCCCTCCAATTATTTGGCATAACTTCCTTGTGCATTTGTGTATTCTTTCATTTTGCAACTCTTATTGGAAGAGCTACTTGCAGCTGTCTTCTTTCTCTCCAATGGACTCAGTTTCTTGCCCTCTCCCTTTAAAATCAAGCTTTCCTATCTTCATTGTCTGGCATCTCCACTGCTAACCACTGCCAAGATTGGAGAGACAAGCTATCTGCCTTTTCTTCGGTGCGTACCCATACTTTAATTCAGCCACTTTGCTTTGCATATGTTATTTTCCTGGGAGTGCATTAATGAACAAAAATGCCATTTTAATTTTAAAAGGTACATGTAGCTTTCAAAAAAATATGCCAGATTTAAAGTGCTGTAAAAAAGGATCTCCATATTCTCTCTCTCCCTCTCCCTCCCCCTCCCCCTCCAGTAGTGGGATTCAAAAAAAAATTACTACCTGTTCTGTGGGCATGGCTTTGTGGGCGTGGCAGGGGAAGGTTACCACAAAATCCCTATTCCCTCCCCACCAAAATAACCTGCTCCCCAGCTCCGTTCTTCTGTTCAGGGCAACAGAAGAAGATTAGCTGGGAGGCAGTGGGGGCGGGGCCAGCCTATTTGCTGATTCTCCAAACTACTCAAAATTTCTGCTACTGGTTCTCCAGAACTGGTCAGAACTGGCTGGACACCACCTCTGCTCTCCCACCCTTTCCTGTCTTTCCCTCCCTCCTTCTCTCTCTCTCTCATTTTCTATACAGTGGGAGAATCCATGTCTTTGAACTCTTTAGCAATGAGTAAATCTTCTTGAAGATAATTCCCTGTCTAATCATTCTGATTGAGGAATTCAAAAGAAGAGCACAAGACAGTTACTCTTCTAGCTAAATTTGTAGAATCTTTTTTTCATCTTAGATAGCAGATAATTGATGCTGTCAGGTATATTTATCATGCTGTTCACTTATTGCATTGCTATAGCTATATAATGACCTTTCTGATCTTCTTCTTCTCCTCCATTGGAGTCCATGAAGTAAAGAACTATTTGGGCAAGAATGATTATAAGATGCTACCTTAACTGACTGTTGATTACTTTAATGAATGATGCCTATTTGTGGATGTGAACTTGGAAGAATCAGATTAATAGTTAGAATGCCTTACATTGGGGGATGGAGGGGAAGAACACAGAGATTTGGGGTTGAACTTCTGATTTTGCGTGACCCGTCAAAACCGTGCTTGACTAAACCACGCCCGATTAAACCGCGTTGCTGATGTCATCAACAGGGCGACAACAGCCAGCACGGAGAAAGAAGGGCGCTTTAAATAGCGCTTTGAAAGAAAGCCAATTCAACTTAAGGTAAGGGTTAGGTTTAGGGTTAGGTTTAGGTTAAGGGTTAGGGTTAGGTTAAGGGTTAGGTTAAGGGTTAGGGTTAGGTTAAGGGTTAGGATTAGGTTTAGGGTTAGGTTAAGGGTTAGGTTAAGTGTTAGGTTTAGGTTTAGGGGGGTTAGGTGTAGGTTTAGGGGTTAATTTTAGGTTTAGGGTTTACAGCGTGCTTCTGTCTCCGCGCTGTTGTCGCCCTGTTGATGACATCAGCGACGTGGTTTAGTCAAGCGCGGTTTTGTGGTGGAACCCTGATTTTGGATTGTAATAACAGTTTGATTTAGAGAGAGCCAGTTTGGTGCAGTGGTTAAGACATCAGATTAACAACTAGGAAACTGTGTGTTGTAGTCCTGTCTTAGAGAGAAAGCCAGTTGGGTGACCTTGTACTTTCTCACTTTCTCTCAACCCCAGGAAAAAGAAAGAGGTAAACCTTTGCTATGGAAATTGCAGGGACTTGATGTCCAGACCATGGTCAGGAGTCAAAACACTGACTCAAAGCCACCTTCCCAGCCCCAATATATAAATGATTTTAAAATGAAGGCTATGAATAAGTGAAACATTTGATTGGATGTGATTTTGTGTTTTGAAGAGATTGTATGTAATTGTAGCAATTCTGGGTTATTTTATTTCTGATGAGAAAGTCTAGTTATTGCTTTATGTTTTTTGTGTATCCACCTTCTCAATGTTTATATAAACTTCTATTTTTATTTTTCTGCAGAACACATCACAACAGCTTTGACAGCAATATACAGGATACTTACTATTTTTTTCCCAAAGAAGAACACCTACTGGACCAGTTATTTATACATACAAGATCTGCCTTTTCAGAAATCGTTCTCTCTTTACATTTGGTTACTGAACAATATAGAGATATGGATTCTAATCAAGTTGAATAACCTCAGCAACTATATTTTGAAAACAAGACAAATTATTCTTTAATTTACTCTCTGCTCTGATTTATATATTAACTGTTCCAAAATATATATTTTGTTTCTAAATCACTCACTGGAACCTGTGGTACTATTTGGTTTATTTATTTGTTACGTAAATAGTTTATTGTATTTACTGCATATATATCTCACCAAGTGATAAACTCTTAGCAGCTGAAAAAGTTGAAGAACATGGCTAATTCTAAAAAAGGCAGTTTCCCCCTAAATACAAATGTGTGTGTTTTTAAAAGAATAATAAATAATAAAGGTGGGATTCAAGTAAAGAAACAAAAATTAAAAATAATGAAAGGTGAATTAAACATCAGACAAAAGATTAGACTAAAGGTAGAAGAAGCTTAGAAAATTACACTGTAAAGGACCTGCACAATAGACAATGCAATATTCTATTAGAATAGAATAATAGAGTTGGAAGGAACCTTGGAGGTCTTCTAGTCCAACCCACTGCCTAAACAAGAAACCCTACATCACTTCAGATAAATGGTTATCCAACATCTTCTTAAAAACTTCCAGTGTTGCAGCATACTATCAGGAAATTTATCCTCAGTTCCAAGTCTCCTTCATTAGTTTCCACCCATTGCTTCTTGTTCTACCCTCAGGTGCTTTGGAGAATAGTAATATTCAACATTAAAGTAGGAGAAAATTCTGATATACTACAGATTTCCAGTCCACTCTCCACAACTCACATGATTGGCACTGGCATCATTTTAAGGAAATTTCGTAAATACATATTCAGTAATAAACACAGATTTTTGCTTCTCTATTTTAAGATATTAATTGAATTCTGGACCCAAAGTTAGTTTTGAAGAGATTTATTGTCTCATGAAATCAAGAAAAATTGATAATTTAAAGCTGACTTTGATGAATGGATGTATGTTCTGAAGCAATAAGATGTTTTTTTTTGTTTGAGGACACACTTGGTGGCTTTTAGTCAAATGGAACCCATGGAAAATAGCTGAGTATTGTTGTCAGTGTATATTCATGAACTGGAATGGGGCTTAGTAACAAGGTCAGCCAATGGGAGCTGAAATAGTTTGGAGCCTGGGCGTGACTTAGCTCTGTAGCTCTGACTCTGTGCTGAGCTCTAAACTAGTCTGCTGCTCTAAACTGAAACTGAAACTCCTCTCCTCTGCCTGTGTTTGCTTGTATTTGCTACCACGCTGGAAAACCTGTTTTTGGTATTGCATATTTACTTCATGTGTTATATTATATATAAAGAGAAGTTAATGAATCCTGCTGAATCAGTTACCTGTGTGTGCTTTCTTGCTGCAACAAACTCTGACAACTATGCATCTACCTAGCAAATTCTTTGCTGAATTTTGGGGTTAGGTTTTTCTTTTTAAGTATAAGCAGCCTATTTTAGGTTTAAGCTACACCTGGAGTGGTGTTTTTCAGCTTAGTATTATTGTTTTTGTTGGCATGGTTTGGGGACTATTTGTGTTCCAGAGACTCTTGAGTGGGTATGGGGTAAAATTTTAG
Source organism: Thamnophis sirtalis (assembly GCF_051295495.1). Taxonomy (NCBI): domain Eukaryota; kingdom Metazoa; phylum Chordata; class Lepidosauria; order Squamata; family Natricidae; genus Thamnophis; species Thamnophis sirtalis. Next base: position 52,844,847 of record NW_028261383.1, on the reverse strand, counting down.
ACTTATTTTTCCCCATTTAGGAGATTTTAACAGATTAAAATAATACTTTAAGACAATTTGAGGACAGATTTTTTTTTGAAAAACATATTTTAGATATTCTAAGCTACTGCTTTAAATGATTGCTCCAAATCTGATGCAGAAGAAAAGAAGGTTGATGAGTTTTGTGATTAAGCTCAATTTGAAATCAACAAGGTGTGTGCTGCTTCGGAAAAAAACAGAAGTGTCACGGCAAGACCAGTTGGAAACATAGCGGTCTCTGATGAGCTCCAAGAAAATCCAGCCAGACAAACTGCTGTTTGTGTGTGTGTGTGTGTGGGGGGGGGTCTTCAGACTGGAACTATCCTGTAGGGAATAAGGAGAGACATATCGGATGACCAAGAGGAACCGGCAAGTTCCTCGTTAGGTCAGAGAAAGCTCTTCAGACTCACGGCGGGGGCCATTTTTAAATGACTGCTCTGACCCCTAACCAGACTAGATTTTTGAGCAGGAATGGTTTTGGAACTGGGTGCTGGAACCGGGTGAGTGATTGGCCAACTCAGGTAAAAGAAAAACTTGAATTTGGATTTAAAAAGGGTCCTAGAGCAGAATTAGTGACTAATTGGCATTTGGGAAACTCCATGGAGGAAGGATAAAGCAGAGGCTAAAATACTAAAGCCCAAGAAGATTCTTGCTTTTATAATTGTATTTGGAAAAACTAAAAATAATAAAAGGAGAGAACTAGGGGAAAGTTTTTTTATGTGGATTTCAAATGTTTTTGACAGTTTTGACAATCATCTGGTATGAGTGTATTGCAGATTTGAGAGAGCCATCTGCTGGTGGGGAGAGAGTACTACCATACTTTGTGAAAGATAAAAGAGAAAGTGCAGCTGTGAAACTTGACCTTGACTACTGGAAAAGATAATTTGGAACTGTGAGAACTATTATGGAGTGTTTGTTTTAATGGTGAATAGTTAAGTAAGATATAAGAGAGTTATGCCAACATTATTAGTTGTGGATAATTAATTAAGTTAAATGTTCTTTATATTAAAAAATTGGTTTTGATGATGTATGTTGCTTACAGCAAAACAGACCAGAAATGAAATGTGAAATGGCAATTTGATTTAACTTTGAAGTTAATTTAAATTAAGAGATGAAGATGAACTAAAAGAACACATGGGTTACCCACAGAAATATGGCAAGCTGCAGAAAAAGAAATAGTGAAGATTTAAAATGGCTATTCTTCTCACTTAAGATGATTCTGGCCATATACAATAATTCATTATATTGGACAAGGAGCCATGATACAGACAGTATATGACAAAGCAAATTGGCCAGGCTGGCAAAGGAGTGACATAACCTCCTTATTTATTCAAAGTTTATGCTGAATACATGTTAAGGGAAGCTGGATTGGAAGAAGGTGATTTTAAAATGGGAGGAAGAAGAATCACTGATTCATGGTATGCCAAAAAAAAAAAAAAACCCTCTGATAGTAAAAAATGCAAAGGATATCTAAGTTTTAGTAATAAAAATCAAGGCATAGTGAAAAAAAGAGAGACTAAAATTAAATGTAAGCATGATCAACCTATTAATAACAACCAGTCTTAGAACTGGAAGATACCAAAATGGGTAATATCTGCCTTTTAGAATCCACCCCCAATAGTAAAGGAACAAGCAGTCAAGATGTACAGTTCAGGCTAGTACTTGGTAGAGCAGCCATAAAGGGTTTGAAAGATATTCAGATGCTACAACACACAATTTTGGGCTCAGGTTGCCCAACCTGATTATAGAGTCCCAGATATATACAAGTGAGAATACATACAATATATTAAGCACAAGAGGCCTCTTTATTGGTTAGACAACAAATGTTATAATAATGTAGTTTTGTTCTCCCCTCTCCTGTTTTTGAAGCTATGTGGTTCAAATATATAATTTAATGTTCTGCAAATTAAGGTAAAATAATGCTCCAATAGGCGCAAGTGAAATATCACACATCTCTGGTCATTATTATTTCTTTGCAGCTGGTTTTCAACAAGGAATGTTGAATTCTAATCTATTGCTATCTGTGCAACCTCCAAAATGCAATTAATTGGTAAAATTTCATCTAAAATTCATGGGAGGGGGAAAATGTACAGTTCATTAGAGAAGAGCGTTTTAAAGGACTTCATAAGCTCCTTGGCTCATCATTATTTCATTTAACTAGCTTGTTTTCACTGCTTTGCTCCAAGCTCTTGCCATTATACATTAGGTTTTTTTCAGTAATTTTCTTCTAACTAAATATACTGCATGTTTTCTTTTTATTGTAACAATAGATGATTTCAGAAAACTGCTTTTGAGTCATGGTACACAATAACAGAAACAATGTTGAGTTAACCAAGGTATAATCCTGCAGTAAAAATCCACTGTTCCTTCGGGAAGGCAAAATTATACATGTTTTCTCTGCGAGGCATCAGTTTGTATCTTTTGTATGGCTTGAAATAAATTAAATTGGTCTGAACATTGAATGAAACAGTTGAAATTATCCCAACTGTTTTCCTGTAATCATCTTTCTTTTCTTTTAACAGGGCAACTGAGCAATTAACCACTTATGCCAAGGGTTATTAACCGATGGTTTGCAGATCTTTGGGGCCACAATGTCATCACAGGGGGTCTGCAAAGGCTTGAAGAAGTGTTATGATTTAAATCTTGAGTTAAGTCTAGGGGGTCCATGGTCATGGGTCATGGCCACAAAAGATATTTAAAGGTGGTTAGTGGTGAAGAAAAGGTTGAGAATCACCAACTTATGCAATTTTTCTGCATCTAAGTAATTCAGACTACAAAGAAAATGAATCTTTTCTGGCAGATCTGTGTTTTCAAACCAGAAAAATTGCATTTTTCTGTCCAGTTTCTTGATCCTTTCAGACTGAGCATAGTGCTCATAGTTTCATGGTTTCATAACCATGAAAACCCAAATTTATTGTCAGCTCCAAAGTGAACCCTAGAAAACAGACAAAGACACTTGAACCTACCATATTTTTCAGAGTATATCACACACCTTTATTCCTCCAAAAGAGGCTTAAAATCTGGGTGCATCTTATAAACTAAATACAGCATTTTTTGCCTACCGAAACCCCATCCCTTCACCAAAATGGCCATACATAGCCTTTAGGAGGCTGGGGAGGGCAGAAATGAGCAAAAACCGGGCCATTTTTGCTTGATGTTGCCCAAGCCCCAGCCCCCAGGAGCACTCTACAAGCCTCCTAAAGGCTATTCATGCTCTTTTTTGAGAAAAAAATGGGCTCATTTTTACAAAAAACGGGTCGTTTGGGGGAAATCTGCAGAGTGCAACAACTTTTTTTAAAAAAAAATTGCCTCTTCAAAATCTTGGTGCGTCTTACACTCTGAAAATTTAAAACATATGATCTGGCAATTGGCTGGGAAACTGCCAGAAAAGAATTGTGAAAATGAAGATAATTGAACCACAATAGCAGCCCAGTAGTGCAGCAGCGGCCAGTAGCACTGAAGCAATCATAACTTTCCAAATCTCATTTATTTGCTTCAAATGATGGATATTTTGGAAGCCTTGAAACAAAAACATCTTCATAAGTTTGAAGTCACTGCAACAACATGCTCCAAAAGTGACATAAATTAGAAGCTTGTGGCCCATATGTCAAAATGTAGCTTCAGTACTAGACACTGAAAGATGTCTTTCTCTGAGGACTTCTTTCTTCAGCATGGACTGGGTAAAACACAATTTTATCCAGTCCATGCTGAAGTCATATTCAATGACTTCTATGTTTTGTTGGAAATATAAATCTAATAATGTTAGCTATTTACTGATTTACTGATCGCTGAGGGCAGAAAGAGTGTTACAGATTTACTACGTGTTTATCATTTTTCTTGCTTTCAGTCTATGACACTTTAAATCTGAGATAATTTCTTCTGCCTTTCTCAAGAGGGACACGTGCACAGGAACGTGCTCCAAAATCTTCTCCTGATGAAATGAGTTCCTTTAATCTAGTTTCTGTAAGTAAACCTTATTGGTATGACAGTTATACAGCTTATTTAAGTAATCATTGCTCAGGTCAATTTCCCACTCTTAGGAATGCACATAGAGAATTCTTCAACTAATAATTAGCTTAAGGCAGAAAATGTAGATTTGTAGCTCTTTCATGAAAGCTATGCAATGACCCTGCTTCAAAGGACACTGCTCCAAGGGCTCCAATTACAATCAGGACAACACACGATTTCTTTATCCACAGTCACTCAACTTTAATTTGCAAGTCCTTGTACTTTGTGATTTTTTTCTTGCTGTTTATCTTCAATTCGTGCATCTCCAGGTATTGCAATGTCAATGAACCATACTTTTTTTCTTTTCAATTATTGTTATGTCAGGTGTGTTGTGGGCCAAGTGCTTGTCAGTCTGAATTCTGAAGTCCCACAAGATCTTGACTTTCTCATTCTCTAAAACCTTCTCAACCTGATGGTTGCTGTACTCAAATACAAACTTTTGGCACAATTTCCAGTGAATGATCTTAGCAACGTGGTCATGGCGTTGTAGGTAGTCAGTTTGTGAAATTTTGCTGCACCCACTGATCAAGTGGTCAACTGTCTCATTGTTGTTGTTGTTATTATTATTATCAAAAAATAGTGGTAGAGTTTAAGTCTGACAGATTGGAGCTGAAAAAACCTTTACTATAAAAAAATAATAATAATCATGTGAGGTTTTGACCTAATAAAAATAACCTTTGTTTAAAAAAGTACCACTAAAGTAACAGTCATATGGCCTCTGTGAGGCTTCCATTTCCATATCATGAGACACAATGGACCATTAAGCACAAAACATCTCCTGACCTTCACTGATGCCTCCAAATCTATTTCTAATTGATATGACTTTGAAGTAGCTATAGATTAATTTTTCCCTGATGGTTTCATGAGAAGAACATCCTTTAATTTTTTTTAAAAAAAATGCTTGACACAGGGGAAAAGTAAAAGAAATATCCCCCAAAGGTGCTTTTTCAAGAATCAACTGGGCTTTCTTTGTTTTTCTTTGAGGACATTTCACTTCTCATCCAAGAAGCTTTTTCAGCTCTGACTGCATGGTGGGGAATGGAAGGATTTGTATTCCTTGCAGACAGCTGATCATTTGCATTCTTTTAGAGAGTCATTGTGGCCACTTTGAGGTTTATCTGTGTCCTCAAGGTGACCTGAGTAGTACAAATGGATATGGAGCCTCCCCAGAACTCTTAAAGGTCTGTGTTATACACTGGAGATAGACAATATATAATCCCTTCCCCTCTGTTGAGAGAGGGTTATTTAATTTTGACATAGATGGCCTCTTTGACCCTCTTTCAGAACCATGGTCTTCTCCACCCAAAATGTGGACTTTGCTGTCTTGAAAATAGTGGCATTTGTCATTTAAATGCAGATGGGCTGCTGAATCTTGTCCTGGAAGGTTTATTCTCCTATGTTGTGCTATAATTTATGAAGCGGTTGTTTTGTTTCCCCAAAGTACTGTACATGTTTCACTTGTGCAGATCTGTACATTGGGGAAACAAAACAACCACTTCATAACCACTTGGATGAGAAGTGAAATATCTTCAAAGAAAAACAAGGGAGTCCAGTTGCCTTTTGAAAAAGCACCTTTGGGATAACCATGACCTGGATGACTTAGAACCGTGATGGCAAACCAATGGCACGTGAGCCCTCTCTGTGGGCATGTGTACCATCGCCAGCTGCTCTTCTGGTTTCCGGCCTGCAAATGCGCACAGGCTAGCTGTTTTTTGCAGATGCTGGAATGCTGGAAACCCAAAGACCAGCTGGCAAGTGCACATGCGCATGATGCCCACCTGGTCTTTGGGTTTCTGGTGCGTGCATGGCTACCAGCCAGCTGGTCTTCACCCATGCCAGAACACAAGAAACCCCAAACCAGCTTGCCAATGTGCACGTGCACAATGCCAACCTGGACTTGGGGTTTCTGGCATGTGCATGCCCCCGGCCAGCTGGAATTTTGGTAAAGTCCAGGGATTGTGGGGGGGATTCTTTTTCCAACAGATTTGACCAGGATCAGTTTAGGGAAGGCTGTTCTGTCCTGAGATGCAGTGAAGGATTAATAGAACTCTGTTTTATTATTCTGAAATGAACTGCAGAAATCATTCAACTTCTCCAATATATCCTGATCTTTGGGGGCATAGAATGCCCATTCCACTCTCAATCAAAATTAGTTGGAGAATTGACATGTGATTCTGCCTCATTTACATGCCTTATTATTTTTACACAGATTGCCTAGGGGTGATGCTAAAAAGAATATAATTCCTGCTGTTTTGATAGTCATGATAAGGAAAATAATAAGAAGTTAATATATTAAGATACATTAGGATGCGGCAAAAAGAGTATTAACTAGACAGACCATATCTTGCATATGTTTTGATATCCAATTTGAAATTTCCCCTTATTTCTAGCTTGATTTATCCTTATTTCTAGGTTGCCCATAATCAAGTATCCCATAAGAGAGAATGTAGGAAGCGTAAAATACTCACATCACAGAACCTAGAGATTTCTGCCTTCTACTTCTGCTGATTGCTGGCTGCGAGCTGTTTGGCAGTTCGAGTCTCACCCACTCAAGGTTGACTCAGCCTTCCATCCTTCTGAGGTTGAGGATCAGGATTGTTGGGGAAAATATGCTGACACACTGTAAACTGCTTAGAGAGGACTGTAAAGCACTGTGAAGCGGTATACAAGTCTAAGTGCTATTGCTATGGTTACTTCCACATCTGGAGTAGCTATTACTATGCAATCTAAATGATTATCAATAATTTATCAGACCCTCTGATATCAGGAATCTCAATCCTAGAACAAGCATTTAACCTGGTCAAATCTACTGTGTCCTACATAACAAAAATCTATTCAAACCCAAAGACCTATGATGTATTCTACCTCTTTTTGTGCCATGATACCCACCATAATTAGAAATCCAACTGTAGAAAAGAGGGAGAAAATATTTTTTGCTGCACATAAAATATGAACCAGAGAGGAATCATCTCTGGGCAATGCAATGCTAAAGAATAAGGCTCTAAAACATATGATCACTTTTGTCAGTGTATTTATAAAATCTGACACAATATTCTACAACCCCTTTTTCCACTGGTTTCATCTCTTGCTGTATGCAAATTTGCTTATGCAAGACAGGGGTGGATGGAGAACGTAAACTTAGCATAAAGTGAGGAAATCCTGAATTAAAAAGATAAGGCTTAAATTGAAATGAAAAGGAAGGCATGGAATAATTTATTTGATAACACAATTATTTATTTGCATGTTTAGTTGAATAAATTGACCATCTGTACACTACATTATCATATACATCCAAATTTATAAAAAATGCGGAATATGTTTGATTCAGAATAAGTTTTCCCGCTGAGAACAAATCACACACCGACACACAGACAAATACACACAAACACACACATTCGTAGATTTTCATGGGTGTAGGTACACTGGTCTTGTTGTACTCAGGTCTTTTCCCATGTAAGATTGAGATTGTCTTGGCAACGTTTCAGCGAGGTCTCACTCGCCATCTTCAGGCTGGTGTTTTCGGCTTAAAGCTTTAAGCCGAAAACACCAGCCTGAAGATGGCAAGTACGATTAAACATATTGATGTGCTGGTTCTTCCTTTAACAAATATACCAGTCCAAATTATACACCATTAATAAATTGTCTGAAAAACAATCCACATACTTTCTCTAGTTTTTGGAGCTACAATATTGTTATGCCAATTGTTGAAAGACAATAATGAAACTAATTATGTGAGAATAAAGAACTTGTGAAAAAAGGGAAACAAATTGCATCTTACCATAAAAATTTTATCAGCATAAAATTTCTGCTATGCATCTGATCTTGTTGTATTTTTAAGGGTATTACTGAACTTTAGCTGCTAATATGTAAAAATCTCAATAGTTTGATACCAATAAGCAGGAATATCATTATTTTATTGGAAACCCTATTGATCCTGTACCTTCTGATCCTGGATGATATACACATTAGAAACAAACTCCACTTGTAAAGGACTAAACCTTCAAGAACCTATATAACACAATATCATTGCATTCTAAAAATTCTCTACATCTATTTTACTTGGTCATTTCCCCCCATTAGCTTTTGAGAAGTGTGCCAGATTTATCCACCCCCTCCCCACTCCCACAAGTATTGGAGAATATTTTCTATTGTTACTTAGTAATTGGTAATGTTTTGTTGAAAATCTCTGGGGCCCAGTCCCTTAAATGTTGAACCCCACATCATACATTAACATATGCATATTATAATATGCTTATAAAGTAATGTTAAAATCATTGGATTAAAAGACTGCATATATATAATCAAAATAAAATAAATTAATGATGACAGGAAATCAAAGAATTCCTATAGGATATAGTATCTTTTGAAGAAAAATAATGTACATATTCTCACTTTTAGTTACAATGTCTAATTAGCCAAATACTAATTATTTTGATAAATTTTGAGCAAATATTTTTGAAGAAACAAGTAGTTATATTGTGTTATGCCATGTTGGGCTATGTTGGGGTTCAGGATTTAAAGTACTAGTGGAGCAACTGCGGAGTATATACAGGGACTCAGCTGTCAATACTAACTCACACAATACTGAACCAGTGTTTCGTTTGTAGATAGTCTTTTTGTTTATAAAATTGATTATTCCATCAGTTAATTTGCATGTATTGTCTGCTTTGTTGCCAACCCCCAAATTAAATCAAATCCAAACTCATGACATACAGTATATTTCTGGAAACCATCCAGAGAAGTCAAGGTAGATGAATTTTCCTATCCAATTTCAGTCCGTCTGTTTCAGCATCATTCAGATTTTTAAAGCATATTTGTATATACATATTTATTTGTGCATTTTACATATTTTGTCCCCATAGAGTATATGCTTTTTGGAGTGTGTGGGGTGGGAGTGGAGCCTGTATTGGTATTAAAGTTCCAATTCATGTAAACACAACATTCCAGTCATAGACATATGTGGGGGGATAGGAGAATAAAAAAAGGGGATGATGACGTGTTTTGTGAGACACAAATTCTGCCATTTTAATGTTATGATATCACAACTAAATATGTAAGGGGCAGAACTTGTCATCCACATCATGCTCATTTTATCATCCTGGAAAAACTCTCATGTTCCCTGGATACACTGTACAAGTTCAGGAAATAAGAATTAAGTAAATTTGTATTAAGTGCTAAGAGCAGCTTATAATGTTAAAATGTTTCTTTGGAGTTAACAACATTGCTAATTTATTTGTAGCAATTATGGTTCTATTGTGTTTGGCCACTAAGCCCACATCAATTTGCATGTCAAACCTTTTAGTGAAGGTTTGGCAATATTTGCAGGTTCTGCAAAACATCAAATCCAATTGCTTAAATGCACAGTAAGGAATAGACAAAACATTGATAGCTCGATATTTTTCCCCTAAATCTTATAAAATAAGCAGCACGGAAGCTTCATAAGATTTGAATCAGGTATCAGTCATTGGTTAAACTGATGAAATCCTATAGGATGCTGCACATTATAGGGGCTTGCAGGTGTTGTGCTGCTGACTCTGCAGTTGATAAATTTTATAACTGTGTTTGTGTGTCACTGGATTTATACGCAGAAATATATTATTTTGTTTGGAGAGTTAGGGAAAAAAGTTGCTAACCTGATCCCTTCAGGATATACAGAAGAAATTACTACAAAACATATGAGGCTCATATAATAAGAGAAAATAGGAACAGAAATATGCAACTTCCATAAATTATCTACAAGGTATAACTCTAGACAATGAATGTTCTATACATAAAAGACTGTATTTCCCCCCAAGAATATTTGACACTTTTTGAGGCATTGCCCAATATTTATAAAAATGGCTTACTGTTCTTCTAAATTTGCATATTTCTCTCTCCAAATCTTTACACAGAGTGTGTTATATTGTTATTTATTTATGTTTCATTCTGCTGCTTCTCATGAATTTGACCAAAGAAAGTTTTGTCATATACCAACTATTAGACATTTGGAAAATGAAAAAAAGATAGACTTTTGAAGAAACTAAAGCATAGTCCTCCTAGTACAGGAAAAAGAAGAAAACAAATGGGGAATTATTGGCAAAAAAAATAATAATAATTCCATCCTCATCACCTAGGTGAGTCACAGAACATTTCAACCATAAAATGTTCTCTTTGCTTTTAAAATGTGAAGGTTTGTGATTTAATGTTTTCATGCATATGTTTGAGATCTGAAGTCTTTCTTATTTTTGTCGGGAGTGACACTACCAAAATAAATGAGTGGAAGAAGAAAAATGACTGTTTCGGAGATGCAATTTAAAAATATAATGAAGGCTGACCTATTTGGGGCTCTAAGTCTCTCTGTGTGTGTGTGTGTGTGTGTGCACACGCACACACACACAAACAGTTTTGACAGCCTAATGGTCATGTCCCCAAGCTCTGCTGAAATGTAGCACAAAACTGGATTGCTAACAGGTATAGCAATAGCAATAGCAATAGCAGTAGACTTATATACCGCTTCATAGGCCTTTCAGGCCTCTCTAAGCGGTTTACAGAGAGTCAGCATATTGCCCCCAACAATCTGGGTCCTCATTTTACCCACCTCGGAAGGATGGAAGGCTGAGTCAACCCTGAGCCGGTGAGATTTGAACCGCTGACCTGCTGATCTAGCAGTAGCCTGCAGTGCTGCTTTTAACCACTGCGCCACCTTGGTCATGTCGTCAAGATCCCCCCCAGCATACATTTGAATCAGGAGTGGGTTCCGGCAGTCATTATTGCCAGTTCATTCATGGCCACGCCACACACACATTTGATGTGCGTTGTGCACGCATGCACAGTGCCATAAAAATTGCTCTGCGCATGCACGGAAGCAAACAAACAAGATGGCATTGCCACTGGCATTGCTGGGAGAACCATTTCAGGGGCGTGGCAGGCCTGGGTCGCTGTCAGTTCCAGTGACCCACGCCAAACAACTACCAGCTGAACTGGTCCAAACCAGTAGGAACTCACCTCTGATTGAATGTATTTATTTAGAAGCATTTTCCCTTATCCCCCTTTCCCCAAACAGGTCTTTCTTAATGATGCCTTCTTGATGATGCTGGTGATGATATTCTCTTCTCTTATTGGCCACTCGAGGCTGTTCCAGTAGTCACTTGGCATTGCTTTCCATTGCCACTGAGTCTACAGGGGAAATTGAACTGCAGGCTTCCTCTGAGACTTTGGGAGACAGAAGGACTACTTTGTAAGTAAGTGGCTAAGGAAGTTCCATTTAATGAAAGGAAAGACTAGGGGTGACATGATAGCAGTGTTCCAATATCCAAGGGGTTGCCATAAAGAAGTGTGGGTCAACGTATTCTCCAAAGCACCCGAAGGCAGGACTAGAAGCAATGGATGGAAACTCATCAAGGAGAAGAGAAACCTACAACTAAGGAAAAGTTTCCTAATAGAACAATTAATCAGTAGAACAATTTGCCTCCAGAAGTTGTGGGTGCTCCAACATTGGAGATATTTAAGAAGAGATTGGCCTAGAAGACCTCCAAGGTCTCTTCCAACTCTGTTATTTCATTCAATTTACTTCTGAATAGGCATGCAAACGATTACCTGATTCATGTGAGAAGGAAAGTTACATTTCTGCATCTGGAACATGTTTCTATTGCTAAAGCCCATTCTCCATGGATTTTAAAGGAGCTTATTTTTATTTAGAAGCCAGCCCTGGCAGGAAGGAGTACTAGGAAGAGAGAGTGAAGTCATTTTTAAAACAGAATAAACATGATACAAACATAAAATTAAGTTTAGAATTACCATTTTTTTTGCCAAATGTTATTTTGGGATTGGGCTATTCTGGGAATAGTTTTCAATCCAGGTCACTTCTTTTACTTGAAATCAGTAAAATTACAATAAATACAAATAATAAACACAATAAATTACAAAAATTATTACAATATAAGAAGTAGGTCAATGTATCTAATACTTTTGTACTGCTTTTTGGGGTTTCCTTGAGCAGGGAGGTTGCTACTTCACATAATATTTCATGCACATGATTTTGTGCATGACAGTTTTTAGGATTGTTCATAAGCAAAGGATAATGTTATATGTGAATATATACAAGTATAATTTCCTTGTTATACACCACACTGAAATTCTTGCTATAAATAAATGGAAATTGGAATTCATGGAATGTTATTAACAGAACCTCAAAAGGCATTTGAGAAGGTGCTTAGAAAGTAATAATGAATATGGATTAAATTGCTTATATTATTTTTATTGTTTGATTATACTGAACTTGAGAATAAACACATACTATATAAACATTCTTCAAATTTATAGTATATTACCAAGCTTCCACAGGAATACTAGTAATACTACCATCACAGTTCTGAAAATGAATCAATGCTTTACTGTGTTAAAGAAAGGATGTTTTCCATCTGAATATTGGGGTTCTGGAACCTGTGGATCAGAGGTGAGTTGCTGCGAGTTTGTCCTGGCCTGGTTCAGCCGAACTGGTAGTATAATTGAGGCCTAGGTCGCAGAACTGGCAATGACCCAGAGTTGACCTGCCCCCGAACCAGTTCTCCAGTGTCTTCCGCCATTGCCGGCATGGTTCTGTGCATGCACAGAGCAATTTTTAGTCAAATGCGCATGCACAAGCAATGCACAGCTGGTGCGTGCATGCAGCAAACTGGTACTAATCAGTTCAGGAATCCACCCCTGCTTTAGATGCCAATTTTTCAATGTAAATCCTTTACATTGGCATAAATCCGCCTTTAAAAGGGAGCTCTGCCTTATCCTTGGCCTACACTAGAGATTAGACATTATCAACAACCTGTCCTCCATAGTATAAAAACCAACCAATCTGGATGAGATTAGTTAGCTGCCTTTTCAGGGAATATATAGAATTTTTCTGGTTCTTACTCTCAACTACTATAGGCAGGAATGGAGGAGAGCCTGTTGACAATTTCTTTCTAAAGAAAAATGATGGAAAAACAGATTCCAATACAATCAATCACAGTCTCAACACAACCAGATTTAAATCTCTCCCACAGATATCAAAAGCACCAGCAACTTAACTAGCTGGGTATTGTTATTACAAACCTCTTTTCAGATTAAAAACATATTTATCAAAATCATGCAATATTATTCATCTTTATACCCCTCCTACATATTTTGACCTACTCTCAAATGTAATTTTAATCCCCTGCCTCAAAATGCTTGATTTTATTAGAATTATTAGAATTTTAACACAGTCATAATCATTGTGCCATTAATTTTATTAATTATTCCCAGTTCATGCTTGTTTGTTTGCCTCTAGCTATAAACCTGGTATAAATTCTCAAAGAAGTCACCCTCCAAGGTGAAAATTGAGAATAGGAATTTATAGGAATAAAATTGCTTCCTTCATCCCATATCTAAAAGATATGTTTCAGTTTCCATTTACTAGAGATAGGTAGAAAGATAATGTTAGATTTTATATGTATGGAATAGGGCAATAGATTTTTAATTATACAATATTTTATTAGAATAATATATTCCCAGTAACTGTAACTGAAATAACATGCCAAGTATAAGGAATGATATGATAGTATAAGATTGAGTCATATTTGGAAAGACAATTATTGCATGCACGATACATTAGCTTAACATGTGTTGGTTACTCAACATGATTTGGAATTTTGTTCCAGCATCATCAAGACAGAGTCACATACAGTATATAACGTGTTCAGATTTATGTTCACCAACCATTTGCTAGTGTTCACTGTGTACCATCAGTCATGAGGCAAACATTTACAGGAAAAGACATGAAAGAATGTTTAGGACTTGAAAAATATATAAAACATGTATTGACTATCATTACATTATTTGAGAATCCAGCTTGCTGGAAGTACAATAGTCACTTAAGTCAGATACTATGATGCTATTGCCACCAATATCAAGGCAGAAGAGAAAAACCACCATACTTTCCATTCAAAGAAAACATATCTACATGCACAAAAAGTGATTTTTGTCATTTTGTATGCATATGGCATGATGAATGAGTATAATTTCACTTCAGTAATATGGTACAAATCAGAGGTGATATTCAGCAGCTTCTGACCAGTTCTGGAGAACCGGTAGCAGAAATTTTGAGTAGTTCAGAGAACTGGTAAATACCACCTCTGACTGACCCCACACCCATCTATTCTCTGCCTCCCGAGTCCCAGCTTATAGGGAGGAAATGGGGATTTTGCAGTAACCTTTCCCTGGAATGAGAAGGGAATGGAGATTTTACAATATCCTTCCCCTGGAGTGAGGTGGGAATGGAGATTTTACAGTATCCTTCCCCTGCCATGCCGACCAAGCCATGCCCACAGAATTCGTAGTAACAATTTTTGAATCCCACTACTGGTACAAGTGCATTTATTTGGGAACACCATAGCAAAATACCATTTATATCTTTGTGTTTGCATATGAAGCCAGTATGTAGAAACTCACAGTTTTCAAATCTGGAAAGAGGATGTAACCAGATTCAAATACATTCTGGAGTTTATTGTACATGCAGGAGGAGACAAATGGTGTCAAGATGTTGGCAGCTGTGTCATAATTCAAGACCACCCCTTTTGTACATGTGTCATAATGCCTCATCTACATACAACCAAGTGGAATGTGCAATGCCACATTGCTTTCATAATTGTGATGGAAGTAGCATGACTCCCATATTTGGCACTGTAGAACAATTTTAGCTATTGGTTTGCTTCTGGTAAATTTTCTGAGCCTGTGAATTATTCAGTTCAGTAAAGGAATAAGAGATTAATGATTTTTATTATGTTTAGCAACCTCCTGACTTCTCTTTCTGGACTTTTCTAGAAACTTTCATTTTGTCATTAATAAATGTAACATAATTATTGAATATATTATTTCTTCATTTCTTGAAATCAGCTTTTTTGACATGTCTTACTATTAAATGGGGTGGAATGGTGGTCACGGTTTATGTTATATTAATATTACATTAGGACTAGGTAGTACAATGTACAAAATATTAGTATTAGCATTGTACTGTGCTTCAAATATTTGTAATTAAATCCATTTCTCTCTCCCAAACAATCTTTGCCATAATGTCCTTATATTTTTAAGGCAATGGAATTACTTAATAAGCATTAGTGTTAGCTCTGATAGATGGCTAATTAGATGTGGATAGTATTCAGCAATACCAAGATCAAAATATAAGAAAAAGTGTAAGTGATCACCCACAAAGTAGCCATAGTTGACCTCTTTCAAAGAAAGTGACATTGTCTCTCTTCATAATGATGCCTTAACTAGTTTCCATACCCAGTCTTCTGCCATCTCCCAGATGTGGCAGGGATCCAAAGTACAGGCTTACATTGCAGAAGACCATACCCCAAACCTCAGGACTGACAAGCTCGAACTATTCCTAGAGTCAGGGTTCAAAATAGTATCCAAAATTAAATCAAAATTCAAGGCAAAGCATTCTTCAAAATTCCAATTTATTAAGAGAGCCATGTTGGCACATCTGGGAAAACCCGAATCTGAAAGCTTCCCAGTTTTCCCAATCCAGTTGAACATTAAGGTTTTGCCCCTATACCCACAAATCCATCACATAGTCTAATCTCCCACTACCATGCTGGCAGTTCGACCCATCCAGTTCCGGTCAAGTGCAGAGGTGCAAAGACAAAGGATGACCTTGGCTTTCTAGAGAGAATTTTGTTATGGCTACATAGCATCTAATTCTGTACCGTCCCCCATTCCATTTCCCCACATTAGAAAAGGCATATTAGAATAATAGAAAGTGTGGCAGGCCAAAGATCCAAAAGAAAATATGACTGCAGTCCTGACACCTAGGACATCTTGCAAGACATCTGTGACATACCTTCCAGCCAATGTCCAGATGAGCCTGGGTGATTTTATTCTATAGATTCTTTGCAAATTCACTACAGTAACCCATTAACTGATCTTCTAGCCCTTATTGTAGGGATCTAAATAAGGATACTGGATAACTATCTAAAATAATAATCTATAGATGTAATAAGTACAGAGAAGTATTGATTTTTGCTACGGTCATGAAGATATAGCCTCAAATGTGAGTTTGGTACCTATGTTAATTCATACGTGGCTGCTTTTCAATATGATTCCAAGTATCTCTTAAGTTTTAGGGACCACGGAGTTCTTTAGATTTACCTCTTCAAGGTCAGGGATAAGGTTCTCTGTGATCTCTCCCTCTGTAGGACTGTTTTTGATATTAAGTTATCACAACACAGAAAAGTCCAAAAAGAATATTTAAGCAGGTGGTGCTAAGGCTAAAATAGAATGTGATTTGTAAAGACTTTCCCACAATTCAAGAAGTGATTTATTCTGGGGAAAATATATATCAATCATTGGAGAAGCTCACAGTGCCAGAGAATGTTTAAAATACACAGAGGGAGTAGGAGACAAAAAAAAAAGAAAAACACATATTTCTTTATTTCCACTCACATAGCTTGTTTCTGATTGGCACAATATTTCAGAATTCTCTGCTTTAGATTTAGAGATAAAGACAGTCTTTGCTAATCATAAGGGTTGTTTTTTTAAAACCAATCAGTATTAATACTTGGGATAGAAAAGAGTATAGCAATAGCAATAGCACTTAGACTTGTATACCGCTTCATAGTGCTTTTACAGCCCTCTCTAAGCAGTTTACAGAGTTAGCATATTGTCCCCAACAATCTGGGTCCTCATTTTACCCACCTCAGAAGGATGGAAGGTTGAGTCAACCTTGAGCCGGTAAGATTTGAACTGCCAAACTGCACCTGGCAGTCAGCTGAAATAGCCTGTAGTACTGCACTCTAATCACGGTGCCACCTGGGTTCTCTATGTATGTATGAAGAGCAGAATTATCATTCAGGATGTTGCACTTTCTTAATTTATACATAGGTTAGGCACTGTTGATTTCAAGCACTCCTGGAAGATTAAAGGCACAACATCCAGGATCATATGGTATCTCAATTGCTTGACTGTATAATTTCATCCTACAAGTAATAGATCAAAAATCTGAATGTTCCCACAGATAAAGTTCTCAATGACTGTGGAGATTAGCCTTGAACTAGCAGACCAGATAAAGAGGAGTAGGTAGATAAGAAATATTAAGCGTAAGCAATCTAATGTCCTCTATATGTTATGGCAACAACAACAACTTCTATCATCCATGATTATTTGTCATGCTTGTGGGAGCAGATATAAATCCCCCAAACTTATTTGCAGAGACTCATCCATGCTTGTTCATAAAAATGAATAGGAGGAAAATGAACAAATATGCTATCTGAAAAGAACACAGAATTGCCACTATTCCAAAATGTCTTCCATTTTCTGTGGTCCTAAAGAAGATATTCTTCTTTGAGCATTTTAAAACTGCGTGGAGGAGATAGGTTCTCTCTCTATTGTTTACTGAAAGTTGTGAAGACTATACATGATATAACAAGTCTTCATGACCAAGAGCTGCTCATTAAGTAGAGGATTATTATAGATTTGAGGTGGAAATGAATTGAAATAACTTTTTAATTTTTTTCAGTGTAGGATCAAATGATGAGTAGGGCTATGTCAGCACAAGGGAAAGCAGGTGTTTCAAGTGTATAAAGTTTTATTGCGTATAAAGATTTATTTAGCATAAGCTCTCCAGAAGTGTGTGAACCACTAACGGTCAAGGGAAATTGGGCTGGACTTAGATCTCTTGACTGATGACATGTTTGACATCTCCCTTAGGTTCAGCTTGGTCATCTCCTACAGGCTATGAATGTCCACTGCAAGAGATGTTTTATCTTCTTACATTAGAACACGTTTCTTTCCTTTTCTTTCTTTCTTTCTTTCTTTCTTTCTTTCTTTCTTTCTTTCTTTCTTTCTTTCTTTCTTTCTTTCTTTCTTTCTTTCTTTCTCTTTCTTTCTTTCTTTCTTTCTCTCTCTCTCTCTCTCTCTCTCTCTCTTTCTTTCTTTCTTTCTTTCTTTCTTTCTTTCTTTCTTTCCCTGTCTCTCTCTGCCTCTCTCTCTCTGGTGGAAATCATATCTAACACATCTTCTTCTGATAAAGGGGAATGTTTATAGCTCCAGTTTGAAATGAAATCAAGAAGTGAAAAATACCCCAATCAAAGAACTGCCACACAAACCAACAATAAACAGTCCAACCAAAAAACTCATCAAGATCACACCCACCAACACTGATGGGACAAACCACTAGAATATAAATTGAGAGCATTTGCTACCAGTACTGCTGATGTTACCTAGTTGGGTAATGAAATGTCTGCAAGAAAACAACCAAGCACAGAAACCACCAAAGGTCTTTTACATCTTCTTCATATTTTCACAACAGCTCCTCTACATGATGAGTTGGGCTTAGAAGGAATGATTTGCCCAAAATCAAATCAGATTTTAATGGCTAAGGCGAGATTTGAACTCATGGTCTCCTGCTTTCTAGCACGATGTATTAACTATTAGATCAACTGGCTCTCAAACCATATGATAGAACTTTATATCAAATGTTCATTCTGTTCACTTCCTGGATTCTGATCCATAGGGTTTTTTCTTCTTCTTTCACTTGGGACTCACAAACCATTTTCTAACCATTTATGGATGTTTACTCAGGAGCTCATTCTAGTTCACATGAATCTAAAGGTCTCTGGATAAGAGTTAGCATTTAAATATGCACATGGAGCTGGTGCAGAGGACGTCCCAAGAATGGCCCCTGTAACACTACTGCTCCATGAGCTGTTTTGGTTACCAGTCAGCTTTCGGGTGTAATTCAATGTGTTGATGATCACCTTTAAAGTCCTTCACAGCATGGGTCCAGGTTATTTGAGGGACCATATTATCCGACTGGGATTGGTCCGTACCACTAGTGCTGGCAGAGAAGAGATGCTGTGGGTTCCCTCAGCCCAATTATTCTGACAGGCGGAGTCCAGGAGCAGGAGGGCCATCTCTGCTGTTACTTCTGCCCTCTGGAACATCTTGTCCCCTGATATGAGCTTGGCCTCCTATCTTTTTGCCAGTCAGTTTAGGGGGCCAGTGGTGGAACAGCACAATGCAAGAGTTTGATTAATAATAGAATCCCCCTCCACCCTTCCATTCCACCCCTGCCCTTCTCATGCACCTTTGATTTAAACATTTGTTTTTAACTTTTTATGTTTTAGCTTAGATGTAACTGTAAGCCGCCCAGAGATACCCTATGATAAGATGGGTGTCCGATATATTTTATAAATAAATAAAATGCATCAAAATATTTCCTATAACTATTAAAACATTTCAGAATCATATGACCCCAAACCAATGAATAATTAATGATATGCATACTAGCAGATGTTTAAATGACAACCTTACAGAGATAAACTTCAACTGTGATGAAGGAATCTATTTAAACCTTCAAAATGCCTACTTTTTTTTAGGATGGAACAGCTTGAGCCCCAAAACTATTAGCTATCTCTGCCAAGAGCATCCAGCTGATTATAATGGATGATTGACAGGACATATTATAAATCATAAGATGTGCAACTTAGATTGTATGGTTTTGAGGCTAGAACAAAAGAAAGCATATAGAAAACATAAGGATGATTAGGAGATTAGTGAGTTTCATTTTTCAGAAAGCTTTTAAAGATTTGTGCATTGAAGCCAAATAATTACTCTGTGACTTTATTAAGTAAGCCAGCTTTTGCAGTCTAGAAATATTTCAAACAAATAAGCAAACACTTTCTGAAAATACAGGTAGAAAAATAATCAAAACTCATCTCATTAAATATTGTGAAATAGGAAAACAAGCAGAAACATGACAAAAGTTCCAGCAAGCAAGAAATCAGTGGATATGTAGGTATGTATGCGTTCTAGGTTTAATAAAAACATTTTTGGGGGGGAAAGAAAAAAAGAATATAAACAATAATGAGCTTTCAGTTAGTTGTTTATTTAAATGTTCACTGTAGTGTGTTTTGTTTGTTTGTTGCTTGTGGGGTATTTTGGAGGGGAGGGTAGATTTTTATCCTATCCTTCACCTAAGATAGGGGAGGTCAAACTCAATTTCATTGAGGGCTGCATCAGGATTCTGCTTTACCTCGGGGTGGGGTAGGTGTGGCCAGCTCAACATCACTTGTCTTGGTGCTCTGCCAATGAAAATGGCCCCCTGAGCTCCGTTTCCGGCTGCGATGACCACTGATCTGGCCCCAGGCTCCCTATACACTCTTGTCCTAGGAGTTCACAATGATGTACGTTACACTCCCTCTTCCCCTTTTCATTTAAGTGCTCTAAAGACTGGGAATTAAGATAGGGCTCAAATTATCCAGTAGGCTTATCTAGTGCTTGAGCCAGTAGGGCCAATCAATGAAGGACTACGGTATGTAGCTATAGTCCGCTTCTGTTTTATAATGGGGAAATTTTGGTTTTGAGACAGCAAACCAAAATGCAACAGGACAGTTTTGATAGTAAGTGCCACTTACCAGCAGTTCCTATTAGAGATATCTGTGAGAAACCAGCTGATCTGAGCATATTTACAAGCTGGCAGAATGTAGTCTTACTGCTGATAAACAGAAAACAGTCCTAATTGCTCAGCATTGGTTAATGCTCTAGGGGTTAGATTTTTAGTCATCTCCTGAAGCCGTTTAAGTTCTTCTCTCATTAAAGCTAGTAGCATTCCTCATGTTCCTTGTTTGCAGACTCAGCAATGTTTGCTTTTGACTTTAAATATACTGCAGAAGTATAATTGATTCATATCACAGCAGGCATTATTTGTAGGATATTTCCATACTAGCTATGAAATAGTCCATTTAGATGTTTTGGCAGGGACAATACACCACCTGAATTCTATAACATACAGTATAGTGGATCCTTTTACCATTAATGGCTGTGGGGAAAAAATAATGAACAAGAGTTAGGCAAATCAATTGCTTTTCAATAGTTTTTATAAAAGGCATCAGAAAATAAAAATCAGCAGAATTCAGCAAGTCCCACAGTGATACTTGTGGCTTGAAATGGAAGTTCCCCATCTTACAAAAATCTTGGGATTGCAACAGAAAGACATCAGATTGTAAAGTCAGCAGTTAAGATTTGGTTTTCTTTCCAAACACTGGGACCCATTGGTGCGTTACGACCGGTACGCCCCAGTACAAACGTACCGGTGCCTGCTGGGAGCACCAGGTACTGTTCCGGTACAGTGCTCCGGAGGGCCTACCTCCCTGCCCGCACTCCTTACTGGTATTTTAAGTTTTCAGGGCTTCCATCCACGAAGCATACAGCGCCTGCGCGATGCTCCTCTGAACAGCTGGAGTGTCGCGGGCGGCAAGTACATGTGTGCTGCACGCATTCATGTGGACGATGCCCGGGCCTGTTGCACCGTACCGGTTGCAATGGGATCTGTTACCCACCACTGCTGGGACCAGAATGTTGATGGACTTGGCATAAGGTGGTTCATAGATGAATGTGACGTTTATCATGGTTTTGATGTTATTTATTATTTAAATTGTATTTTTAGTGTACTGTACTTTTATTATGTTTGTGGTCCTTCTGGTAGATTGGTGGCTATATAGATTAGGACTGATGATAGAGGTAGAGATGGAGATAACAGAGATAGAGATTAGAGATAGAGATGACAAAGGCAGAGACAGAGATAGAGAGACATGAATGCGTGCAGCACACATGTACTTGCCGCCCGCGACACTCCAGCTGTTTAGAGGAGCATCGCACAGGCGCTGTATGCTTCGTGGATGGAAGCCCTGAAAACTTAAAATACCAGTAAGGAGTGCGGGCAGGGAGGTAGGCCCTCCGAGTGATGGTAATCCTGCAGCAATCGAGTTGCTTACAAGGGAAAAGATCAACTCAGTCTATGCACCTTAATGTGGAAATTGTCTATGTCATTCGCACTGCCTTCCCTCCACCCCCGATTGTAAACTACGAATATATTATACTTTAGGAGGTACCATATTATAGATAATGTAACTTTATTAAAATTGGTGGAAAACTATTCAGCAATATGTAAGTGAAGAAAATCATGATGAATTTTGAAATCACTTATACACCAAGTTTGTTCAATTCTTACACAAAAGTATTTGATTTCACACATCAGGAACATTTGCAATAGGGTTTCCATTACTCTTGTCCTTCCTCAATCCTTCTCCCCCCTTTCTCAACCTTGCCTTTTTCTCTCTGTGCCACTCAACTATTTGTCCCCCTACCCTTCCTCCTACCTTTCGCCTTCCTCCTCCTCCTGTCTCTGCCTCTCTCCTCTTCATTTCCCTCACCCTACTTCTCCCTTCCTCTCCCATACCTGTAGTAACCTGCATGGATAAAGTTACAAAAACATTAAAATCCCCCATGTGTTTCTACTCACACTTCTTGTCCAACCCTATCCCATCTCCTTGCTCTTCTCCCCCTCCCTCCTCTCCCTTTACCTCTTTTCACTGCCTGACTCTACCTCTTTGCCTCCCTCCCTGTCTCCTTCCCCCTTCCTATCCCCTCGAACTTCCTGCCTCTGCCGCTCTCTTCCCACTCCCCTCTCTCTTCCTCTCCCTTACCTCAGCTAATAACCTGCATGGATGAAGTCTTAAAGACATTAGAATTCCCTGCTCTCTTCCCCCTGTCCCTTCTGCCTCCACTCCCCTTGCTACTTGACCCCAGTCCATTACTCCTCATCTCTCACCCCTTCCTCTCACCTCTTCCTCTCTCCTTCCCATCCCTCTCCCTCTTTCTCCCTCCCTCTCTCTTAGCTCTGATAATAACCTGCCTGGATGAAGTCATAGAGGCATTCAAATTCCTGCCTTCCTATTTGTTTGTGTCCACCCTCCCTTCTCTGCCTGGCCTGTCCTTCTTTCCTCCCCTCTCCTAATGGCCCCTTCCACCTTTGTCCACTTTCCCTTCCCTCTCCACCTTTTTGTCCTCCACTCCTTCCTCATCTTCCTTTCCCCCTCCCCTCCCCCCTCTTCCCTTTTTACCTGTTCTTCCTCCCATTCTCCATACCCATTATCCTCCTAGTCCCCTCCTCCTAATCCTGACTCTGACTCCCAACCTTATACTCCCTCTCAGCCTGTCCTTCCCTCTCCCCCTTTCACCCTCATCCTTCTCCTAATCCCTCCCCCCACCCCAAACCTAACCCACACTCTCACCCTTACTTTCCCCTGTGAGAGAGTTGGCTGAAAAAGGAAGGAAGCTTCCACAGAGTTCAGGAGTCTTATTGAAGAAGCCGCCCGGAGTCCTTTGGGATTGGGCGGCCTATAAATTAATTAAATAAATAAATAATTAAATAAATAAATAAGAGCAACTTGTCCCTAGGAAGGCAGCTTCACTCAGATAATTGAAAGTAATTGACATTTTAGCCTGCAGGGATGAAGTCATAAAGCCATTAGAATTCCCATGGAGATGGGAATCCTCTTATCTTTATCCTCCTATCAAAGGGCACCTGCTCCTCCACCTTCGTGACCTACACCCATGCCACACAAAGGTCTCTAGGAAGCTACCACACCAGTCACTAAAGTTGCAGGCTTGACTATGTTTAGGATAGACCTTGAAATAGATTTGTCCTCTTGAAATAAACAGAACTAAATTTAACAGATCCATTGATTTTAGTGGCACAACTTTGACAAACTTTGAATCCATCCCATTGATTGGAAAGACCAATAGATTGTAAACCAAAGTTATTCAGCCTGTCCCATTTAAACCATTGCAATATATACTCTGCATTGTTTTCTGTTGGAAAATGGGGGGGAAATCTTTAAAATTTATTGCTTTTTTTCTCCCACACTTTAAAGTGTTTGTCTTCCACCTTTCTCTCTATCACCGTCCTTATTTAGTCAGTGAGGCCCCTGTTTTCTCCATCAAAAAGGCAAGACACTATAAACAACAATGGAAATGGAATGTGGAGAGCAAATTAATCTGCATTTACATCTATCCTATCTATCAACCTGCTTGTGTGCATCAGTGACAAGAGGGTTTTCTGCTTGTATAGTGAGTTGGACTAGAAGACCTCCGAGATTCCTTCCAACTCTGTTATTCCATTATTCCATAGAATTACACCATGGTTCTATATGTGTCTACTTAAATGTAAGCTTTATTGAGTTTAGTGTGGCTTCCTTCCCAGTAAGAGAGTAAAGGCTGTAAATTGTTCAGGATTCTGTAAATTGTTCAGGATTAAATATTTAGCAAAGTAAAAATGTTGGTACCTTTTCAATCTGTGCTTTTGTTTAACTACCACCTACTTCAAATCAAACTTGTGTTCAACAGTGGCCTTGAAAAATGATAAGTCAAGTAAATCATATATATATAATCCTGAAGCTTAGAAGAGCTGTCAGCAACTTGACTGAAAATCTGGTACAACAGAGAAACCAAATATAACTGTGAATCAAGAAGGAAGGCACAGAAACAAACTGAATCACTGTATCCCTGAGGCCATGAGGAAATAAAATATTATTTGGTACAGGCAGAATAATAGGAATGAATGACATCTTGGAACATTCTCAAATGTGCTTTTAGCAACCACATCTAACAGTAAAGTTAGATTTTTCATTGTGAAGGAAGGAAGAAGATTAACCAATAGGCTGCAAAGAATTTATTAATCTCTCTCCATCACATTTTTCTCTTCTTTGGAAAGTCAATTTGGAATGTGATGGCCTAAAGTTATTTATAATTCAGCACAGCTTCACACTGGATTGATAGTTTGTTCTGTTATTAAAGTAGAAGCTTACTTTCTACCCAAATTCTGAAAATCACAAAATTAGGGCCAAAATTCTTATCAAATTCCTCCCTTAAGAATTTGATGTTGAATATTTTCAAGATGATGTATGAACAGTTATCCAGTTCTTGGAATCTACTTGTTTTGGCTTAGCCAGGATGGCCATTAAAACAAATATATAAGTAGGCAGAAAATATTTAAGTCTTGGCATTAATTTCGTTGTATTTAAGTACAATGACAATAAAAATTATACTTATAATTACTACATTTGGAGTGCTTACATAAAGCATCAATGTTTTAGACCCAGTCCCTCACAAAGCAGTTTGAAATTCACTTTTTTTTTCCAAGAAACATATGAAAGGATTTTAGTATCTCCCTTTTATTTTACAAAAGGGAAACTTCCAAATAGAAAGAAATAATAAATTATAAATACTTTCAACTCAGAGGCCCTTGGTGCTCTCTCAGTTTGCTTGTTTTCTCACAGACATTTCATTACCCAAACTAGGTAACATCATCAGTGCTAGTAAGGAGTGTCAGTTTATATTCTAGTGGCTTGCCTGCCAGTTTTGGTGGGGGTCATCTTAGAGATTCTTTGATTAAGCTGTTTGTTGTTGGCTTCTTTGGCAGTTTCTTGATTGGAATATTGTTTATTTGATCATTGGATTGATGTTAATCTTGGAGTTACCATATTTTTTGGAGTATAAGATGCTCTGAAGTATAAGAGGCACCTAGCTTTTGGGGAAGAAAAAAAGGGGAAAATCTGCCTCTGCCTTCCAGCAATTTGCCTCCTTGCAGCAAACAGCACAGGTGATATGCACTGTTTGTGGTGTTACATTTCAGACTATACTTGTACAGATGCACATTGATGTCGCTTTCTGGAACTATATGTTATTCTCTGCTATTTAAAAGAAGATACAATAGCACTGGGCCTCTTCAGATCAAACATTTATTTTAAAAAGCTTCTTCATTTTGTTAAGTTGTCTAAAAATGATAATAAAGCAGTCTTTAAAAAATGAGTCTAATAATTTGAACATTCTATACGCATTTATAGTTATTGACTTACCTCCTTGCAGCAAACAGCCTGTTTCAGTTTAGCCTGATTAGAAGAAGAAAAAATCTGCCTCAATTTGCCTCTTTGCAGTAAACATCCTGTTTTCACTTTTCACCTCCCCACGATCAACTGTTTCAAGCTGCAGGGATTACCGTAGCCTATTGCCACCTCAGCAAGCCCCATTTTCCCATTTGCTGCAATGAGGTAAAATGCTGGGAGGGAGAGGTCAAAGTGTGAGGGCCGGTGGGTGGGGCTACATTCAGTGTATAAGATGCACCCAAATTTTCACCCTCTTTTAGGAGGGAAAAGGTATGTCTTATCTAAAAAATATAGTAATCTATTCTGATCTGGGTGCTGATTGCACCTCAGATTAAACAAATATCTTCACACCATAGCAAACATTTCTATTTTAACTATTTTTCTATAAGCTCTTTATCTATACAACATTTTCCTATTCCATATCTCCAAAAATTTGTGGCTCCTCCAAAATTTTGAGTGGCTACCTCCCAATTGGGCCTGGAAAAAGAGGGATGCTGTGGGTCTTGTCTTCTAAGGGGTTACATTTAGCAGGACCAGGAGATGAGCCTTTTCTGCCATGGCACACAACTTATTGAGTGAGATTTCAATCTTCCAGAAGTCCCTCAATGCATACAAAAAAGCAATGAAGTCCTAGAAAGTCTCTCCATGTCTATTTCTGCCATTCTGATTTTGTATTTAAAAGTCTCTGTGAGTTGTGAAGTTGTAAGATTGCAATATTTCTCCTGGGCATTCTCTCAAATAACTGTGAACTTGGTGGCATATTTCTCTGTTAATTGATTTAGGAAAATGACAAGAGAAATTGTAGAGAATCCATGCAAGATGATATGTGCTTCATGAATAAAATAGTGAACCTATGGGCATATGAATGAGAATATGAAAGAGAAATGTGACTTGATCCTAGAAGCCAGAGGCACTGTAGAACAGAGGTCCCCAACCCCCAGGCTAAAGCTCACTACCAGGCTATTTGGAATTGTGCCACATGAGCGTGTATGCATGAGCAGCTCAAACCTGGGCAACCAGTGAGCTGGTGGGTGCTCACACATGTGGAAAGTTTGCTGCTCGCAGAAGTCAAGCTGCGCACCTACGTGATGGCCCACTTGCATGGCACAGTTCCTCTCTCCCCCACAGGTGGACCACCAAACCTCAAATGTTGGGGACCACTACTGGAGAATGAAACAATTCTTCACTGGGAAAATGGATTGTCCAAAAGTTCTGTGGGCCACAGCAATTCAAAGAAATCCACAGTATTGCTCCAGTTCCAATAAACAGGAGCAAATTCAGAAGCACTTGCCTTGAGCTCTCAAAATAGACACGGCTGTAAGAACAATTCAGTCTGGAGCCTATTTAAAACAAAAGATAGCTTTGAAAGTGTCCTAAATATTTTATTGTTGAATTTCCCATAGTACAAAACTTTTTTCAATAATAACGAGAAAGGGGATTTTTTAAAATGAATATAACCTAATATAATACAATATGATACAATTCTCATTTTATTTCTATATTGCTCTTTCGCATCCAAGAGCCAGAGCAGTTTACAAGAGAATATTAAAAGGGTTCTTAAATAAAGTCATGCAATAAAGCCAACAGTCTTAAAAATAATAAACACATAAATTATAAATGTTCATTGGGAAAAAAAAGCTTAGACAATATAAATGTCAGTCTAGCTCCAGAATGGTTATTATCTTACAAATAAAGATTTCAAAAAGAGCTTAGCTAAGAAGGTAAAATCTTTCAGGACGGTTTTCAGACAATACAGTCTATGTGATGTTATACAATATCCTACCAGTTGTCTCTTCTTATAACAACCAACAATTGTAAATGTAGCATATGGACCAAATCTTGAACTCTGGTCAGTAAGCTATATCAACTATAATCAAAGTATCATGGCAGAACATTAAAATATAAATAGCATAATGTCCCCACTGTGTGTGAGATGGGTACTGTATAAATTTGTTTAATACATAGATAAACATCATTCTATACAAGGCGACTTTCTTTTATTTATATCATTGGTTGTAATTTAAATGAATTATGCTTTGGGAAGATGGAGTTATGAACTAAAGTTTTCCTACCATTAACTGCATGACTTAGTCACAAACAAACCACATGGTTGCATTTTGCAAGAGAAATACATTTTTTTTATATTCTTGCTATTTTTATCTTCATTGTGCATTACTGAAGAGCTATGCTCTCAATAATGCCCTGATAATTGATGAAATAATGCAGAACTGAGCCTTTTCTGGCCCTGCCAATTACCTCCCTATGACCAATTAGATCCCACAGATTAGGCCTCCTCCGAATACCATCTGCTAGCCAATGTTGATTGTCGACCCCTCGGGGGAGGGCCTTCTCTGTGGCTGCTCTGGCCCTCTGGAACGATCTCCACGTGGAGATCCGGACCCTCACCACCCTTCAGGCTTTCCGCAAAGCCACTAAGACCTGGCTGTTCCAGCAGGCCTGGGGCTGATGAGTTCCCAGCCCCACTTGAATTGTTGCAACTGTTGCTGTGTTTTTAACTTGCTTATCTTTTTGTTTTCTTGTTTGTATTCCCCTTCACCTTTACTTGTTAGCCGCCCTGAGTCTCTCGGGAATAGGGTGGCATACAAATGGAATAAACATCAACATCATCAACACCTTGGGCCACATCTGGACCTTTGGTTGTCCCCATCTGGCCCACATGGGTTGCTTTTATTTTGAAGTTGACTGCTATTTTTTTTAAAAAATACATATGTGCATGCATGCATGCCTATGCATTTCACAGCCCTATTGATTTGGCCCTCTACAACAGTCCCATTTTCTCGTGAAGCTCCTTGGGAAAATGAATTGCCCACTCCTGAAATAATGGATGTGTCAACCCTGAAGCTGATCTGGCCAAAACCATCTTGAGGCTTCAGTGCTGCCACACTAGAGCAAGGGATAGGGAGGGGGTTTAAAGATAGCTGGGGGCAGGGATGGATTCCAGATTCTTTTACTGCCAGTTCGCTCGGGGATGCGCTTTGGGAACTTGCACGCTTTGGGTGCATGCGCAGTAGTGAAAAAATTGCTTCTGTGTATGTGTAGAAGCAAAAAACCAAGGTGAGCTGGGAAACTTTTAGCTACTAGTTCTATGGACCAGTTGAAGAGCTGCCGGTAATTACCAAAATGGTGGTGACATCAAAAGAGCAAACTTTTTGCCCTATTTTGAACTGCTTAGATTTTTATAATGAGAATAGGAATAGGAAGCCTTTTGGAGACAAACTGCTTTCATGTCTATCCTTAAAATTTTTAGCCTTTGCTGTAATGCCTCCCCTTCAAATTCTTCAGCAAAGTATCTCCAGTTTGGTGGCACAGCATTGACCATTTTTTACATCTTTGGATTGTTTGACAAAGGTGGCAGTGAGAATGCTTTGCCTTTGA
Source organism: Thamnophis sirtalis (assembly GCF_051295495.1). Lineage (NCBI taxonomy): Eukaryota > Metazoa > Chordata > Lepidosauria > Squamata > Natricidae > Thamnophis > Thamnophis sirtalis. The sequence goes on along the minus strand of NW_028261383.1, from coordinate 52,815,706 downwards.
CAGGTCCCTTATTTCTTTTCTTTCCTTATTTAAAAAAAACTACAACCCCAAAACAAAAGCATGTTACAAAAAAACTTGCACTACTGAAAATTGGCCATTTTGTCTTTAAGTTTTGCCTGGTGATCTCAGGCTTCTTCTGGCTGCACATGGCCTGAATATCAGATGCCTGCTTCCTCCAATTCTTTGTTATAATGAGGCTAAAGCCTTGTCTGCTACTGTTTGATCTAGCAACCATCCTTTATGCTTTTGCAGTCTCAAATCTTATCCACTATAATGAGCACTTCAAGAGGCTATTCTTGAAGAACATCTATTAGATGTAGGCTTCTTCATAAGTCAACACAGAATCTACAATGTATTCCATCTGGTATTTCTATAAAATGTTTTCATGTCACCTCTAAAGTAAGGCTCCGTTTCTTTCTGTCTAAATAATGCAAGCTTTTGTAAAGCCAGCAAGATAGAAGCAATTTCTACCTTGGAACATGGAAACTTTGATGGAGCTTGTATTTCTTGTAACAACACCAGTCGTTTAACTGTTATTGCAAGGCTATCATTTCATTATGATTTTGGGGGGGAATAAATTATGACTGCAAAATAATATGAAGTATAAAACTAGACCTAGGCCTCTAACTGTTCATGTCTGCCTCGGCTCAAACTCTTGCCAAAAAATGGGTAAACAGATACCTTTTTTATTGTGAAGTAATCTTGGTTGAGGCATTAAAATTCTACCGCTATAAAGAGATTTATCTGAGATTTATGGGCTAGCTCTGGTTCTTACGATGGAATTTGTGTTGCTACTTTTGGCCCTCCTGTTATTTTAGTATCTTTGCCTACTATAATAGCAGGCTCTCAGTGAGCCAACTTCCACACCTTTCCTCAAATAATATACTCACCACATCAGTTTTGTGCTTTCCCCCCATTCATGATTCAAGAAATTAACTTGTGAAAATGTACATTTAATTAGTATGTGTTCTCTTGTAATCAGTATAATAGTACATAGCCTTAATTGTATGAGTTTGTTGCTATGGAGTTCCTGCCATGGTAATAAATATGTGTAGATTACCCATTATGAAACAAAGCATTTCTGCAGCACTGACTTAGAATAGGTTGTATTTTATTGATTTGTGATACAATTATTAAGTGGGTAGCATACTTGGGGAAAAGGCAAGAACTGAATTGGTTTGGAAATTGAAACACCTAAGTGTATAATCAAAACTCAGGAGTAAACTATGGACAAAGAATTAGTAATAAATAAAATAGAACAATAAATAGATCAAAAAAAGTCTGCTGAAAATGTTGTACATTGCATTTTTATTCTTCCAAAATTATTTAAAGGAACTCAATCAGAGGTGGTATTCAGCAGGTTCTGACCAGTTCTGGAGAACTGATAGTGGAAATTTTGAGTAGTTCGGAGAACCAGTAAATACTACCTCTGATTGGCCCCGCTCCCATCTATTCTCTGCATCTGATGGAAGGAATGGAGATTTTGCAGTAACCTTCCCCTGGAGTGGGGAGGAAATGGAGATTTTACAGTATCCTTCCCCTGCCCACCCACCATGCCATGCTCACCAAGCCACGCCACACCACACCCACTAAGTCATACCCACTGAACTGGTAGTAAAATTTTTGAATCCCACCACTGAACTCAACATTCTACCAAGCACAACAAGTATCTGAAAACTGAGTAAAACAGGACAAGGTTTGGAATATATGGGAAGCTGGCAGAAGGAAACTGAGTATAAAAAAACTGAGATCATGTTAATATAGCTCAAGTTAGGGGGAAAACTGTGAAAATAAATGCCCCGGGACAACCTTAAGGGAAAGACATTTGGGCAGCAATTCTGAATACAGATAGTCCTCAACCTACAAATATTGATTCAGCAATTGTTTGAAGTTTTCATGGTGCTGAGCAAATGGTGATTACAGCCAGTTCTCGTAGGTCTGACTACTCCAATACTCATGCAGCCATGTGATTGTGATTTGGACTCCTGGCAACTGGCTTGCACTTACAATCTGTAGTAGTGCTCCATAATCATGTAATCATCATTTGCAATTTTTCCTGTTGGTTTTCCCAGAAAGTCAATGACAGGTTGCTATTACCAGCAGGGCAGCTCACAAGTTGCTGGGCTAATTCTCCCCAACCCGCATACCCTTCCCTATTGGTCTTTCTGTGCTTCCCCTGCAAACCCTAGAACACCTTTCCTGAGCCTTCCTGTGCCTCCCCCGCACCCTTGTGTACCTCCTCAAACTCTTGTGCACTCTCTCTGATCCTCATTGTGCCTCATTCCCCACACCCTCATGCAACCTTACACAACCTCCTTAACATTTGCCATGCCTCCCTTGCACTTGTGTATCTTTCCTTCATTTCCCTAACACATTTTGCCACTTGGGGAAAAAAAACAATTGTGGGTCTACTTGCTTGCTTATAAACCACTTGGGATTTGCAACATTCTGTGGCTTTTACCATTGACTTGATTGTGGGAATCCAGCAGGAACTTGCTTAACTCACTTAACATCTGTGGGATTCAATTAACAACAGCAACTGGAACTGCTGAGATTGCCGTGACTAAGTAATGCAGTCACATTTACATCTGTGTGTGTGTGGGGGGGGGGGATGAACCAGTGAAAGAAAAATCCAGTTCAAAAATAGGTTAAATAAAGCAACACACACACACACACACAAACACACAAGTCTGCACCTTACTTTGTAACACAAAGCCAAATACAGTACTGTTGGCAAAGAATACCATGCTTTTTGTATCTTGTTATATAAGCATTAGATGCAGAATTGTCAGATCCAAGCCCAAATATGAACACAGCAAGATCCAATCAAGTACAGTCCTTTATTTGCTTGCACCTAATACAAATTTATTTATTTGTCTTTATTTATTTCGTCAAGTTTACATAGTGTATATTGAAGGTGGTGATCTTTTGAGAGCTATACGCAATGAAATTTCATTTTAATGTATGCCAATTAGTGTACATTCAAAGTGACAGTAAAGGTTTTTAAGTAAGTGTTAACTAAATAAGTAAAGCTGTACCTTCTTATCTTACAGATGTGTCCTGGGAGATATTAGGGTATGGCTACCATGAACTTCTTCCCCTCTTCTCCATCCAGCTCTGGACTGTGCAATTTCTTAATTCATTTCTCTCTCTTTGCTGCCAAAACTACCCTCCCCACTGCTTCTCCAGATACACATTTCATCACAAGAATGTTCTAAATCACATTGCTGAAACGAAAAACATATAATTCTTTCTTCAGTGGATACTTGCTATTATACTGTAGTACTGTGAGTTGGATCTCAATTTCCATCTTTACTAGTATAAAAGATTAGACAATGTATTTCAAAAGTTTGGAAGATTTTCATATATAGCATGAAGTAGTAAATGAAGGTGATTAAGGGGAGTATTTTCAATGAATGTGAATTCCAACATCTTCAAAGATGGAAACTTTGGCTTTGACATGAGCCAATGATTTATAAGATTACATAAATAATTTTGCCTAGATTTTTCCTGGAATGACATGTCAAAAATATCTGACATGTTCATACACTTCAATTTTTCTACTAAAAAAATTCACTTAGGTATATGAATGTGTCAGGGAGGTTTTTGATATGACACTCTAGGAAAAAAGCTCATCTCATTTCCAACATGTTTTGGTTGTTCTAAGTTATTATTCTACTAATGCAATCTTCAAATAATTGGACCAGGCCTGGCATCAATAATTACATCCTAAAGCAATTACCAAGGTAGCTTGACTCACAAACTTGTAATATTTCACTCCTTTGGCATTTTCAAGTAAACCTGGAAAACAGGCTGATCAATGAACCAATTTAGTCTTCATTTTATTCTATTATTCTATACTAATTTACCCTGCAGAGTTTCTAAAATGAATTTCAAAATGGTAGCCATGCATCTTGCCACTGTTTCTAAAAGTCTGTTTTGTCATTTCAGGACAAGGATGTGTCATGCAAATCCATCAATCTTAATGATATTGCATGACATGTCAAGTTTCTTCTCTGGCTGGTGAATTAATGCACACACGCAAAGTAAACTGAAGTCTTAAAATCAAAGACAGAGAAAAAAACTACTAATATTTTCTTGTCTCCTCAAAACAAAACCAGGTTAACAGTACTCCCAAACATGACAAGAAAGGTCGATGAAGAGAATTCTTCTAATCATCCCTTGTCTAGTTGTGCTTGTTTCCCAATTCTGAGTCAATTGAAGCTGTTTATCTGTTTTCTATGTTTTTAGGGGCTACTAGTATTGCTTGAATGTTACAAAACATCCATGAATGGCAGTGGCAACTGAAAAACTCTGCACACTGTAACTCTCTTGTGATCTGTCAATGATCAGGTTAAGGTGATAAAGTTGGGCATTCTGGCTTTCATTATATGCTTGTTGAATTTAATATATTGTTTTATCTTCTCTCTTGCTTCTTTATCTACCATTATGCCTGAATCACAACAATCACTCTTTCAGTTGTAGTTTAACTAAATCAATGGTATTCATTATAATTCAGTTAGGATTTCCCACTTGCCATGCTGGAGAGCCATGTGAGATAATTATTTTTAATTCAAAATGGATGCTTTACATGAGTGAGATGAGGGTTGGGGGTAAAGGTTGGTGATTGAGTTATATGGAAAGAAAATGATTGCTTTTTAGATTTGCAACATTGAAAGATACTTTTTGAGCAACAAATAATACTCTCATTTTCATGCTTTTGAAATAACTAAAAGACTTGTATGTATGATGATACTACTTTTTGTTCTATGAAAATAATGATCAATAGGAATTGATATCAATTTCAGAAACATTTAGGGTAAATCTTACACATTTATTGAAATTAAATTTGGCATCTCAAAGCTAAGGTATAAACTTTTCCAATTGCTATTAAATTCTTTATATACTTCATACATGTATAACACCACAACAAACTTTTTTTTACTTATCTCTGGTTGATAGTAATATGATACCAATTCCTCACCAGTTCCATTTATAATCTTAAACCGAAAGTAAAGGTTTCTCTTGCACATATGAGCTAGTCGTTCCTGACTTTAGGGGGCGGTGCTCATCTCCATTTCAAAGCCAAAGAGCCAGCACTGTCTGAAGATGTCTCCGTGGTCATGTGGCCTGCATGACTAAATGCCGAAGACACACGGAATGCTGTTACCTTCCCATCAAGGGTGGTTGCTATTTTTCTACTTGCATTTTTACATACTTTCGAACCGCTAGGTTGACAGAAGCTAGGACAAGTAATGGGAGCTCACTCCATTACAACAGTGCTAGGGATTCAAACTGCCGAACTGCCGACCTTTCTGATTGACAAATTCAGCATCTTAGCTACTGAGCCCTGTGTCCCTTAGCTATATTTAGCTACACCTTATTGTATATCTTGATTTGCAAAACAGACAGCAACTGGGACACCATCTTAGACAGTTTCATGTTTAGTGTCCTTTCATAATTTCACTGAAGTGCTTGGATAAATCTCTGTTTATCCCTCTCACCCTGCCACCCTAGGTAAAGAAAGTTTGATCTACGTCTAAAGGGAGGTATGGAATAATACTTTAGGTATTGCCTAAATCTGTGAAAGAGCTTACTGGATGTTTTTAGCCCATTTATTCTCTCATAATATAGTTTATCTCAGGAAGATATTGAAGTAAAACAGAGTTTTTTTGTATTAGCAATAACAATATTATTTCAATAACAATATGAGCATAGATCAATTTAATTACAATAAATGTTGGGAAATGTTGAGATACATTTTCAAAAATATAAAGAGCTTCCAATTAACTTTGTATAAAATGTCAATAAAATAGTTTTCATTTTTAAAATTTGGAATTAAACAGCATCTTGGGAAGTAAAAATAGAATTTATCACATTTTCGGGTACTGCTGCCTTTAAAATTGAGGCACCCAATTTGGCTTGGAGCAGGGAGGGGATGTTGGGAATTTGGTTTCTCAATTTAGAAGACAGACATTAACTTTACAAGGTGAACTTCCTCACCTCTCCCAGTATGGATCACAAATCAAGCAAATCAAGAACTTAAGGGATCACATCTATATATAGATATAGAAACTATTGATGCAAGATACTGATATATGTGGTGTGTCCAAAAATAATAATAAAAGACACTGATTAGATGCCAGAAAAGATAGACACCCTTAAACTATATTGCATCTTCCCTTGTTTCTTCCAGAGCCATGGTGGCGCAGTGGTTAGAATGCAGTACTGCAGTCTATTTCTGCTAACTGCGGGCTGCCTGCAATTTGGCAGTTCAAATCTCACCAGGCTCAAGGTTGACTCAGTCTTCCATCCTTCCAAAGTGAGTAAAATGAGGACCCCAATTGATGGAGGCGATATGCTGACTCTGTAAACCACTTAGAGAGGACTGGAAAACACCCTGAAGCGGTATATATGTCTAAGTGCTAGCACTAAGTGCTATTCTTTGATCCTCACAAGATGAAAGGACTCCAGAATATACTCCCTACTGATTAGTTTATGAAATTAACTATGTTTTAGACATTAAACAATGGTTGTGAATAAAAAGAAAATACAGTTTTATGCACTTCAAAAGAAGACATGGAGGGGAAAAAAACAATTGTGCCCAGCATTCCAGGTAATAAAACCTCCATTTGGTTCTCAAGCTTTTATATTTAGTAAACAAGTGAGCAGTTAACATCGTAAATTGCCTGGGATCTATGGTGTGTTCTGTGAGGCAGAACTAAGAGAATAATGGCAACATTGGGTGACAGGCCAACATTAAAAAAGTACATTATATAATAAATGTTTCACTCAACTCCAATCCGGCAGCTAAAAAGTGAGCCAATCCCACTGGATTGGTTGGCCTTCCTTTGTTCTTGAATATGTTCTTTGTCCCTAGTCAAGGAGGTAACTATTCTAGCTAATTTATGTTATTGTGTAATTAAGTCTTCATGAAACATGCAACAGCTCTGATTAATGTACAGATCCCCCATGTTGTCCTAGTGATTGATCTAAAGCCAGCCTATTTTGCTAAAGTAGAAGTGGTGTTTTATGTCAACACAAGTAGGGCAGAAACACCATTTGTGTATTTGGGCTGTTAATTTAGGAAGGGAGGGAGGAAGGGTCTGAAAGAAATGAAAGGAAAGTAGAAAGTAAAGTGGAAAGGAAAGTAGAAAGGAAAGGAAAGGAAGAAAAGAGGAAGAGAGAAAGAGAGAAAGAGGGAGACTGGCTAAAAAGGAAAACATTTCCCTGAGCTTCAAAACAATGCATGGAAGTCATGTTAAATGCTAATATCAACAGCAATAAGTAATAATGAAGCCCTAAATTCCAGGTAACAGTATCTATCTATCCACTTCAAATGGAGAATTTTTGTGGTGGAAAAAAAATCCACACAAAGCTGAACCAGAAGTTCTTGTTACATTGGGCTTTATTTTTACCACTGAAAGGGCAATAAAACCTTCCTACTCAGACGCAATGCACGTTTTGACTGTAACAGAAAAGTGGGAACTGTTTTGAGTGGCTTGCCTAGGAGTTTTAGAAGACTTTATGGAAGCTCCGGGAGGCAGTTTTGTGGAATGTATGGTTAACCACTGGAATAAGTAATCAAATGCAATTCTAGACGACTTTGCTCTTGAATGTCCCCTTCCTGTCTACTAATCTGAGGGAGCTGCTGTCAGCATGTTGGGGTTCTTCTAGACTGAAGGCTGTAGCTGGAATAGCAGATAGAGACAATGGTAAAGAAGTCCTTTGCACAGTAACATATTTATGATTTGGCAGAAAAAAAATTGAAGGAAGGAAGGAAGGATTACAACCATAATATCATTCAAAAATATTAATTAGAGGAATACCGGCATTAAATACTCTTGTACCTTGTACACTTAGGTAAGCAGAGTCATACCTGGCTTCATTTAGAAAACTTCATCTGAACTGCATAGAGTTAGCATCTTACAACAATCTGTCTCATAGAACAATTGAGAAAATTGAATTATAATTTATTTATTTATTTATTGAATTTATATTGCCGCCTATTCTCCCATGGCCACTCAAGATGGCTTAGTGACTAGAAAACCACATTTAAAACAATAAAAACTAACGAAAAGAATCAAATAAATTAACATAGTACAATATAACAAAATCACCCTCACCCCCCTCCCCAGCAATAGCAGATTACACAAGCAATTTAATAGACTCCATCCTGCTCTGGGTTCCCCAGGCCCACTGGCAGAACCAGGTCTTCAGCACCTTCCAGAAGTGTATTAGAGTGGGGGCCATTGTAATCTCTGGGGGAATGATGTTCCAGAGAGGGAGCCACCATGGAGAAGGCTCTTCTTCTGCATCCCATCCGGTCTATCTCCTTTGGGGATGGGCCCCACATCATTCCCTGCCTTCCCGCTCTGATGGGTGGGATAGATGTGACTGGCAGGAGGCAGTCCCTCAGATAACCTGGCCTTTAAAGGTGAAAGGCTTTAAAGGTGACAACCAGCACCTTGAATTTCACCCAGAAGCAAATTGGCACCAATGCAGCTCCTGCAAGAGAGGTGATACTTGTGCACACCGGGATCTGCACAAAACCATGTGGGCTGCTGCATTTTGCACCAGCTGGAGCTTCCAGATGCTCTTCAAGGGCAGCCCCATGGAGAGCACATTGCAATAGTCAAGATGGGAAGTGACTAGGGCATGAGTGACTGTGAGTAGAGACTTGGTCCAGGAAAGGGCATAATTCGCACATAACTCACAGTTGCACAAAGTCCTCCTGCCCATAACCGCCACCTGCTCTTTGAGCAGGAGTCGTGAGTCCAGGAAAATCCCTAGATTACACACAGGGTCTGTTTCGGGTATTGCCACACCATCGAAGACCAAAGGTGTCAATTCTCTCTGAGCCAATGAATCCCAAACCCAGAGCCACTCGGTCTTGCCAGGGTTCAGTTTCAACCCATTGCTCACCATCCAGCCCATAACAGCCTCTTCATAATGCTATGAAGACACAATGAAAGGTTTCTTTTTAGAACCACTGGAAGCCAGATGTATCTAGTCCAGTACAACAGCATCCCTCTATAATCACAGAGGTCCCCCGCCACATCAAATAGATCCTGATCATTTTAAACACCGGGGATTAAATTCTGTGTGGAAAGCCTGTGATCTGCCTTTGATCAGAAATCCTTGTTCAGTTCTTTCTGAATTATGTTTCATAGAATGATTGTTTGGCTCACAGCTTGAATTATATGGCACTTACTTTTAAAATTCACCAGCAAACAGAATGCTATTCAATTCTGAAAAGCCGTCTTAGTAAAAAGAAACAAAAAACAACAACGCTATTTACAATGTTATTTTAAATACTGCAAAGGTAATCTCACTGGAGAAGCATTATCAGAAGAACTGCGGTTTTTAAAAAAATATATATACTGTGGGGCTTCTCATTTGTAAGTGACTTTTATGCTTTGATCCAGCAACCACATGCCTTTATGTGCAGTAGACCCAAAAAGTGTTTGCAACAATTGTACTCAAGAGAATTTCTAAGATGATCATTTGGGTTAAATGCCCTATTTCATATGCATGAAAACTGGCAGGGGAGCTACTTAGGGTGCACTTGGGCTTGTGGGAAGATCTAAAAAAAAGAGCTTCCATGAGCTTGTCTGCCAAGGAGCTACACAAATGCTGTAAATTCCTTACTCTACCTGTAGAACCTGTGCAAAAGCTGAACGCCTACCAAACTCATCTAAAACATATAAAAAGAAATTGCTTTATGGTAAATTAGACCTCTGGATCATTTGTTCAGCATCTGCTTGTTTACTAGCCCTAGCAGCAATTTTCCAGGGCTTCAGATGGTGACCTTTTTCATCATTTGCAACAAATGACTTACACCACCACCATAGATGCTCTTCTTTCAGAATCTAAGTAAGAATCTTTTTTCTCCTTCAATATATTACAAGGTATTAGAGACCAAGGCAAGCCAATCTTCCCAGTCACATTAAGAATACTTTTTCAGCTGATATTTAACGTTTGTGTGTCCTGCAGCTACTTGATCAAGGCTAATGCAATGAATATTTTGGATGGTCGTAGTGGTGGTTTAGATTTTCATTTGATCTCCGTCTCTCTGTCCCTGCCCCACCCTAATCTTTATTTATAAATTCCTCAGGTTACCCAAAATTACTATCTGCAACATGGATGGAAAAGTAAATATCATCAAATGAAGAGCATAATTTATGAAAGGAAAATTACTCAAAAGAAAGGAAGATGCATTACACTGAATGTCAACTGTACACCTATACATAAAACTGCAACATAAACATTCTGTTGAAGGCATTTAGGTAAGAATAAAATGAAAGAAAAACAAATGTGATATTCTGTCATTTTATTGTAGAATGACTAGGCAGACAGAAGATATGGACGATATCTTTCTGTGTCAAATGACCTAACTTTCTAACAGACATGCAGTGGTGACAGTGCAGGACATCTGCTGCAAATGAAACTGCCAACGTTCAAAGTCCAAGAAATTCCTATTCTTTCTTGCTGAAAATTTGACAGGTTTGATACCTGAGCACTCTGTGATGGGGTGAACTTCCATTACTAGACATAGCTTTTGACTACCCAGCAGTTTGAAAGCATGTGTTATGATCTAGGCTTCCCCAAAAAGCATGCAGCAGACTCCTGGTCCTGACAAAACCCCTTTTATTAAATGAATGTGAACTCCTCTCATTCACATTCAGCAAGGCCTGGCAAACAGTCTTTCAAAGGAGTAATTATGATGTGCAAGGAAAGACTGGGCATAGAGTCTCTGAGATTCACAGACAGATTTTCATACTTCTGAAATGAATCTAATGACTGAACAAACGAATTGTTTCCTGAAAAAGCCCACTCCTCTTTCACCCCTCTTTTATTTCCTATGGGAGGACCCAATCACCTTCCACCTGTGACTTTACTCTCAAGTTGACCCTGATTTCTGAGATGTTATTTTCTTCTGACAGCAGTGCACATGCGCACACTGGGAACAGGCTCTAGCTGTTCCTCTGCCTCACAGCTGTCTAGCTCTATAGGTACCTGATCACTGCCAGATGGACTCAGTCCCATCTCTGCCTCTGATGCAGAGTCCTCTCCAGCCTCATGGACTGGCCCATCCAATCTCCTCACAGTCCGACTCTGCTGCCATCTCTGTTGGCCACTGGTGGGCCACAACAGCAAGCAAATGCAAGTAGATATATAGGTATCACTTTGGTGGGAAGGTAACAACATTCCATGCATCTCAGCATATTGTGATGCTGGTCAAATGACCCTGGAAATATGTTTGGACAACACTGGATTCCTCAACTAAGAAACAGTGTGTCATGGTTCTGAGTAATGGGCTCAATCAATTTAGGACTCTAAGGCTGTGGTTTTTCTCAAAGATCCATTTTATTGGTTATATCATATTGGCACATTCAAATGTGAAACCAACTCTGAATAATTCCCATGCTTTGGTATAATTAAAGAATAGATATTGTCCACCACTACCCCTTGTGTCACAGATCATGTTAACCAACCAATCAGGCGATGAAGTTCTCAGCATTCCCTCCTGTGGTTTCTATGGCACATTGAGCTGACCTTGGTTCTCTTGAGCCTTATCATTGTTACATCCGGCACTGTAGAGGAAAGCATTCTACATTCTTCAAATTTCCCTTTCCCCCATTATGCATGGCAATTTAGAAATGAAGCAAAGTCAAGTATGGCTTCGGATGGAGTAATTTTGGGAGTTGACACAGAGATGAGCACTGGTTCTTAGAGTCAGACAAGACTGAACAGAGGGAACATTTTAGAAGGAAATAGAGAATCTACTATTCTAGACTTAATTATCAACATGGAGGAACTAGCTGAAGAAATGAAGATGGTTGAACCTTGGGGTAAAATGACAAAGCAATAATAATAATATTAAAAACTGTGTATAGACTTATATATTGGATTTCAGAAAAACAGATTTTTATGAACTTAGAAGGCACATCTGCTTGAAATTTTGCAGGAATCTAGGAAAGGTGAAGAAAAGACAATTACAAACAATTCTTAGTTGAAGGAAAAACAGAAAGACATCTAAAGACCAGTGTGAACATACACAAACCTTTCTAAAATGCTAGGGGACATATACATGTACGTACAGAAAATTTTAAAAAATGGTATATAGGCAAGTGCCAGAAACAGTAGGGATTGTTTCAGAAAAGCTAACTTGTTGAGATAAACATTGAAAAAAATGCCCAGAAAAACTAAAATGGCTTTTTCAAAAGTGAAAAGAAAGGCAAAAAGTGCACTGCAAGGACAAAGAGATAAGCTGGTAATGGTTGATGAAGATAAGTCAGGATGTCTTAACTCATAATTTATGTATGTCTTCTCTTAGAAATGAAACAAAGCCCTAATGGGTCATTGATGTGCCACTATTTACAGAGCTCAGGATAGACAAAAAAGGGATAGAAGTTAACTAAAGTCTCCAGGGCCAGATGGATTATACACTAGGGTACTCAAGGAGCTAATAAATGTGATCATAAAATCACCAACTATAATCTTTGAGAACTCCCAGAGAACTAATGAGATCCCAGGTGATCTGAAGACAATAAATGTTATCCCTATCATGTAAAAAGAGAAGAGAAGAAGAAGGACCAGACAATTACAGACCAGACAGTTCGACATTTCTTTTAGGCAAGATCCTGAAACCTCTGGGTGAGATCATCCACCAATTTGTGGTTCAATGTCATCATTATGCTGATGATACTCAATTATATATTTTTTTAACCTGAGGCCAGCCAAATGCAGCTCTCAGGATTCCATCCCACTGCTTAGAGACTGTGTACATTTGGATGGGAAAGAATCATGTCTGGCTCAGTCCTACTACATGTTTAATAGGTCATATAGATTGATGGGTATTTCATCCTTTCCCTCTTCAAGAGTGGAATAAAATCTATGCATCTTTCTGGAGTCACAATTCTTGCTTCATCGTCTGGTGCACAAGTTGCACCCTTTCTTAGGTGATCCTTCCCATAATCACCCACCCTATAGCCATCTCTCAGCTTGACTACTGCAATTGTCCTATGTGATGATCTTTCTCAAAGTTTACCTGGAAATGTTAAGTGGTATAGCATGCAGCAATGCAGGCTTCAGTAGCTGGCCTTTGATTATCCATTACCCAGCTGTGACTGCAGTTTCCAAAATTTGCAAGCAACACATTTGCAAACATATGAGGGTGAACTTATTTTCCAAAGCACGAAAAGGTAAGGCAAGAAACAATGGATGGAAAGTAATCAAGGAGAGAAGCAACCTGGAATCAAGGAGAAACTTCCTAACATTGAGAACTATTAATCGGTGGAACAGCTTGCCTTCAGAGGTTGTAGGTACTTCATCACTGGAGGTATTTAAGAAAAGACTGGGCAACCACCTGTTTGAAATGGTATAATGTCTCCTGCTTGAGCAGTGGTTTGGGCTAGTACATGGGTATTCAAACTTGCAGTGTAACATTGCCATCATATGATGCATCACAATGCTTTTTCCCTTCATGGACTGGGGTGGGTACGGCATGAATGTGACACATCTGGCCAACAAGCCATCAGATTACCACCCCTGGATTAGAAGATATTCAAGGTCTCTTCCAGCTTGATTGATTGATACTTTGATACATTTAGGGCTGCCATGATGGGGAAGTCTGTTATAGAACTTTCATCCTCTGTCAATCTGAGAGATAGGAATATGACCACATAATTGGAGTAGTAATTTGATGACAATTAACACACTTGTCATTGAGTAGAAGCAAGTGATAGCTTAAATTGTCAATCTAGTGTCTTGGTAATTTATGCTAACGAGTCATCCAAAGAAAAAAACTGCAGTTTTTATGACTTTCCCTGAAACATAAAGAATGTATGACTTTTCTAATAAGGATCCAAATGTAAAGGGAGGTCATAGATGATTGTGCACAGCTGGGACACATGTAAAAATAATTTGCAGAGCAGAAGAACTGGGGACATAATAATGGAATTTTGCACCGATCAGGCTCCAAGAACAGCTCTGCACAGGTTAATAAAACAGGTTTAAAATGGCATTATGCTCCACCATAAGAAACTGTGTCAGTCTGCTCTCCACCTGAGTGATTTATAATTCTCAGAGAGATACTGAGAGAATTGTTTTGTTACAAGGTTAATAGTGCAGTAATTGAAATGAGTGCATGTTCCACTGTGAGGGAGAATGAGGCAGAGAGAGAGAACCCCCCTCTTCTATTAAAATTGTGAAAATGCATAGGAAAATTAGAATTGCTCATGAATTGTGATGTTCATGTTCAAAGCTTTTTTAAAAAAGAAAAGTAAGCCAGCTGTGCTGCACAGACAGTAAGCATAGCCTTCATTTTTAGATGGGGAAAAAAAAACTGGTCCAATTTTTCTCTCCCTATTTTTCGTTTGTTAGGTAATGCTGTTTCTCATTCTCTGGGCAGTCCTCCTCACCAAGTGGCAAAATTCCAGGCCAGTCATGAATTGCAAGGTTTCAGATTCACTGCCAATATGACCTGGAAGATAACTTGGCAAGGGAGCCTGATTTGTGCTATTGTTTTAAGCACTTTGTCCTCCAGTTATAGTCTTAGATAGCATATCTTATTAACACAGTGAGCACTGTAATATACAAAGCTTGGAATCTTGATCATCTACCCCAGATATGATTTGCCTGACTAATCCAAGGGAATAGAGAATTTCTTTTGAAATTTATGAATTCTTCGAAAGATGTATAACTGGATGGGGCAGGGAGCCAGATATTCTTGGTAAACATTCCTTTCTTTCCAAATAGTTTGCCTCCTGAAATAACAAAAGATTTCCCTCTCACATCCTTTTAAATCCTATAGAGCTGTGGTGGTGCAGTGGTTAGAGTGCTATACTGCAGGTTATTTTTGCTGACTGTTGATTGCCAGCAGTTTGGCAGTTCAAATCCCACTGGCTTAAGGTTGAGTCAGCCTTCCATCCTTCCGAAGTCGGTAAAATGAGGACCCAGATTGTTGGGGACAATATGCTGACTTTTTAAAACTGCTTAGAGAGGGCTGTAAAAGCACTGTGAAGCGGTATATAAGTCTAAGTGCTATTGCTAAAACCAACTAGCACCTTGAAGATCTTTGGATTTGATGGCTATTCAACTTTCGGAACCTGATGTGGTTGTTGTGGCTATTATAATTATTCAGATGCTAGAATTAAGGGTTTCATTGTAATGTTGCACTGAATGTGTATATCAGTGTTCCTGAGGTGATTCATAATTCTCATGAATTAAATTTACTAGATAACTAATGCCCTGCTCTGTCATCATTTCAGAGATATTTATTTACCTAAAAGAAGAAACAGAATGACCACAGGTGGGTAAAAAGCAGTAGGAGTGGGAGTGACTTCCAACATCTTGCTAGCTTCCCCATTTAGTTTCATTGTGGAAAGCTGGCAGGGATCATCAAAAACCTCCTTACTTTTTCCCTTTCTGCAGGTAGTTAAGTGTCTGCTGCTGGGTGTGTGTGTGTGTGAATCAGGGACTGCAAGAGTGACTGGGAAACTGTCACAGAACATTGTGAATAACCATATCAGCAACCCTGCTCACAGAAATTACATAGAAATAGGTCCCATATCTTTCCTAAAAAAAAGGTTTTAAACAGAACTCTAATGGCAAAAGAACAAACCATCACAGTCCTTCATGCCCAAAATGCCCAGTCAAACAAATGTGGCATAAAGGGTCCAGGATCATTACCTAAAGAGCTGAGGAACACAATGGTAAGATACATGAGAGTTATCAGCAATAGATCTGTCAGGTGTACAACTACCTTATATAGAGGCAACATGACTCTGATTCGTTCCTTTGGTGAAGTAGGGTTCTATCTGACCAATAATCTTGCTGAATGCCATTGTTCTGCCCTCTTCTCTTCCTGGTTGGCCTTTTCATTGGGGGGAGTTGTTTGCTCCACCTCTTCAACTTCTGAGGCCAGCATTAGCTGCATCTCCTGGTTGCCAGATAATACTGCTTTCCCTGCCGATGATTCTTTCAACCGAATCTCCTAAGGCTGATGACCCACTTGTAACTTGTCTTCATTTTCAGAGTCTAAGCTGGCCATGACACCCAGCAGCTGAAGCAGGTACAATTTGTCCAAATTTCATTCCCTCTAGAGACATAGACTTTGGATTTTGGATGCATTCCATAAATTATCCCATTTAGGTGCCTTAGTTCAAAAATTATTGGCTATGATGCACTGTTGCACCCACTTAAAAGTTATAGAAACAAGAGTTTTAGTAGTATATACTGTAGATTGTCTGTCTGTCTGTCCATCCATCCATCCATCCATCCATCCATCCATCCATCTGTAATCTCAGTGAATTTAAGAGCCTGATTTGTATAACAGCTAATGCAATTTTGCATTAATTAATTAATAAACTTTAATTAATTAAATTAATTAATTAAACATTTAGCATGCAAATGTTGGTGTATCAATGGGAAGAGCAGAATAAGCCAAGTATGTACTATTCTGGACTGTAATATTAACCACACTTATATCAAAATAATAATAAACAACCCACATGTCAAAACAAACTGTTTTTATATGGGCAACAGATTCTCAAAGCCAAAAATCTAGTTATTTGCAATTGTCAGTTTCTCTCCTTTGCCTCATAGCTTCTCTGAAATATAAATAAGTGTGATATTAATTTCTTTGTCAGCCACAGTGAGTAGAGGACATAAACATTCACACTGATTAACTGCAGAAAGCTACAGAACTGAGGAAGCCTCAAAAGAGAGCAATGAACCTGCTATTGTGCTATGCTAAAAATATTTTGACCTGGAGACAAATATAGTAGTTTTTATCTTCCTTATGTCCCAAAATATTTACTTACTAATACCATCACTTAGGTTTTTTTTGTTATTCAACTATTGCCTATAGGGATGAGGGAGTGGAAGAGAGGGCATCTGGTATTGAATTTTATAGTGCTACAGTATATACTTTTGTATAATTGCTTTATATACATTACAATACATTGTGTTTTTAGTTTAACTATTAAAATCCTATAATATGCATCTGAATACCTATAGAATCGAAGGTAATCATTTAGGCCACCGGATCCAAACATTTATACAATGCAAAAATCCAAATTAAAACAATCTAGGGAGAAATCTGCTGAACATACATTTCAACATACAGTCTATAATGAAATGAAGTCCATTATCACCCTGAATAATAGATTCTACTCTTAATCTCCTCTTATACCTCCTCACCTAATAAAACTTAAATAAGATCTAATAGTCAGTTGGAATTTGCCTTCCTATAATGTCCTGAATTAGAATGAGAGAAGGCAGATCTTGATTTAATGAAATAAATGTAATATATCTAAGCAATAAAATATTTTTTTTGAAAAATCAATTAACCAATTAAAACCAAATCTCTTTTTGTCCTTGCTCCATGCATTTATTCAACCTATTCAACTTATTTTTTTGGAATTTACCTTCCAACATGATACATAAAACCTAACTGGAGCCATTAGTCTAAAAATATTGTTGTTACATCCTTGGTCTAAAAGGACTTTGTTTGTTGATTTACAAAGCAATTTTGAAAGGGTTAATTTCGATTTGGATCATGGATGTTAGATTTAAAAACACAGTTTGGAAGATGAGGAGTGCTTTTTCTGACACCATCATGTGCTTAGTTATAGTGTAACTATTATAACCTTCAAGGAGTTCATTTCTGTAAGTGTTTGATAAAGATCTCCCATAAATTTTAAAAGGGACTCTGTTCTCTTTATATTCCTGCTGGAATGCTCATTACTTTGACACAAATCATAGCAAGTGTCTTTGTACAGCCTTGATATGTCTTTCCATGGCTGGTTTTTTAATCTATGCATTTCACATACTCTACATTCTCAAATAATTGTCACTCTCCACTAAAATAAATGGATCTGTGATCAACCTTCTATGACCATATAATGGAAGTATATGATCTGTAGCCTGTTAATGATTTCTTACACAAATCAATCATTTTATACAGAATGGTTTTACATTTAGAAGAATATTTTCACACAGATTTCTCACATCTACAACAGGCCAATTTATGTTTTCCAATGGCCAAGCTCTTTTGCAATAATGGCTAGCAAAATCAGGAGAAGATTGGCTCTTTTATCAATGCTTAATGGAAACCTGTCCCTTAATGTATAAAGCATTCCATGGCACAACATAGTTATCTTACTATTTAAATTCAAACATATACACATCTATTGTTTTTAAAAAAGAATAATAATAGCTTCATTGTTAATAGAGTAACAATATTTCCAAGATAACTTTCCATAAACACAAATGAAGTTGTTTTAGCCATTAATGTAGATGTAGCAGGAAATAAATATACTCACTTAAAATTTACCTTTAGAAATTACTTTTAGATATTGCAACATTTTTCTAAGGCTATTGAGAATGGATGTTAAGTATTAGAATTCAGACAGCTTTCTCCTCCCAAGTCATTAAATATTGATACCACTCACAATGTACAGCTATATCTAATGATATTAAAGCAACAGTTTTAATATAATTAGACAAATTTAATATCTAATGATATTAAAAATCCCTCTGTCACAGAATATTGCCCTAGAAGATTTAAAGTTTCCTGCTAACAATTTAAAAAGAAAAACTCACAGCTATATATGTTCCTATATAAATAAAATATTTCTCATGTTTTAATTTACTTTGTACTTTTAATTGCGGCAGAAAATCCAACAGTAAAAACTGACATCTGGCTGTAATTTTAAGAGGTGATTAAAGACAAAATGTGATAACATTGGCAAGAAGATGACATGTTCCCTATTAAAAGTTAAAAGATAACTATTAAAAGTTATTTTTTGGATTTTAACTCTCCCCTACTTCTGATTCACAGCAAGAATGGTTAACTAAAACCTATGAAATGTCCAGTCGATCAAGTGTCTCTCAGTAACTTTACTCACCTGCATACATATTACTTTTTTCAGCTGTAAAGGAAGAGTCTTAACATTGGCCAAGATTGCAAAAGCACCATGAACTTCTTGTGCTCTATATCAAATTATGGTTGATATATTTAAGGCAAAATGTACAAAGTTCATCACTGGTTCAATACACAGTGATTGACAGGATCGTGATCAAATTGTCTGGTCTGCTTCTGTTAATCTGAGAAGAAGGACATAAGAAGAGTTGAACTGATGTCCCGGTGTGGAAATGGAAAACGATCTTTCACTCAAATGAATGAATGAAGTAAATAAATGAGTGAAATATTGCCACACCAAAGGGACTGGAAAATAAATGATGCAAGCAGGGAAGACATTTTATTCAGGATGCCATCCGGTCAGCCATGCCCTTCTATGACACAAAGTGATCAGCAAGAGACTGCAGGCCAATTTATCATTCTCCCAATTTTTTGTTTTTCTTTTTCCAACTGACGTACTGCTTTCCAGTATCACCTGAAGGCCATTCAGCATGCTCAGTCCACAGTCATCTCTTTTTATTAATTTAGATTTCAGAAAAAAACATTTCAATTCTTGAAACTTTAAAAAGTGACAAGCTATTCATCATCACAGATGGTACTCCTAAACAAAGTAGGATTTACGCCCCCTCTCCCTAATCCCTTTATTGTTTCAGTATTCTTCCAAGGGTGCCCATTTACCAAATAACGTGACCATCAATGCACAGGAGTAGCTTGTATTTTCTTCTGTGTCACACAGTATTACTTTTTCTCCATGTTTGGATTTCTACTCTCCCCATGTATTGCATATTTATGCACAGGTATGGAAGGGGAAGCATGTGATGAATTTCATACAATTTGTAATGGGTTATTTGACTGAAAGGGAAACAGGCAAGGGTCTTGGATGGATGGTCCAAGTTATTGTCAAGCTGCTTCTTCTGCAGAGATATATTGCTGGATTTTTCAGAATATGTGTGTGTGTGTGAGAGAGAGAGATGTATATGCATATGTATATGTATATGTATATGTATATGTATATGTATATGTATATGTATATGTATATGTATATATGTATATATGTATATGTATATGTAGCCTTGCTATAGTCTACACTTTCTAATCCAAATTTACCTTCCTGGTCTTGCAGGAATATTTAGCTTTCAGAGACTTTGGCCTAATCCCTTGCCAACATTCCATTGAAATGGAAGCAGTTAAATGAAATGCTTAAAAGGGTGGCTCAGTAGCTAAGATGCTTAACTTGTTGATCAGAAGGTTGTCAGTTCAGCGGTTCGAATCCCTAGTATCGTGTAACGGAGTAGGTTCCTGTTATTTGTCCCAGCTTCTGCTAACCTAGCAGTTCGAAAGCACATAAAAAATGGAAGTAGAAAAATAGAAACCACTTTGGTGGGAAGATAACAGGCCTCTGTGACCCTTCACCATTTAGTCATGCGGGCCACATGACTACAGAGACATCTTCAGATAGTGCTGGCTCTTTGGCTTAGAAACAGAGATGAGCACTGCCGGGAACCTTTACCTTTAAATGAAGTGTTTGGTTTGATTATGAGTTTTTCAAGCCTTATGCATTTCTACTTACATGTCTTCTAATTACTGTATTGACTGCTAAGGAGAGAAAACATTGTATTTTTCTTAATAAAAATCAAACTTTTCTTACAAGGGCTTCCTTCTTCACTTGCCAGCAGAATTTGAATTCTTTGCTGAAAAGAAAAAGAGCCTCCTGTACAAGGAAAGAGTTTGACTCATTCATTTCTTATTTCCCACAAACGCTCGATTATTACAAAGCTCAGTGTTTGAATGTGGTGATTATTAGAGATCTTTATAATGCTAACTGGTTCCCCCTGTAAGGCCTTTATAAGGCAAGAGTCCTGGAGAAAATGTTTTGATGTTAATAGACATAAAATGTTATCTAATTACTTTTAATCATTGCAGCACTTCTTCAGTTCTTATTGACAGAAACACAGATTGATCCAATGGTCCCACTGCTGCAGTGATCTACTGATTTATTTGTAAACATCGTACAGCATAGCCAAGAAAAAAGTTGTTGTTAAAACAATCTTCTTGTTACCTGTTGGAAACATGCACACAGGAACAAAATATTTCTTTCTCTTTTCTTCTTTCCCATTACATCAGCGGTAGGATTCACTTACCTTCCCTACCGGTTCGCAAATGTGAGCATGCACGCACTTGCTTCTCTCACATGTGCACTACCTTCTGCGCATGTGCAGTGTCACGCATTACATTGGGACAGGTGGGCGGAGCCTCCCACAGCCACCACAACTGGTTCACCCAAACCGGAGAGATCCGGCTGAATACCACCCCTGCATTTCACGCATGAATTATGATACAAAGACCTGACATCAGTGTACTGATATCCTCATATCATCCATGCCTATAAAAATCCTGTTGAAGCATATTAGCGGAGGAGCACCATGGTAATAATGCTAAATGGCACTATTTCTATGTAAGACACAATTTAGTGGCACAAGTGTACCACACAGTGCTCCGCAGAAACAACTATACTTACACTAATAGGCATGTGATCAAATGACTATCTTCTCTAGTTTTTTTTTTAAGTTTAAGCAACAGTACCAATATTTTGGATGGCTTCCTATTTGTTTAACTTGGAAGTTGCAGATTAAAAGTCCTCACCTTATCAGGACAATGAGACTTAGACCATTGCTAAGTAAGGTAAGTCACAAGGGATGGTATACAAGAAACTTCAATTGGAAAGGGAATTTAAAAGAACAGGTGTAATCCCCCGCTCAGTGCCATTGTAACTTTAAACTGCTGCTGAATAAATGGTTGCAAGGATTACCTGGTATATAGAGGAACATTTTCTGTTCGAAAATAAAAACAACAACAACAGCATGCTAGTTATTTTGCAAACATACAGAAACAATGATTTAAAAGGGTACCAGAAGATGGCTTTAAGTGTATTTTATGATTGTTGAAGGTTTTATAAAGGTTGGTTCCAGAAATAATTCATTAACACTTCAGTTCACTTCAGGGTTATGAATGATTTTTTAAAAAAATCTGAATAAACATACGATATTTTTAATGGATTGAGTGGGATTGAAATTCTTATAAAAAATCTCCCAACTAACATATTTTTATTTATTGCATGAAGAATTAGACTCTATAGACAAAGAATTCAGAAGGCATTACTCGCTCATAATAAAAGTTAGGTATATGCACTGGTATATGTGTGCTTCATAATCATGTTTTGTAATTGTAGAAATGATGCTGTATGTCTGATAGCAATGTGAGACTTAATAGCGTAGGCTGGAGATAGCACAGAGATAAATATCTCTGCAGCACTTTGAATGGTATATTAGTGCAATACAATTTATTAATTGCTTTGAATTTCCTATAAATTCCCTTGAAATGGAAGTTAATGCTTATTTTTTGGGAATATACAGAATATCTTTTTTCCCTTGCTGGTTTCATATTATATCTCTTTGTTATGACCCAGCTTTAGCAGAACCAAGAAACAGACTCCTTGTCCCCCCAAAAAACCCTCTTTATTTACCTACTGTGCATTCATGGCATTCACAGACAGAAAAGTCCAGGCAATAATCCTTCCAAGGGTTAATTGCAATAACAGACCTTATCAGTCCTTGGACAATTGCCAGCCCAAGAGCTTCCAGTCGCAAAGCTCTAAATTAATTCCTGGCAAGAAGTCTCTGAGGCAAGAACCACAATAAGCAAAGAAATACAAACTGTTGTCTCTTGCATCCACCACTCTCCTTTTGTTTCTATTTATTCCCCAGCCAGGGAGTGGCCATTCAGCGTCCATGTTAGGGGTGGGTTCCTATCGGCATTACTACTGGTTCAGTGCCTGAAAAGTTGTTTCTTCTTCTTCTTCTTCTTCTTCTTCTTCTTCTTCTTCTTCTTCTTCTTCTTCTTCTTCTTCTTCTTCTTCTTCCTCTTCCTCCTCTTCCCCCTCTTCCTCTTCCTCTTCCTCCTCCTCCTCCTCCTCCCCCTCTTCTTCTTCTTCCTCCTCCTCCTCCTCCTCCTCTTCTCTTCTTCTTCTCCTCCTCCCCCCTCCTCCTTCTCTTTCCTTCGTCCTTTTTATTAGTTTATAAAATAAAATACAAAAGCAAATAATAAGAAAAATAAGGGGGAGAAGGGAAGGGAAAATTGTAGAAAATAAGAGAAAAGGTACAGTAGAATAAGATAGTAACATCAAACTTCAACTTTTTACTTTTACATAATAGTAGAAACTAGCCATTTCTATAACAACAAATCTATCTAATCAGTGTAATCCAAAAACAAAGTTTCATTTTTTTCCACCTCAAGCACAAAGTCGAGAAGCCCAGCACCTTAACCACTGAGCCACTGTGCCACCTCTGTAGTGTGTAATAATCATGCAAATAGATTTATTTGTTTTAGTTTATTTCTGGGCAAACTGAAGTTTCAAGTAGATTTAATAAGTATCCCAGATGGAGGGATTTCACATATTATAATATAAATATTTGACACTACTAAAAATAGATCACCTATCTTAAATTTAGTAGTATTCTGACTTACTAGAGCTTTGTGGGGTAGTTTTCACCCTCCCAGAAAGAAATGGTTGAAACGGTGTCATGGCAATTGAGATATTGAGAAATCACAAGAAATGCAATGCTCTCAGCTCTCTTTGAGCACATGCTGGCTGGCAACATCCTGAGCTGATGAATGATCAGCTATATCTGAAACAGGCATTGATCTCAATTCTGTAGCAAAGACAATGCCTTCTAGGGAAGATGCTGGTGTCTATAATTGTGTCATTTATAATCAGAGTTCAGCCATTTTGTCATGCCATACCTGTTTTTTCTGATCAGCTGAATTATTTTCCATGTTCACAAAATAAATCAGGAATTCTAAATGTGGTCTGTATTTAAAGGTTAGACACCCAAAGATAGCATGTTTGTGGGTTTAGGTGAGGAACTTGCTTATTATGAATGCTTTACCTTTGGTGAAATGCTCATTGATTGTAATGAAAGTCTCATACACTGTTTTGAATTGTAATGCATTTCTTTTAAAAACAGATACATAGATATGAAAAAGGTCAATATATTTGTGCATCATTTAACAGAGTTGGAAAGGACCTTGGAGGTGTTCTAGGCCAACTCCTTGCTCAAGCAAGGAGAAAACCCCATTCCATTTCACACAAATAGTTGTCCAATCTCTTTTTAAAAACCTCCAATGTTGGAGTACCCACAACTTCTGAAGGCAACTTTCTTCCTGCCTTTGGGTGCTTTAGAGAATAGGTTGAACACTTCTTCTTTATTGCAGTCCCTCAAATATTGGAACACTATCATCCCTGGTCCTTCTTATTGATACATTAGAGTGACGCAGTGACTCAGTGGCTAGGACGCTGAGCTTGTCAATCAGAATGGTTGGTCAAATCCCTAGCAAGGTGTAATGGAGTGAGCTCCCACTACTTGTCCCAGCTTCTGCCAACCTAGCAGTTTGAAAGCATGTAAAAATGCAAGTAGAAAAATAGGAACCACCTTTGGTGGTAAGGTAGCAGCATTCCATGCACCTTCAGCATTTAGTCATGCCGGCCACATGACCACGGAGATCTCTTCGGACAATGCTGGCTATTCAGCTTTGAAATGGAGATGAGAACCTCCCCCTGAGTTAGGAATGACTAGCACATATGTGCGAGGGGAACCTTTACCTTTATCTTTTGGTACATTATATCACTCCTAGTCCTTCTTTTAATTAAACTAGACATACCCAATTCCTGCAACCATTCTTCATATGTTTTAGCCTCCAATCCCCTAATCATCTTTATTACTCTTCTCTGCACTCTTTCTAGAGTCTCATAATGAACATGGAATATATGTCCATGATATACAATGAAAACTTATTTTGATAGATAAGAAAGGATTAAAACGACAAAGGATTAAAATCTTTTATATGTGACTCTTCAATACCAATCTAAAGAAGAAATACTTTATGGAATAAGGTATACTTGTCATTTCTGACATTCTGTAAGGCATAGATTTTAAACATGGTTTTTGAGACCAACGATTTTATTTTGGGAATTTCTAATAGCATGGGCATACATTGATACAGAAATGTGGTAAAATAAGAAAAGAAGAAATAAATACAGAGATAACCCTTCACAAATACAGACAACTCTGTTCTTGAGAAGTTGAAGCCTAAGTATGCAAAAGGTTTGGCAGAATCACACAAATATGAGTTTGAGGCCAAGCACAGGGGCCCACAACCCTTTCCTTTTAATTTCATAGAAGGAAAGTCTATGAAATTAACAAAATCAAAGGGGACTGGAGGCTAAAACATATGAAGAATGGTTGCAGGAACTGGGTATGTCTACTTTAATGAAAAGAAGGACTAGGGGAGACATGATAGCAGTGTTCCAATATCTCAGGGGCTTCCACAAACAAGAGGAAGTCAAACTATTCTCCAAAGCACCTGAGGGCAGGACAAGAAGCAATGGATGGAAACTAATCAAGGAGAGAAGCAACTTAGAACTGAGGAGAACTTTCCTGATAGTTAGAACAATTAATCAACTTACCTCCAGAAGTTGTGAATGTTCCAACACTGAAAGTTTTTAAGAAGATGTTCGATAACCATTTGTCTGAAGTAGTTAGAGTTTCCTGCCTAAGCAGGAGGTTGGACTAGAAGACCTCCGAGGTACCTTCCAATTCTATTCTAAAAGAATAACCACAAATATTTTTACCATGCATATGAGATTATTTACCTACATAGTCAACCAATTCCTGATGATTAAAAAAGTGTTGCATTTTCAGAGCAGAGTCAGTGTGTTGCAATGTTTAAGATATTGGATTATAGAATCAGCTTCCCTCAACAAAGAACTTTGTTCCAAGAGAAAAATAATATATCTCGTTCAAAGCTGAACTGTGCTCTTTGAGCTTGACTGTTTGCTTGCAGACATTTCATTACCTGAGTAGCGCTAGTGCTAATAAGTGTAGGGTTTGCTCCCTGTTTATATATAGTAGTTTTATACAGTAGTATACAGTTTATATACAGTAACAAACATTCCTGCAGAAAACAAGGAGAAAACACATCCCCACCAACACTGGCAGAGCAAGCTACTGTGTAAAAATGGAAGCAAACCCTTCAGTCACCTGCATTGATGGTGTTAGGTAGGTAGTTAGGTAACAAAATGTCTGAACAGCGAAGGTCAGGGATCACCAAGGGTTCCAAAGACCTTGAGTAATGCAACTCTCTTTCTAGAGGCAAAAATGAATATATTGTGCCTTGATGAGATATGTTGCAGCATTCTGACTGATTTGAATAAATATAGTAGCTGAAAAAAAATTCTGCATATGTGTGCTGTTTGCAGACAACATGCTTCCCACTTCTACAAATGCCAGACAATGTAGACAAAAAGATGTTTCTACCAGGTTCTATAACAACTTTGTTCCCTATGCCTTCCGTCTGGTAAACTCACAAGATTCATTTTTCTCGCCATGTACATACGTGTATACATCCAAACTAGACTGTGTTGATTCTCTGTGTCATATAATATATGTGGGTATATGCATAATTATGTATGTATGTATCAGCGGTGGGTTGCCAATATTTTTACTACCAGTTCGGGCGCACTCACCACTTCTGCGCAGAGCCTACCACTGCTGCTCCTACCGGTTTGCCCAATCTGGGCCGAACTGGGAGCAACGCACCTCTGGTATGTATGTATTTCTTTATTTAGTCATGTTTATGTAGTGTATATTGGATGTGGTGACCCTTTGAGAGCTGTATGTAACAAAATTGCATTTTAATGTATGCTGATTAGTGTAAACTCAAAGTGACAATAAAGTTGTTCTAAATCTAAGTCTGGAGTAAAAAAGGGAATCAGCCTAGAATTCTTATGTAGCAAAAAGAGAACAAAGTCACCATTGATCTTTATTTAAGCAGCTGCCAATCATGAATTGAGAAGATTTCTATACATAGACTTTTAGCAATAAATCAGTTTAATTGAACAGTATGAATCTGGTATTTGGCGCCTGACACTGAAGATAATGTGGAAGAAATTCTTCAAACATTGTACATGTTTACTAAAGGAATCTGTTTGTTTGCTTTTTCCTACCATGGAAGTGTTGCATAAAAGCAATAAGATTTCATGATTGAGGCTTATTGCGAAACCTGAAAGTATTTGATCTACTTTAATAAATAACAAGAGATGTGTTTGGGCTTGTAAATTTTCTTGAAATCATTTTCTTAGCATATACAGACAATTGCCCAGCCTGGTGGATTAGGATTGGAGAGTCTAAATCCATCATCTTTCGTGAAGTTCAACTATCACTGCCTACCCCATAAAAAGTTCCATTTAGAGAAGATATAAGAAGGCAGCTTACAGGTTCTATCTAGAATAAAGTCAGAATATAATGCTAAAAAAGAAAGAATGAACCCAAATCTTAATTAAATCTATGTTTGTTGCTGAATACTTATGTATAGCAGAATACCTCTAAGGAGGAATCTGGCTAAACAAACTTTGTCAGATTATTATAATCAAGACTCTTGCTTATATGCTAATACAATTAAAAATGGAATTCTCATGTCATGGGTCAACCAAGCTAAGGTTAAACAATAAGCTTTCTTTTCCATTTTCATCTAATCAATCTCTTTGTTTTTGGTGAAGCTAAAACCAACCAAGATCAACCTTTTTTCTGTCCTTAGAGCCAAGGTGGCGCAGTGGTTAAATGCAGCACTGCAGGCTACTGCTAGATCAGCAGGTCAGCGGTTCAAATCTCACCGGCTCAGGGTTGACTCAGCCTTCCATCCTTCCGAGGTGGGTAAAATGAGGACCCAGATTGTTGGGGGCAATATGCTGACTCTCTGTAAACCGCTTAGAGAGGCCTGAAAGGCCTATGAAGCGGTATATAAGTCTACTGCTATTGCTATTGCTTTTTCTATAGCCTCAATTCCTCAAGAGCATCTATTGTCAGTTATCTTTTTCCTCTGATTGGACCCACCCACATTCTTTGGCAAACAAAAATACATTTTCAAAGTTTTCTTTCTCCAACCTTTCTAAAGATCATTGCTTTTGTTTTAGCCTTGGTGGCGTGACTAAGATAGGATTCCTACAAACCATAAATAATTTTCTCCTGTATATCCAAGATTGCCTCTTTCCTACAAGAGTAAACAGGTCTGTAGGACAGAGTAAAGGAAAGTTTCACTATGGCTGAAATGGAAGCACGTGAAATGGAAGGCAAGATAATGGATCCCAATTACTATCCAGTGTGTATTGTATTGTATTTATTGAGTTTGTATGCCGCCCTACTCCCGAGAGACTCAAGTGCTGCAGTATCTGTTTCCTTTTCCATTATTTTGTGCCCTAAATCTAGTCAGTTTCCACTTGTTCACAATACTCTCTAGATCATTCCAATAGAACTCTTAGGAAATCTTCTGAATATTCTCTTCTGCATTTTCTATACCTCTAAATCTATTGACCTGTAAGACCAATAGATACAGAGATACTTTGCAAAATGCCTCCACACTTTTATCTCCTTTCCTCATCTAAAAGACTAACTTTGCCTGTCTCTAAGTAACAGACCTCCTATTAATTAGGTTGATATTCTTTATCACTTCCTATTTCTTGAGGTTAATCCTCTTCCTCTAACCTATATTGTTCAGGGACTTGCCAGACTTTCTACACAGGCTCTTAATATTAGAGAGGTTTATGTTATATAGACATTCTTATCACATTATTATTGTACAATTGTATCACAGCGGCCAGTTGTTTCGCTGGATTTGGCATTGGTTACTAGTCGGGCCCCACCCAGGGGCCTAGGACGTCGTAACGTATTTTCGTAATATGCGTGCAGATCCAAGCAGTGTGGCTTTTTGCATTTGACTGATGTTGATTTTGTCAATTTTTAACTGTTTTAAATGTAATTCCAGTGCTTTTGGAATAGCACCCAGTGTGCCAATTACCACTGGAATTATCACTACTGGTTTGTGCCATAGTCGTTGAATTTCGATTTTTAAGTCCTGGTATCTTGCGATTTTTTCATGTTCCTTCTCGGCGACCCTGCTATCACCTGGTATTGCGATGTTATTATTATTATTATTATTATTATTATTATTATTATTATTATTATTAAAAAAACCTATTTCTATTTTTTTATGTAAGCACTAGCCTCAAGAATACTCTCTTAAAAATTACATTCCTGCTTTGAGTGTTTCTTTTCCCCTTTTCATTCTGTTGTATAAAGTCACCTGCTATCCTTTAGATTTCTATTTCCAGTACAAAGCCTCACCCTTTGTCTCAAATGCCTTTGACCTAAATGTGTGTTTATTTCTTGCTGTATTGTTATTGTTATTTTTAATTAATTTTGTTTAGCTAAAATATATTTTTAAATGTTATTTTCTTTGTTCCACAGAATATGTTAATTTTCTGTGCTCTCTATGTGTTTCAGTAAAAGCTTTTACTGAACTATTAATTGTTTGGATTAGCTGGATACCATGGTTTTGGATTCATTTCTGGAGATGTCATGGACAAATTCTTATAATCTTACTTTATCACTAGTTACAGCATAGCTTGTAGCTTCTTCAAGGACAGTCCTATAATTTTTTATCTCATGTGTTCATTTTCTCTTCTCTGACTCCCTCGAAATGTACTAACCATTTTTAGAACTATCATCTATTTGCACCATATGTCTAAAGTATGTGAGTTTTTGCTTGTTGATCCTCACCTCAAGGGGCCTGTTTGTCTTTATTTGGTCCAGAATTGATGTATTGGTTCTTCTTGCAATGTCTTAGCTATAATTCTAAAGAACCTGTCTTTGTTCTTCCATACTTTCTTAATGTCTTGCTGTCAAAAGTGTATATTAGTGTAGAAAATATTGCTTTGATCATTGTGATTTCTATTGTGATAAAAAATCATTATTTTTTGTGACTCATTATTGCATCTAAAGTTGGATCCTGCTCTTGAACTTACCCCTTTAACACTACTTAGCAATTCCAGGAATCATTGCTTATCTACATTTTAAGCTCAATTTCCTACAATTTAGCCTCACTTAAAACAACCAAGTTGAAAGTTGGATTGTAAGAAAGGCTGAGTGACAAAGAATTGAAGCCTTTGAACTATGGTGCTGGAGAAGACTCTTGTGAGTCCCTTGGACTGCAAGGTGATCAAACTGGTCAGTCCTAGAGATCAACCCTGACTGCTCTTTAGAAGGCCAGATCCTGAAGATGAAACTTGAATACTTTGGCTACCTAGTGAGAAGGAAGGACTCACTGGAGAAGAGCATGCTGGGAAAGATTGAGGGCAAAAGAAGGGGATGACAGAGAATGAGGTGGCTGGATGGAGTCACTGAATCAGTAGGCGTGAGCTTAAATGGACTCCAGACACCAGGCCCACACTCACAAGAGCCACACAGAATATCACCACCAAACATCCACAAAGAAAACAGACAAAAACACAAACTGATGAGGAGGCATGGCCGAGGACCAGAAGCCAGACTGCAAATGCACAACTAGCCTCTTTAAACCCCTCCTATCCTTACATGAAACACAAACCCCCAAACAATCAGAACACACCTCCACCCAATCAGGACACACCTCCACCCAATCAGGACACAGCCAAGCTCCTACCCAATCAGTTCAAACCCCCACTGGCAGTTAAAAGGAAGAAACAGCCGAGATCTCACATTGCTCCTGGAAGCACCAAGCCTGAAGTAGCCTGAAGATGACGAATGAGACTTCGTTGAAACGTCATCAAGACATCTCCAATTTTACGTGGGAGAAAACCCGACTAACTAGAGACCTACATATACATACATACATACATACATACATACATACATACATACATACATACATATTCCACCAGTGGACTGGAACATATCTGAAAGTAATGTATATGTATATTAAGATTCATGAAAACAAACACAAGGGGCCAGATGAGAGATTTGGGTAAGAATACAAGAAAGGAGAAACAAAACACATTATTGTGTATGTGTCTGTGTGTGGGGGGGGGGGTGTTTCAAGCTAGCAGAAGATCTATATAACACCAGAACTAACATAATCAATAGGATAGCTATTGGAAAATGAACTCATCCAAGATTCCAAGGATCCAGTGGTCTTGATGACTGCTTTATTTTTGAATTGGTGAAGTAGCAACAGTACTCAGCAACTTAGCACTTAGACTTATATACCACTTTACAGAGCTTTACAGCCCTCTCTAAGCAGTTTAAAGAGTCAGCATATTGCCAACAATTTTGGGTCCTCATTTTACTCACATCAGGAGGATTGAAGGCTGACTTAACCTTGAGCCTGGTGAGATTTGAACTGCCAAATTGCAGGCAGCTGGCAGTCAGCAGAAGTAGCCTGCAGTAGTGCACTGTAACCACTCCACCACCATGACTCATAAGTACAGTACATGAAGATCAGTTCTCCTAGACTTGCTCTAAACCAATAAGAAACAGCTCATTAAAAAGCTAAAATGATGGAAATCCTGGGAGGAAATGATCATGTGATCTTGAATTTCAAAATACTACAAAAAAGAAAGTGAAATGTAACATGAAACATTAAATTTCAGGTAAATCCATTTTAACTTAAATGGGATCCAATGGACAGAAATTCTCAAGACAAAAGGAAAGCAGAAGGACTGGGTACTTCTAAAATAATAAACTAATATACATATAATTATGCATTATTCCAATAAAATGGGGGACATTATGGGGACCTAGGGGCTTTGCTTTTAATCTACCTAATAAATAAAAAAGATATTTCCTGGGAAATAAAAGTTGGGAGCAATCACCAAGAAATCATATCAGCAAGTGACAAATATCTACAAAAAGAAAGGAGAAAGGCTAAAATGCGAATGGATTTGTACTTTTCTTCACAAGGGAAGTAATAAAAGATTTTTTTTTGCAATATGAATAAAAAGGAAGAAAAACTCAGATGACTTATGGACTTTATGAGATTCCAGAATGAGGTTGGATTTTTTTTTCACGAGGCTTTGATAGATAGTTTGGCTGAGGCCTTGATTGAAATTTGGTATAAATGAATGTTAGAGGTCTTGGGTTGAACATGGGAAAATGTGAATATTTGCTACAGTGTGACAATAAGGACAGGAAAATTTCATTATTTCTGTGCCCTTATTGAACTCATGAACAGCTTTGTTTATGATGATCTGAATTTGTCTGAGTAGTAGAAACAAAAGTCAGGAATATCTCCCACTAAAGTATTTTTATCCTTCTTGATGAATAAAGTCACTTGGATCAACTTAAAGTTGGATTCTTATTGGGTAAACCCAGTTGAGTGCCTAAACCTTGTAGGGTTCAGACCTGGATGGGGAGGAACAGTTCCAGGGTTAATCCTGACAAGACTAAGTAGCTGTGGAGACTGCTCAAATTGTTCTAGGAGACATAGAAAGAGTTTCATTTATTAACCTTCAAATTTCCTAATGGTAAAAATGGTTAAAGTGATACTAGAGTATTTTATTAGAGAAGGTATTTAAACAGGGACTAGCTCAGTGGTGGGTTGCAGGTGATACCCCCCAGTATGAGCGTACTGGAGCCTGCCCGGAGCACCGGGTACCATTCCAGTATGGTGCTCTGGAGGGCCTGCCTGCCTTTAAAGCCTTTGGCACTTCCATGCATGTGCATGCCGTGTTCAGCACCTGCGCAACATTCTGCCGAGCAGCTGGAGAATCGTGGAGGCTTGCGGAAGCGTTGCTGGCAGGTACGATACATTTACATGCTGCCCATGTGTGCGCGTGCTGCGCACGTCCATTTGGGTGGTGCCGGGCCCATTCCAACCGTACCAGTTGGAACGGGGCCCGGAACCCACCACTGGACTAGCTGTATTCTCTCAGGCAAGTTGTTATAGTGGGCATAAGATGAATTAGATGGTCTTATATTTTATGATTCTGTTCTTCAGAACTTTAACGGCCACAGACATATGATTTTGAAAAAAAATATATTTTCCAGATTACAAATAGTATTGCGCTTATATAAATTACTTGTTTAAGTCAACCAGTAGAAGTCAAACACTATATAAAGCCTAATCATATTCAGCACAATCTTATCCTAATTCAAAGATAAAAACCTTCCTTTATTTGAGAGGATTATATAGACAGAACACAAGTTTTGGTAACATTGCTAAAATAAGTTAAGGATATTTTTTACCCCCTTGCCTGGGATTATAGAAACTTGCCTCAGTGAGAAGATGAACCATGGATTTCAATGTATTATATGGATTGTTAGTAATTCTGTGCAATTGAATAAATCATTACTTTTCCTCCTTTTCTGATGCTGTATGAACCTCTGTCACCCACCTGCTGTTCCTTAATGTCAAGGAAACCAAAATTTGACTTGTGGTATTTGCTATATGGTAATTCTTTCCCTTGGGGAAAAAAGGAAAAAACACATTGACCCATTTCCTTTGCTGCAGGATTTAATTTATACAAAAGTTTCCTCGTTATAATATCTTGCCTTCATTACAGTTGTTATCATGGAAATTTGACAAATACATTTTAAATATCTCCTGCACTATTATTTTAATTGAATGATCACACCTGAAATAAACACAGAGGGTTGAGAGAAAAGACTGAATGTTAGCTCAAGTTGAAGCAAAGGCAACAGGTAATGACTCTGTAGTAAAAATATATATCACATTTCTTATTTGAGTATGACCACATTGTTATTAGAAGAGGAATAATATTGACTCTTGTTTGCATTCCCCTTTGTTTAATCCTCAACTGTTACTTTATTTATTTGTATTGCTACATTATACTTCAGGATTTGAAATATATCCCAATTAAATGAGTAATTCCACTTACAGTTCTTCAGCAAAAACTGATTGCCTTTTGGAGGAATAAGCATATTTTCCTCTCCATAGTCAAATGACTCGAAAATGATTTGCTCTTAAACATTGTGTTAGGATTCCAAGTAACACCCACAACAAAAGAAGACTCCGAGGCTAGGCAATCCTTCTATGTTCCATTTTATTAAAGATGCCATATTGGCACATCTGGGGAAACCCAAATCTGAAAGCTTCCAGGTGTTCCCAACCCAAACGAAAGTCCAAGTCCCTGCCTCAGCACCCACATGTCTGTCACATGTCCAATCAATCCACCGTCCCAACTGGAGATGTTTCCCAGTCACACCCCTACAGGTGGCCTTGACTCTTGGAGAAAGGAATGTTATTATGACTATATATCTCCCCCGCTTCATACAATGCCCCCTCCCAGTTTCCCACAGCACTAAATGTGACAGGGCTGAAGATCCAATGCCCAAGATGGCTTCCAGGGCTGACACATTGGTATATAGTTATTGAATTGCTCAACAATAAGACTATCACTAATCATATTACTGAAAACATGAATACATACAAATACTGTATGTAGATTGGCATACAAATTTGCCTCACATCCTCTCAGACCATTAGGGGACACTATATAAGAAAACATGTTTGTGGATTAAAAAAATCCACTAATTTACTGTTCTTGAAAGCATACAAGAGTTTCTCGGCCTCATCTTATATCAAATAGGATCAAGTTGGGCTAATAAAGTTTCTATTTCAAATTTTCCACTTTTCCAGGACTGTGTTACTGTTCCTTCCCCCTTAATGATTCTTCTAGCCCAGAGTCATCTTTACATTACTTTGCACAGCCATGATATTGGAATAGGCGAGAAAATAAAATAAAATTGTTGCATATCATGTTTAAATTGGGTAGTGTTTTCGTAAACTTGAGATTTTTTTTCACTGCCCCAAAAGAACTAAGGCTGAAGAAATGATGAGAGCAATAAACATAAACATTGCTAAAGAGACTTAGGAAGTTATTTTTGGTCTCTGCTATTTGGAAGGCACTTCTGGTCTCCGTAGTTATATGTAAAAATGGTGGTGAGTATAGAGATTTACTATATTTTGTCCTTTCAATTTCTTAGAAAAAAAGGTGGAACATAGGATTACTTCTTATGTGGCAATTGTGCCATATCATTTGAAAGCATGGAAACAAAGCACAATACAATACAGGCCCATTTGTGCATCTACATGCACTCTAGCATACAGTATTTACAAGCATGAATAGTTTTGTGGCACTAATGCCACCACCATTGTGTCCAGTATCCTTATACAAGACACTGGGAACTAAAACTAAACATTATCAAAGAGGCCCAGCTTTAGTAGGTCCCGGTGGAGAACAGTTAATTGCTTAAAAGCCAACTTTGTTAATAGAATATATAATAGACAGTAAGAATACAAGTGTTTTCAGTCATGGTGTCTAATTTTCTTTGCATTCTCATCCCAAGCCATTCCCACCCAATATAGGGAGGAAATCCTGCATTCTTTAAGTGATTTATTTATTTTCATTTTGTTACACAGGATCTCTCTTCTTTTTTGGAGAGCCTGCTATGCGAGTGTAATATTTTAATTGAAGAATATTTTAAAACTATGCATCCTAGAGTGAATATGCACTGCAAAATTGGTGACCATACAGATTTTATAGAAAGGGGTTGGATGTTAATCAGGGATAGTACAATGAAAACATACCAATGGGAAATGGCTAAGGAAAGGAAAACTGTGAATATCGTGGAATAGTGTTCTGTGGGGAAATAGCCTTTAAAAGAGTAAGTGGTAAACAGTATTGAGGGAATAGCAATGAAACTATTCTAATAATCAGTAGGGAATGGTAATATGAGAGAAGGTAGTGATTTTTGGGGAACCAGTTTATGTAAGCAGTTTTTAGGGAACAGCAAATAATCCCTGGGACAGCACAGTACACTGCAAGCATTTGAGAGAAGAGTTCATCTCATATATGCTGTGTAGAGATTCTTTCCTTATTCTTAAAGTGACATTTCCCCCCCGACGAGGAGGCAAGCCGATATCAAGGCTCAATGGGGCATGCTGGAGAACTATATTACTTGTATGGAAACTAATTTCCCAGCATTGTACATCCTTATAAGTGGTGACTTTAATGCCCGTCTGGAAGCTCAAGTCCCTCCAGCGATAGAGGCACTCTACCCCCAAGAAACCTTCCAGGCCATAGGTCATCTGACTTCAGCCAGGCATTCTAAGGATGAATTAACAAATTTTGCTGGCATTCAGTTAGCCCTTCTAGCAGCCCAACACAACACGATAATTCTTAATGGGAGTACCCTAGGTGATCTGGCTGGCGAATTTACTTTTAGTTCCTTACATGGGAGTAGTGTTACTGATTTTGTGCTGCTATCTCAACCTTTAAGAGAGGCAGTCTGTGCTTTTTATGTGGACTTACGGAAAGCGACCACTACCCCCTGGTTACAATTATTGAGCTATTTTCAAATATACATCTCCCTAGGGGCCCTCAGATATTAGATCCCTATGTGGCCTCGTACACAAGGAGGATCAAATGGTCTCCCAATACTGAAAGAAAGTTTCACTCCTTTTTATCATCTCCAGAGCGTCTCAACTTGTATAATCAGGTTCTAGCAAGTAGTGGCTCGGAGATAGTCTTGGCATTTGAATCACTAATTAACAGTGTCCAAAGGGAGATTGGAGCTGACTGTGGATTGAGGGGTTATATCAATCACAAAATAATTTTTGGTTTGACAAAGATTGCCTGATGCTTAGGAACCAGATTAAATGGGTTTACCTGCTCTACCGCAACTGAGGGGACAAACACCCACCAGAGGACTACTACCGCCTGAAGCGGGAGTACAAAGGATTAATTGCTAGGAAAAAGAAAGCTAAAGAGCGAGAGAAGTGGGATCTACTTCTCCTCTCCATCCAGCAGAAGGACACCCGGTTATTTTGGCAAATTGCTGCCAGCTCTTTACTGGGCCATCAGGAACTCCCTCTCTGCTGTATCTCTAACAGAGACTGGGAAAACCATTTCTTGGCAATTTACCAGGTGTCAGCAAGTTTGACCATGCCTGACCCACAGCTGTCTCCTGTAGCCCCTCACAGGCAACCTGTGACCCATGATCACCGAGATTATCTCCGAACTCAAGGCAGGCAAAGCTCCTGGCCCTGATGCTATTCCCCCTGATCTGCTAAAATCCAGTCCTGAATGGTGAAATCCTCTTTTGGCAAGACTCTTTACGTATACTAATTCCCCTGGCTAATTCCCCTACCTACCTCCTGGAGCTTAGCAATTATTGTGCCAGTTTTTAAACAAGGAAATAGAAACAACCCAGCTGACTATCATCCCATAAACCTGCTCTCCATTATTGGGAAATTGTATGCTAAATATCTCCATCGCAGACTCCTCACTTGGGTTGAGGAATCCAATATTATTGGTACTGAACATTGGGTTTAAAGCGGGTTGTGCCACATTGGATCACTGCTTTGTCCTAGTGCACCTGGCTGACAAATATACTACTATACCAGGTGGCAAACTCTTCACTGCTTTCATCAACCTAAAGTCAGTGTTTGACTCAGTCCCTAGGGGTCTGTTGTGGACAAAACTGCTTAAAAGTTCTATCGACAGACGTTTGTTGTTCTTAATTAGGTCCTTGTACACTAAGACCTTCAGCCAGGTCAGGTGTGGTCTGCAGGGAGAACTCTCTAATCCTATCCCGATTAAGAATGGAGTAAGGCAGGGATG
Organism: Thamnophis sirtalis; assembly: GCF_051295495.1. Classification (NCBI taxonomy): domain Eukaryota; kingdom Metazoa; phylum Chordata; class Lepidosauria; order Squamata; family Natricidae; genus Thamnophis; species Thamnophis sirtalis. The sequence goes on along the minus strand of NW_028261383.1, from coordinate 52,778,264 downwards.
TGTTCTGGCTCCTCTTCTGTTTAATATATTTTTATCTGACCTGACCGGTTACATTGGACATATTGAGTCCCACGCCCCGAAGCTGACAACTACAAAGATCCTGCTTCTTTATGCTGCAGTTCTCCTTTCATTGTCAAGGCCAGGACTGAAAAGATTACTTTCTGCATTTGGGTCTTACTGTGTTGAAAACCATTTGGCTATTAATTATGATAAATTGAAAGTATTAGTGTTTTTGAGAGCCCAGAAATTGTATAACTGGGATATCAGTGGCAATGCTGTTAAGCAGGTTTTCCATTTTAAGTATTTAGGTATTCAAATTTCAGAACACCGGTGCCTGGACTAGACACCGTACCCAAGTGCTGAACTCTGCCTCCTGTAGTCACCAGCAGATTTTAAGATTCTTTTACACCCAGGGTGGCCAGTTCATTCCTTCTGCCCTACATATTTACAAAGCCAAAACGTTGGACCAAACCCTTCACAGTATTCCCATATGGATATGGGGCTTCAAGGATTGCATTGAAAGAACCCAGACTGTTTTTCTTAGAAACGTCTGGGTCTTCCCTCTTGTGTTGGTTTTGCCCCAATGTACCTGGAACTGGGCATTCGATTGGTGGAATGTGTGGCCTGGATTAACAATGTTGGTTTCAGGTGCTTTTTCTGGCAGTTCCTGGTAGCTACCTCTCCCTGGCATTTGCGGACTCCCATATTTCTCGCTGGGAGAAAGAGCTGCTGAAGAAACTACATCTGCTAGGTTTTACGGAGGATGCCTTGGGAAACTATGGCCTTAAAGATGCCCAATTTAGGGTAGTCCAATGGCTTGTGGACATTGATTTACAATATCTACAAGCCAGAGCCAACAAAATTTGCTCCCCCCCTGACTCTCAACCAACTTAATAATTATGGATTGAGGATGGCTTCCTATTGTTATACTTTAACCATTCCCAAGAATAGAAGAGCTTTTCCCCTAGCTCGCTTTAATGTCTTGCCCTCAGCACTTTTGGATGGTCATTTTAAAAGGCTCCCGATTAACGAGTGGCTATGCCCTTGTGACAGAGCCGAGGTTGAAAGTGTGGAGCACGTCCTTCTGTTTCGCCCCATGTATAACGCAGACAGATCTAAGTTACTGTCTCTTCTTGAAATCTCTCCTTCTAGACCTAATGGCTGTAATTTGTTTGTATATTGCCTTGGAGATGGCTCCTCATACATCACCTCTCAGGTTTCCAAATTTTTCTTAAGAGCTGTAACCATTAGAGGAGAACGCTGTAGCTTTCCTTAGTTAAGCTTTTGGTGACTGATTGCTATGATGCTATGATCAATGCCCTTATGTCTCTTTTGTAGTACTGGTGTTTTGGTCTGTGACCGTAAATAAAGTATAAATATATAAAGTGACATTTGGATGAGTATTGGTAGGGAGTTAACCAACGTGTAGCTTCAATAATAAGAAGGTCAATAGAAGAAGAAAAGGACAAAGGAGGATTAAAAGATCAGCTTGTAGTTTGGGAGTAGGAGAGAAAAGACAAAGAGAAAACAAAATGAAAAGCTAGCCTGTATATATGGATAGAAAATGAATTGACCAGAAAAAAAGAGGGGTAAGGTAAATCTTTCTGTATTACAATCCTGATTCTTGAGAATTGGTGGCAGATAGGGCCTGCAGAAGTTCATGGAAAGAGGGTAAGTAAAATATATAGTTTCTGTCAGCCTCTGTTTCGCTATTCATTTTCGGCTGCCATTGAAACTGGAAGGGAGACATGGTATTTGGGAAGGGTATGTTTGGTACAGGATAGATTGTTAAGAGGGAGTTTTGATCTCACCATCTACTGCACATGCTGATGACTGGTGTTTAGAGTTGGTCAAGGCCAACTGTCCTGCACACCAACCTGATGATGCTTCTTGGAGATGCAAACCACATGACACCTGAGGGACTTGCAGATTGGACAACGGGATGGGGGTTACCGGGGGAAAGGGGTTGGACAAATATTGATATGTATGATTTCGTGCACTTTTGCCTCAGACCTTGCTTTACTTAGCTGCTATCTTTTCATAACCAGTAAAAGAATTCTTAATTCTGCAAAATGGAGTTAAGTGGTTTCTTTCTTGGTTGCTGAAGGAGGCCTGCTTGACAGTTTCCTTCAATAGTTGTCCAGTAGTGTTCTTTGACAGCATCAACTCCGTCTGCTCTTGTGTTTTTCCTATTTAGGCCTGATCCACTGAATATGGGCAGCTGGATCTTCTAGCTTTGGAACCTACCCATGGAAACCAGGAAGACTGTGCTTTGCTTAGGCTGGTTGATCTTAAGCAAACCTGGCTTCAAATGACTTAAGGAACTTTCCAGAATAACCAAAAACTTGCAAGGAAAGAGGGAATCTTCCAATAGATTCCAATTGCAGCAATTTCTCTTTGAGCAACTTCACCTAGAAATAAAAAGACAATGTAAGCTCTGAGAGAGTTGGGCAGTTTAGAAACTACAAATAAATACAAATAAACCATCATTTTCTTTTAGCAACCCCATAATCCCTTGCGAGGTGGAGTCTGGGCAACTGAATGGAGCTAGTAGAGTATTTGAACAGCCAGATGCCCTTCCTGTCACAAATACAGAGTTTGGTTCAGCAGATATATTCTCAGTGTGCCAGAGAGAGAAATAGTGTATCTGCCACTACCTAGGATCAAACTCACAGTCTCCTGATTTTGAGGTGAGAGCTCCTCCTCTAGGCCACCACACCATTCCGCTAAATAAATACAAATAAATAAATGAAGTAAATATTTTCTCTGTTTCTGATAAAAGATTGTTTTATAGTCAGTTAGCTCAATGTGCCTTATTAAGGGAGAGGGATAGGGTTGCTGAATCATCTCCTTATCAGGGTCAAATTTACAAAAGGCTTTTCAGCTGTAGTCTTAAAAATTTACTCTCCCTTTGATCTTGCATTCAAGGTGATAATCACTTATGAGATTTGTAATCTCAACAGGAAGCCTGCATATGCATTCCATTTCCTCACAATGGAAATTTTATTCTCTTGAGCAGCCTTGGCATTAGAATGAACTAAAGATCACATCAGCAAGAAAATAGGACAATAAGGGAAGGAGGATATCTCAGAAGTCCCTAGTAACCCTGTGTCTCCTCCAATATTTGCTATGTTGTCAAGTTTTTTTGTGTGTGTTCTTGCTTAATTTTAAAATGGAATTTTACTAGCAATGGGATTTGGGGAGTGGGAGCCCTTCAAGATAAAGGGAAGGAATTTCTGATACATTTGGGGCCTTCATCATGGTCTCTTTCAGTCATGCTTTCTTTCTCAATTATGTTTACCCAACGGTGCTTTTTCAAAAGGCAACTGGACTTTGTTAAAAAACAACAACACAAAGTTTACTTGCCTTTTGAAAAAGCACCTTTGGGACAACCATGACCCGGATGACTGAGAATCTATCTCCATAGACATATATGCTTAAGTTAATCGCAAGTGATGACAAATAAGTGAGGGAGATGGGTAGCTTGATTGGCTCAGGAATATGTGATTATGGACATCATCAAAAGTCACTTTGGAAGTGAAGAGGAAATTAAAAATACAATAAAAAAATGACATCATGTAAGGGCATTTCAATGAGAAGAAATATCATTATAGTTAAGGTGTCCCTTTCTAATTGTAACATATGAGTATAAAAATTGGGCAACAAATGTGAGAGAAAGGTGATCAGATACCTTTGAAATCATGAATTATGGATTTGAAGACAGTGCCATGGATTGCAACAACTAGTTAATTAACAGTAGATCAAAGAACGAGTGACTTCTCAAAGTTATAATCAGTAAACAAATATTTATATTCTTTAAGTGTGTCATAAGAACAGTAGTTGGATAGAAAAAACAGCCAAGCTTTGCAAGGTTGAGGGAAATAGAATAAATGAAAATGAATTGATTGGATCAAAGACGTTATGGAATGTCTGGAATAGCTAAAAGGTATTACTACAGAAACCTGGAGAAGGGAAGTACTTGCTCATGCAGTCACCAGGGGTTATGTCTGACAGCACCTAATTCAAATTGTTCACTTAAAAAACAATTGTGTACATTAACTGCTCCATTCCTATTTTAAGATGCACTGAAATACTTTTCTTTCATTTCCTACCAGAGCAACATCTGTAGTAGTTATAAGCAGTGGGTTTCCACACCACTTACTGATTACATTGATTTAAATGCTGTGGTGATCATGCACAAATTTTGGGGAGCATTGTGCTAAATAAGTGCATGTCAAACTGAATGCCCCTCCTCTGAGATTATGATTAATTATTAAATGTGGTTCTCTGAATTGCTCCCTAAAATCATAGCAATCATCTTAAAAAGCTAATGACCCAGCTCAGCAGATACCATCAATCAAATTGCCACTTAACTTTTCAAGACAGATTGATAGTGTTATATTTCTCATTACCAGACCTGGCTCCCTGGGTAGCTGATTCATACATGCCTCTTATACATTCTACGCCCCCCCCCCTCTTTCTTTTATTTTCTACATACAAGCCTGTGAAGATTCAGATGCTGAATAATTTGGAAAACATCTGTGAGCTTTCACAATAGATGAAGATCCTGTTATTTTTGGAGCAATGGGAAGGATTTTCTTGAGTGAGAATTATAAAAGTGTGTAATTATGAAATTTGATCAACTTCAAAATATATATATTGTCTTGTCTATAATAATACTGTAGGTAGCCTATAATTATAGTGTTCTTTTTTTAAAACTGTAATTATTTTTTTTCACACACATCAGCAGCGAGCCTACTTCAAGCTCATGAATTGTACATATGGTACTTTAACAAAAGTTTTTCACGGACAGGGAACTGAGTTTCTAAAATGGAAGTAATTCAAACATATAATTAAATAACTTAAAAATATTCTTGTACCGTTCAACTTTTGCATATGAATAAGCCCAAAATATGAACCACATTGCTTATATCAAGTATTTAACTTTGTTAAACCAATAGGGATGTGGTGGCTCAGTGGCTAAGATGCTGAACTTGTAGATGAGAAAGGTTGGCAGTTCAGTGGTTTGAATCCCTAGGGCTGTGTAACAGGGTGAACTTCCATTAATTGTCCCAGCTTCTGCTAACCTAGCAATTTGAAAGCATGTAAAAATGCAAGTAGAAAAATTAGAAAACACCTTTATTGGGGAGATAACAGTGTTCTGTGTGCCTTTGGCATTTAATCATGCCGGCCACATGACCACAGAGATGTCTTCAGACAGCACCAGCTCTTTGGCTTTCTAACAGAGATGAGCACTGTCTCCTAGAGTTGGGAACAACTAGCACATATGGGCGAGGAGAACCTTTACCTTTAAGCCAATAGGGCTATATTTATCAGCTAGTCATTTCTATGTCTGGTAGATTGCTGGTTAAATTAGCTGTATTGGTCTGCTGATGTCCTTTGATAGGAGTTAGTTTTTAAATAAATTGATTTTCTGTGCTTGTCATAAGAGTTTGGAAAAAATCATTACCCTAGCCACAAATCAGCCACAATTTTGGATAGGTTACACAAAAGGGAAAACTATATGTGACGTTAAGCCCATCACTCAGGATGTGTGATTGATTTTTAAGCTGAAAACAGCAAGGGCAAATTGGTGTGATTTTTCTTAGGGTGGCGATCGTGGAGCAAATCTGAATTTTCCTTTTCTAAGGGGACAGGAAAATACATTACAGTACTTTTTTTAATAGTTTTGTTCTGGCATTCAAGCTGTGCATGTGCGAAAGGAGGTGAAATAAGTGGGAATATAAACACAATTCCATCTCTCCTTTTTCTGGTTGCTTCCCCTCCCAACTTTCTGAAGTTTAGTTTCTCTTTAAGCATCACAAAATAGAGGAACATTTTTTGGGAACCTTACAATAAATTTTAAATTTTCATTTTTTTAAAAAAAATGTTCTTCTAGTTATAATAAACTTTTATAAGTTTTTTCTTAACTTGCACATTATACCTTCCTCCTGTTCCTCCTGCTCCTCCCTCCCTCTCTCTCTCATTCTCTCTATTTTACAGGTACAGCCACTTAGCCCTCTCTCAGCCCAATCCATTTTACAATGTTATTTTTGTGTACAAAATAAAAGATAGGAACATTATTTACTTATTTATTAAATTTTATATGCTGCCCATCTGCCCATAATTTAATACACCTTGAGTTGTATTAAATAAATGTAAGCAGTGGTGGGATTCAACTGGTGTAACAACTGGTTCGCTTTTCGTGCACTTTGCACATGCACAGTGCATTTGAAAACAGCTCACAAACTTAAATCAGCTGAATCCTGCCCCTGAAAGTAGGCCATCATTATCCTCAGCTATTGCTATTAACTTTCAAATCTGCAAGCTTTAGTTCTCGCAAAGACTGGGAAAGAATGTCTAAATGTTTCAGATGGGAAGACATAATTTCTTTTGGAAAGGCATTTTTCTTACTGCACAAATAGCCAACACACTACTTTGTGAAAGAAAAAGAAGAGGAACAAAATATATGTAGAAAAATCTATTAAAATATGGAAGGGGGGCATGTGAAAATTTACATTGTCCCCAATTATCTAGGCATTATTTTCTTTCCATATTTATTATTGGATAATAATATTAGATAAAAGACAGTCCTTCTGCAGAAGAAAAAAGAGAAAGAAAGGAATAATGAGTTCCATTTACTGTGCCTAATAATAACCATGATGTTTTAAAATGTGTCTATGACAAAACTCCTATAAAAACTGTTGAAGATCCTATTTATGTCTTCAGTTAGTTGCTCTTATCAAAATGGCTTCAACTTGTTTTCTGCAGAAATGTGGTAACATATGATTTCTCACAACAGTCTAGACCAGCAATGGTGAACCTTTTTTGACTCGTGTGCCAAAAACGGGGGGAGCGTAGGGGTGGTTGTGCGTGGGTGTGCCACACCCATAATGCAATATGTGACCCCCAGTGCGCATGCATGCATGACAGGCACAACTCCCTAATTTATGCATGCTTTTTTCATCCTCCCCAGGCTCCAGAGGCTTTATAGGTGCCTGGGGTGGGTGAAAACAGCCTCCCTTGCCCCCCGGAGGCCCTCCGGAGGCTTCAGGAGCTTCCCTGAAGCCTCCGGAGCACAAAACATCACCCTTATGGGCAAACCGGAAGTTTAGGAATGGACTTTGCTCATAGGGCTGGTTTAAGCCCTCCGGAGCTTTCAGGAGCCTTCAGGGCCTCCGGTGGGGGAGGCTGGCCTCAAAAATGCTAAAGTTAGCTGACCAGCTGACAGGGCAACACCTTGCGTGCCCTGACAAATGGCTCTGCATGCCACATGTGGCACGCATGCCATAGGTTCGCCATCCTGAGGCTAGACTAAGTTCCAAGATGCAGATCTCACTATACCACAATACATTCAACTGCCTTTCTTCTACTCTTTGTCAACTTGGTTCAGCCAATGGTTCAGCCTGTGAAACAGATCAGGGGAAAACTATTTTTTCTCTCTCAAGAATCACAGGGATTCAAGACAATGTGTCAGAAATGTGATGGAATCTAATATGGAGGTGGATCCCCAAGAGGGAGGAGGTACATTTCAAAGGAGTAAGAGGCAACCCAGGCCAGATATTATGTGTGAGAAAAAGAGGGTGAAATTAGGCCCTTTCTAATAGTTCACAGAATAGCAATATCACTTAGACTTATATACCCTCTCTAAGTGGTTTTACAGAGTCATGCCCTCAACAATCTGGTATAGTGGTCTGTGTGTGTGTAGAGTGTAGTGTAGCTAAAGATAGTAGAGTCTCCAGTCTAGCAAGATTTTGTCTATAGGTGTGAAACAATAGAGAATTCAGTTTGGAAGAATCACCACATATTATGCTTTGGGCCTGACAGAAAGCACTTAGTATGGAAAATGTCAAGGTGATAAATTTGTACAGCATAGCCATTTAGGATTGTGACACTTTACAAATATTTAGCTTTGGGTCTCAGATTATTTTCCTTATTAACTATGAACAAATACTCCTACTTTTGCCTTTTAGTTAGATCTATTCCAGAGCAGCAACAAGGCACTGAAATATAATTAATGTGAATCATTTAAGAATGCATATTAGCACAAACTAATTACAGTGTTATAGGATGAAATTATTCAGTATCTGTATTTTACATGTGGTATGTATCCTTGGAAGGGAAAATGAGTAGGCCATGTGTGGAAATCCTAGCCTTCGTTTCATTTAGACCATGTACAATAGTTTAATTAAAATTAATAAAGTAGGAAAGATTTTGCAAATGGAAGGGATGTTCACAAGATAATTTTTTCAGCTGCAGTGAATGAGTAATAAATGCAGAGAAGTAATTATAGGGATCTGCTAAAGACCTCTGGGGTGGAATGAACATGGCCAAAGAACACCGAACGAGGAAACAGAACAAGCAACAAGACACTGATCATAATGGGATATTTTAATTACAGTGAAGGAAATTGGGAGCAGCTTGTGATATTACTGCCAATGCGCTTATAATGATGAAGAACTAACAGGATTTTCTCCAGACAATTGTTAAGTTGTAACCTACTGGGATCTGAAAGATGAGCTCAGTGTTCTTCTAAAAATAGTTCTGAACAGGAAAATGACAAACCAAGTTTCTCTGTGACTTAAATGAATAAACAAAAGGAACAATCTAGCTATCTTCTTTCCTGGGCCGCACAACACCTGAGACCTAAGAAAGAACAGTCTACATTTGCTAGTTTGGCCCTAGCAGAAAGCAAGTGAGACAGATACAAATCAATTGTGTATTGTCCTGCAGCTGCCCCCAAAATAATAATTAAAAAAAGGTCTGCACTGACAGAATTGACTCAGAGAGGACCTCATCTCATCACCATGATGTCCAATTGACAAATGTGCATTGTGGCATCATGGCATCACGGCCTTTTCTGTTTGTATCACAGTGTTCCATGCAAGTAAATAAAGATGGCGTTTGTGATGTGACACCATGCTACAGGTTTCGTCATTTGTTCCCCTAAATCAGGAATAATAGACTTAAGTTATAGGAAGACAACTTTCAGCTGAAAACCAGGAACAATGGGCTAGTGATAAAACTAATTCAGCAATCTAGCATTTTGCAAAATAAAATGGGAATCATTATCCACGGAGGGACTGTGAGGGTTGTAAATTGAGCCCTGTGTGTGATGAGAGGTGAATCGTGGTTTTTCCTTGGAGTATACTCTGTGATTAAGTAAAATAAACCCGAGGTAGATTCTAAGAAACATATTTTTATTGTAAAATAAATAACAAACTTACTGGCTAATAACTACATTCTGGTAAAGTTCCTAGCCTACCTCCTCGTGGCAGGCAAACAGAAACAGAAAGAAGAATGAACGGACATGCTCAGTAGGCTTACAGAGAAGAGTCAGCCTACCGTATGTCTTAGAATATAAGCACAACTCGCACCCCCCCACCCCCCAAAAAAACATCGTGACAGGGACAGTGGTACAGTCAGAATTGCCAGAATGGCTATCTTCATGTCAGTTAGTGGCAGAGGCAGCGATGGGTTCCGGATCCCATTGCAACCGGTGCAGTGGAATGGGGCTCAGCAGCCACCACATGAATGTGCGCAGTGTGCACCCCCATACACGCAGCACGCACATGCGTCCTTACCTCCTGCGATGCTCCAGCTGCCCGGTGGATAGTTGCACAGGCACCATATGTTGCATATGTATGCACAAATGCCCATTTCCTTCAAATACAGGTAAGGAACGAGGGTGGGTGGGTGGGCCCTTCAGAGCATTATACTGGGCAGAGGTAGTATCAATATCAAGGCAGAGGAGAAAAACCACCACCTTTCCATTCAAAGAAAACATATCTATATACACAAAAGTGATTTTTGTCATTTTGTATGCATATGGCATGATGAATGAATATAATTTCACTTCAGTGATATGGTACAAATCAGAGGTGGTCTTCAGCAGGTTCTGACCAGTTCTAGAGAACCAGTAGCAGAAATTCTGAGTAGTTCGGAGAACTGGCAAATACCACCTCTGACTGCCCCACCCCATCTATTCTCTGCCTACCAAGTCCCAGCTGATTGGGAGGGAATGGGGATTTTGCAGTATCCTTCCCCTGCCATGCCTACCAAGCCATGCCCAGCAAGCCATGTCCACAGAACCAGTAGTAATTTTTTTTGAATTGCACCACTGGTTAGTGGGTCATGAAGATGAGAGCCATAGTGAGAAAATCAAAAGACAAGCTACACACACACACACACACACACACACACACACACACTCACTAACTCACACACTCCTGCAAACAAAAAATGTTCACCTACGCTCTATAATTGCATCCCTTTTAATATTGTTTGTATTATTGCACTGAGTAGAATGGTTGCAGATATCAGATCTGTAAACGGTTAAAATAATGTTGGGGTATTTCTTGTTAGAATTTCCCAGAAGAGCTGGGGAACAGCATAATTAGAAAAGAATTGACCCCTTCAACTATTGGCAGTTTGATGCTGCTGAATGATAAATCCATCTGCAAAACCTGGAAATTTGGAAGTTTGTATAACACTACTTTTATTTTTGTCTGATCAGAGAACCTCAAAACAAAAAGAGAGTATTGGAAAGTTTCTGTTCTTTGTCTTGCTGTCTTACTATCAAATGTTTCATGGTCCAGTGCTGTCAGTAAGCATTTTATATTTTACGTAACTATTAAATACCATTGAATATATTCCCAATTGCTATAGAACTGAGAACAAATACGTACTGTGAAAATTTAGATTTATAAAATTTAGATTTTTTTTAAAGATTTATCTTCTGGAATTAAATCTTCTTTACTTCCAGGAGATTAAATCATGACAACTTCAGCAGTAACTTCAAAGTTTTAGAATGTTTTTCCCCCATCCCAAATCACATTTATGTGTTAATTGTTACACGATCATTTTCAGAGATGTATGGGGCCACCAATAAACATGGAATTATTTGGAGTTATATTATTTGCATGCCACTATACATTGTGAATTCAGTTTATAACTATCACTCTTCTGTATTAAACGTACACCAAATATATTTCTGAAGCATCAGACTTCAATGAACATGGAACCCGAAGCAACAAATATTAGACTTAATGGGAATATTTAATTGAATCCACTTGGTTTGCATTTCTCAGACTAAGATGTGTATTGGAATGTCAAGTTTTGCTTAATATTATTCTTATCTATAAATTTTGCCATATATCTTTCAGCTTAGAAAATGCATTAAAGGACACAATAATTATTATATAGGATAAATGTATATAGAATGCAAATTATGTCATTTGAATGTGAAAAATAGAATTAAATGGATTTATGACAGAATTTATCAGACTTGTCAAAGGGAAGGAATTATAATGATTCTTCTTTGCCCAATTGCTGATGCTGCTCAGGTTTTATGGTTTCTATTGATACCATTGATAGTATTCACATATCTAATATAGTTGGGCCATTAAAATGAAACACTAACTCAATCACTATATGATGGAAAACCCAGACCATATAAAGCATAACATAAACAATGATTAGCATAGCTTTGTTTGTTATTTGGCATGTCACAGCATTGGTGTTGCATTTGAGAAGTTGGCAAAGACCTAGATAAGGAAACTTGTTGCTTTTTTTAAAAAAAGGAACTGATAACACTATCATAATTCTTTCTGTTAATGTAGCATGCAATTTTGTTTAAAAGTTCACATTTCCTATCCCCCCCCCCCGCCTGGTAACATGGCAGGAAGAAAAAACTTGACCTCTCATGGAGCTTATCAGACTGATCTTCTAATCATTTTTAGCCACAAACCAAGTTTATATTGGAAAACCCCATTCAGTGTAAAATAAAGTAATAATCTTTATACGAAAGTCTCGACAGCAGTATAGACTTGAGGACCTTAGAAACTGCAAAGTGATTGTCAACACAGGTCTCTTGGGTTAATAGCTGGAATCAAATGCATTAAGAAGTCCAGCCGGAAGGTGCTGATAAGAGGCAAGCTTTGTTCATTTGGATACAGCAGCACTGATGACAGAAGTAAGTGGGTTTTTAAACTATGTTCACATCTAATGCCACAATAAAAGGATTATTTAAATAACCGAAGTGCTTTTCTTGTTGTATATTTTCCATCTTTCACCTGGGGAAATTTTATAGCCTTTGCCACTATTACAGCTAATAACTCTATTAAATAATCAAGCTGCTTTCCCTGCTGATAATGAAAACCTTCTCAATTGTTACACCAAATTTTCTACTCCATTTGCAACCAACATCCAAAGGCATAGCTTCTGTTTTGTTTCTGAGTATTATCAGCCCAGTGATAAAACCTACAGTAACTCTGTGCTGTGGTAGTAAAAAATATTTCTAAAGCCACTCTTGAATATTTTGATCTGTGAAAGAAGAAAAGCAAAGAAGAGTTAAATAAATTTATTAGAGTTAAATAAATATTTCTTATCAGTTCTCTGCTCTTATTGTAGCTGTGGAACACCAGCCAGTTGCATTTTGCTGGACCTTGGAAAAAGATGGGTCAAGAGATTCAACTGGGGTAAGCAGTTATTATTTGTCTGTGCACATTGCAGTGCTGAAATTTGCTCCTGATTGAAAGGAGGATGTGCACTGGCCACCCACTTACATGGCCCAGTGGCCAATAGGCCATGTAGTGGGCCATGGTCCACAGGTTGAGGACTCCTGTTCTAGGGTTCCAGAGAATACATGTTATGGCAATCCTGCACAAAATGTAATGTAATAGTTTGCTTATTAGCATCTCAATCACAACAAGTGGAATCTTTCCATCTCCACTGATACACGACAGAGACACTTCTTCCAGCATCGTATCTAATTCTGTTCAATTTTGACCAGACAAAATGAGTCTAGTGTCGCACTTTAAAAAATGCTTGATGTTTTGTTGCATTGACTCTCATACTATTATTACCAGTTTCCAATAAATTTCCAGATTTTTTAAACACCTATCTCTTATTTTTAGTGCTTACTTTCTATGCGGTTGTCTCCATTTCCTCCTTAGTACAAATCCTCTTTATTTTCTCTAAGTCATTAAAGAGAATAGGGCCAAGGTAATGATACCTTGAAATCTGCTGGAAGCCCACAGTCAGGGAATGCTGACACCTGATCTCAGTATGTCTGAAGGATATTGGGTAAAAGAAGGTTGCACTAAGATTTCACTTTGGTAAGTTATCATTGACTAGGTAATTATGTTGTCATAATACTGACACATCAGATCTTTTTGAGCTATCTTTTTTCCCCCAGTATGGAACTGAAAATCATTTCTTAATTATTAAGTGTCACTCTCCCACGTGTTATGCAGGAAGATTGGTGGGATGATAGTAGCAAACATAGGCAAAATAAAGGCCTGGGAATAGGTTAATTCAAAGTCTATTTATCTAGTGTTCAGGTTGTTTAAGTGCTCTAGTTATGGGAAGTTCTAAATATGAATGATAAGTAAAATGAAATAAAGGTCCAGAATCTGAATCTCTCTTCAATTGTGCTAGAGTTCTCAGGATCTGTTGGATGACCTTTTAAGAGCCATGAAAGACATATTTTATTTTTTTGCTGAGAGGTCTATTGTTTGCATATAGTTGTCACACTATTTGGAATTCTAGAAATGCTAGGAGTATCTGCAAGTGCTGAGATGGAATCTAAAATTGTCTGTATATCCTGACAGCAGTTGGTTTCAGGATTTTGGGGAGAAGATAATGTCAGAACCAGGCAAGAGGCTAAACAATTCTATTCAAAAAGATCTTAATACCCTGTTTCCCACAAAAAAGACCTCCCTGGATAATAAGTCCAATCGGGCTTTTGAGAGCATGCATTAAAATAAGCCCTCCGCTGAAAATATTTCTATTTCTATTTATTGCATTTATAGGCCGCCCAATCCCGGAGGACTCCGGGCGGCTTACAGAAATAAAAAATAAGCCCTCCCAAAAATATTGCAACACAGCAGCAGCCCTGAGGTGACCACACTCACCACCTCCTGCACCTCAAAAATAATAAGACCTCCCCCAAAATAAGGCCAAGTGCTTATTTCAGGGGTCAAAAGAAAATAAGACCCTGTCTTATTTTCGGGAAACATGGCAGAATAATGGGCTTCAAACTAAATATTTCTCTAAATTATTCTGCTTTTCTTATCTCCAAGAAATATTCATATAGTAATGTTAGGTTGTTATTTTCTACTCACTATCCAATTCTGTTTTACTTTATTTATAGTGCTACATTCCTTCCACTTAGTATGATTCTGTAGTCTTCCTCCCCTCTCCCCATGTCCTGTCCCTTTCATTTTTAAGCTTTCTGTCTTGAGGTACAATTTACCAAACTATCATAATCTTTTGGTCACTTTTTGCAAAAATAAGCATTTCTAGAGAAGTCTATAATTCTGGGAAAAGTGTAAAGAAAAAGACTAGAATGACCAGCGGCAACTTGAATGAGCTCAATTACAATGACAATGGGTACATTGTTCAAAGATTTGAAGCCCCATTTTGGAAACAGAGAGTCCTAGAGAACCATATATCTATGGTATGTGGTTGCAATGACTCCACAGTGAGTTGATGGCAAATAATCAATCAACAATGAAGGCAAGAATCCACTTTTTTATTAATAAAATCTTGCTGAGATTTTCCAAAGAATGATTTATGCACTCAGCATTGTATATTCCATGTGCATCTTGTGTTTTTAACACATGATCCATGCTCACAAAATATATACACAATGTGATGCATGTCATAAAAATTATGCATGTCACAGCAGAAAAAAGGGAATGTGACAAGCACCATTAACACATGTCAAAAATAATCAGATTCTGCTTCCATTAGGATACTGATGAATCTGTGGGAGGAAAATTACCTAATATTTTTATCAGCATCATTCACAGTTCGTTTAATTTTACATGGTTTAACATGGTCTGCATGCATTTCTATTCAGGTCTGAGTAGACATAAGTAATATATATGATGGTGGTTCCTGTCCCATGCAAAATACTTCAACTTCTTCTTTCTATAATATCACTGCAGAAATATTAGCAATGAAGAAATTATTTTCTTGGCATGGTTTATAGCTTTCATGGGATGAAAATACAAAGAGGATTGATCTTAGAATTCTGTTGCACAAAATCAGAATGAAGTCAATAGCAGGAAGTTTATAATTAATCACAATATTTACCATATACACATTACTGTTTTACACAAATATCTGTCTCCAGAATACTTATTGAACATGACCAAAAATCCAATAAAAAAGAATATATGTAGCTCAAGGTTGAATGTGAAATTGTTGGTGCTCTATGAACTTAGTTGCTTAAAGACATTTCATTACCTGACTAGGTAACATCATCAATGCTATTGAGTGTGGGGTTTGCTTCCTATTTTTATACAATAGATTGACTACCAGTGTTGGGGGTGGTGCGGTCAAGATATTTCCCTTGGTAATTTCTTGATTAGGGTATTGTTTTCTATTTGATTGTTTGCCTGGTGTTAATCCCTGCTTATCCAAGTATTGGCTGCTGGAAAGAAAATGTTATGGTCTTTTTTTTTCCCTTAGCCTTTTATTGTCTCTTTTGTAAAAATGGTTTATTTGAATCTATGAAGGTTAAGGAGAATCTATCTATCTATCTATCTATCTATCTATCTATCTATCTATCTATCTATCTATCTATCTATCTATCTATCTATCTATCTATCTATCTATCTATCTATCTATCATCCCACACAAATAAAGAACAAATGCAGAAATTTGTGATTTAAAATTTCATTCTTATCCTGAAAACAGGACTGATTGTCCAGCAATGACTATACTTCAATTCACTTCTTTTTTCTATGATTAATTGTAGACTTCTGTCTTTTAGTTTATTGTAACTAATTTTTGCTCCATTGAGTAAATAGAGCCATGATAATCTATTTGGGTTATTTTCTGCTGAATAGTTTGGATATTTTTCTGACTCAGAATATAAAATTAATAATGCAGTTGTTTCTACTATCTTGACCCAATTTACCAATAGACAATTGACATTTATTTCTGATCTATATAATTCTATAATTCTTACACACATTTATTTTGACATGTTTCTTTCTGTACCATTTCTGTACTTTTAAACATTTTGTCTCCAGATAGTGTTAATTTCCTTTCAAACCACACATCTTACATTTTTAAAAGCTTAATATGATAATACAACTTTCAAAAACTTATAAATGTCAGTGGATAAATACATTCCCATCTTCAATTTGTACAGAAACATGCTAATATTGAATTTTTCAGGCTACCTACGTTCCTAATCTCTGGTGGCCCCTTGTGTATAACACTGAATTCTGGGGTTATAGACTCATTTTATATACTAGCTAAATAAATTTTATGATCTAGAAATGGTATAAATACCCCTGGAAATGGCATCTCTAATTTAAATGAATGATTTGAATGGCATTGAATATTTAATTTAGTCAATATAAGGCAGTTGGTGCACATGTCATTGTATTGGATTCCCAAATGTAGGTCTTTTATAAGCAGAACATTCTAAGTTATAAGAGATGTTTGCATATCCAGAACACAAACAACACTGAAGTGGTAGCAGCAGCTTTGACAGATGAAATTTTTCTCTGCTCTCATTGCCATCCTATGCGCTGAAACTACAGTTCCTTCAAGCAAACCAGGCAGCTGACATGTTGAAAGTGGTATTCTGACATCTGGACTGGTTTAGGTTTAGGTTTAGGTTTATTAGCATTTGTAGGCCGCCCTTTTCCCTGAGGGGACTCAGGGCGGCTCACACAAAACCGGGAAGGGGGAATACAAACATTAAGATGACAACATATAGTAAGTAAAATAATAGACAACATACATTCATCATTCGGGCGGGGTAACTATCCTTATCCCCAGGCCTGACGGGCGAGCCAGTTCTTCAAGGCTGTGCGGAAGGCTTGGACGGTGGAGAGGGTACGAATCTCCACGGGGAGCTCGTTCCAACTGGAGACCACGTAGTTGGAAAAGGCTGGAAGAATAAAATGGATCGTGATTTCAAAACTGGGATTCAATCTTTGGCGCAATTTCTGAAAGTAAACTGTGATGTATCTTTTTGAAACTTTACAGAGGCCTTGGATATACGTTTCTAAAGGCATGAATAAACATCTGCAGGATCAAAGCATTGCCATTCAAAAAGGGGTTTATTTGAATTTTATTTAATAATCATTTTGTACTGCTTTCATTAAAAAAAACAATATCCAAGTGATTTGCAATATGACATGGAATTTTTTAAAAAAGTCATTTTGTTATTTTAAAGAGAAAACAGATTAATGGTTTATTTGTATTGATTCTTGAGAAGGTGGTTAGTCTGCTTGGAGTGAAGTGACTTTTTTCTTTAGTCATTTGAACAAATTGGTTTGTAACTTAGGGTTATTAAATATGTCTTACAGTAGTGAATATCATAAATATCTCCCTGAAGGAGGGCAGGATGCCCCCTTATATAAAGGACACAATTATTGAACCTCTTTTCATAAAATCTGCCATGGTTTCTGCAGAAATGAGCAATTATATATGAGTCTCTAACTTTGCATGATAAGAGAGTGGTCCCTTTTCAAGTGGAGAAAACTGCTTATCTCAACCCATTTCAAACTGGCTTCAGGGTGGACTACAAGACTGAGACTATCTTGGCCACCCTGATGGATGAGCTTTGTGTGTGAATTGACAAAAGGAGTATGACTCTATTACTTCTTAATCTCTCAATGGCTTTCAATATGATTGAGCATGGTGCCCTTCTGGATTGTTTAAGAAATTTGGGAATAGCGGGCTTGCCTCTGCAGTAGCTTCATTGCTATCTCTCAGACAGATTTCAAAGGGAGACACTTGGAAACAGTCACTTTGTACAATGGGAGCTATTATTTGATGTCTCTTGGGATTCTATTATGTCTCCAGTGCTTTTCAGTCTCCACATAAACTGTTGGGGATATTGTCAGAAGAGCTGAAACTGGCTGATGAACCCAGATTTGAGATATTTTCAGGAAATGGAGTGATTTCCTTGAACGCCTGCTTGAGGTCAGTAACAGACTGGATGAGATAAAACAAATTGAAATTTAATCTAGGCAAGGCAGAAGTGTTCTTTATTATGGGCTAAAAGTCTGTAGAGATTCTCAGCCATCAAAGCCATGGTTGTCCCAAGGGTGCTTTTTCAGGACTTTCTTGTTTTTTCCTTTGAAGATATTTTGCTTCTCCTCCAAAGAGTTTCTTCAGGATAGTGAGGAATGGAAGGATTTATATTCCTTGTGGACAGATGATCATTTGCATCCTTCTTTGAGGGTTGTTGAAGCACTTGGAGGTTTATCTGTGTTCTCAGGGTCACCTGAGTAGTGCTCCTGGTTCCTGTAGTCTGCAATTTTTCTCTCTCTGGAAATCCATTCATACTCCCGCACCATTCATCCCAAACTGTATAGCTAAAAGTCTGTAGAGATTCTCAGCCATCCAGGTCATGGTTGTCCCAAAGGTGCTTTTTCAGGAGGCAACTGGACTTTCTTGTTTTTTTTCTTTGAAGACATTCAAAGCTCTGACCTTATTATGGGCTATAATTCCAGAATGGTGGTAGACTATAATCCTCTATTTGGTATGGGACTGTATTTTTCAGTAGGAAAGGGCATGCAGTTTGGAGATAATTCTGAACCAAATCTCTCTCCACTTTCCCTGGCAAGAGCCAGGAAAACCTCTTATCAGCTTTCTTTGGTGTGCCAGTTTTGTTCCCTTGCAGAAGAAAATTACCATCAAACTGCAGTACATGTGAATGTAACACCCAGGATTGAATATGATATGGAACTCCATAGTTTGGAAACTTCAATTTGTAGAATAGAATAGAATAGAATTCTTTATTGGCCAAGTGTGATCGGACACACAAGGAATTTGTCTTTGGTGTATAAATTGGCAGCCAGTGGGGACTTGGCAAGAAAACCAGAAGACCATATTACATCTGTGCTCCAAGTACTGGTTTCTAATTCATTTCCACACAAAATATGAAATGCTTTTTTTTTTTTTTGGCAAGAGAATTTTCTCAAGTAGCTTGGACCTTAACTGTATAGCCTAAAATTAAAGTCTAAGGAAAATTTTAGTCATCCAGGTCATGGTTGTCCCAAAGGCAACTGGACTTACTTTGTCTTTCCTTGAAGATGTTTCACTTCTTATCCAAGAAGCTTCTTCAGTTCTGACTGAATGGTAGGCGGCGGAATGGAAGGATTTATATTTCTTGTAGTCATCTAGTCTTTAGCACTGGGCGTCGTTGAGGCCACTTGGGGGTTTATCTGTGCCCCCACAGTCACCAACCAGATGACTGCAAGAAATATAAATCCTTCCATTCCTCCCAGCTCCAACATTCAGTCAGAACTGAAGAAGCTTCTTGGATGAGAAACAAAATGTTTTCAAGGAAAAAACAAAAAACATGCAGTTGTCTTTTGAAAAAGCACCTTTGGTACAACCATGACCTGGATGACTAAAAATCTCCATAGACTGTTTTTTAAAGGCTATATAATTAAGATCCAAGCTATTTGAGAAAATTTTCTTTCTATATGAACCTCCACACATGTTGAGATAATCTGATAGTGATTTGGGATTGAGCCTTCTCTATTTCCATCCCAGCTCTTTGGGAAGCATTTCCTGAAAAGCTAAGAAGCTTAACAGCTTTATTAGCTTTTAAATGATTTTTAAAACACATCTGTTTGAATAGGGATTTAACTATTGGCTAATTCTTAACTGTAATTAATAGTAGCTCTTTTGTTTATTTTTATTGCTATTCGGTGTTATTTTAAATGTTTTCAATAGCTTTATTTTAAATTAGCTCTTTCAATAAGAATAGTTTTTCCATTAATTCTTTGGAGGCTTTGATAATTAGCAATATATTAATTTAAATGATCTAAAAATAAATATTATTCAAATATGTTTTAACATAAAATTTATTTTCCCCACAAAGTAGGTTAAGATCAATCAGAATTCACTGGTTAAAATATACCATTGAATAATTAGCAAAAATGTCTAGAGTGTTTATGAAGTTATAATATTGTACAATTAGGCAATCTGATTCCATTCAAATAGATTTCT
This sequence comes from Thamnophis sirtalis, assembly GCF_051295495.1. Taxonomy (NCBI): domain Eukaryota; kingdom Metazoa; phylum Chordata; class Lepidosauria; order Squamata; family Natricidae; genus Thamnophis; species Thamnophis sirtalis. Next base: position 52,758,266 of record NW_028261383.1, on the reverse strand, counting down.
TCTCCTGTTCGGTCAACCTTGTTAAAGAGATATAGGAACTGATACTAAAACATCTGAAAGATGCCTAATTTGCAGTACTTGTTGGAGTCTGCTCTTGATTGAGCCTGCCCAGTCTGCTATCACCTGTTATAGATCTTAACTAGTTTTCTTAGATTGGTCTGTGCTTATTGTTAATTAGTTCAACACCCAAAGTGTAAGTAATTGGACTGGAGTAAATATAAATACATGTAGTCCTCAATTTATGACCACAATTGAGGCCAACATTTATGTTGCTAGGTGAGAAATTTGTTAAGTGAGCTTTGCCCATTTGACGATTTTTCTTGCTATATTTGTTAAGTGGATCATTGCAGTTGTTAAATTAGCAACACGGTTGTTAAGCAAATCTGGTTTTCCCATGGACTCTGCTTGTCAGAAGGTTGCAAAAGGTGATCATATGATCCTGGGACATTGCACCCATGATAAATGTGAGCTACTTGTCAAGCATCCGAATGTAAATCACATGACCACAGGGATCCTTACACAGTCATAAATATGAAATATGGTCATGTCACTTTTTCAATGTAACAAATGCCCTTGTAACTTCGAATGGTCACTTAGCAAACTGTTATAAGTTAAGTTTGCAAGTTTGCAAGTTTAATAACATTTGTATGCCGCCCAATCCCGTAGGACTCCGGGCGGCTTACAGTACAGAAATAAATCAAAAAATAAAATACAGGGGAAAAAAAGGTAGATTTAAAAACAGCACACCATGCACTCCATTCTAAATGGGACTGGACCGTATTTTGGGGTCAACAGCCCCAGGCCTGCCGGAACAGCCAGGTTTTAATGGCTTTCCAAAAGGCCGAGAGAGTGGGGAGGGTCGGGATCTCTGCGGGTAGATCATTCTAAAGATCATTCTAAGGACTATCTTTATACTACTTACAGTAGTACCGCAGAACCAGAAATAACTGTTCAATCATTTATTGGCAGAAATTGATAATTGTATCTCCCGGTTCATTTCTATATTCTAGGCATACAATCCAAGTTAATTTTCTTCCTTAATCCATCTGATTTGGGTATTCTAGCCACCAACCACAAACAGCACATCTTGCTTTCATGTTCTGTTGATTTCAGTTGAACCTGACCATAATGTTAATCGCTATCCTGTTTTTTTAAACACAAATAATACAAACAGTACATATAAATCTGAATACAAAAAAAAAAGAAATAAAAAAAGAAAAATGAAAAAAAAATACACAGATTTCAGTGCACCCCCACTCCCTGGAAACCTTCACCCCCTTATATTTCTTCATCTATAACAACTAAAAGATATACAATATATTCCAATTGTGCCCTTATACCCTTCAAAACAACATACATTCTTAAGTAGGTTTATTCCCTTTGCCTTCCACCAACACTGATTTTATAAAATCCCCCCTCCCATATTTCATTATAATTATTTACTCATCCCTTTTTAAAATTTAATTTCTGATGTTAATTTATCATTTGTTGCTATATTCCAAATTTCATTATACCACTATCCTATTTTTCTCAATTAGTGGTTGGAGCACAAAATTGGATGGTCATCATATTAACATGATATCCACAAAGTCTGTTGATATTATTTGGTCACTGAATTGAACCTAGGTATGGTCCTTGTTACATTCTTTCTGCCTATGAAAGTAACACTGTTTGTTCTTTGCCTTTCATGTCCAGAGTAGTAAACTGTGTGTTAGTCTGACTGAAAGTAGGCAATCCTAGTCCTTCCCAAGTTGCTGATACTATCCATATGTATCAATTTCATTTCACCTTTCATTGTGTTGAGCTTTCCTTTGTTCAGGCTTCTTACATTCCATATTCCCACTGCATTCCTGACTTTGCAGTTTCAGATTTACTTTTTTGCACTGTAGCATCAGCAACTAGATGTCCTCAAGTTTTTAATCGATCCAGGCTATATTCACCATTAGTAATCTGAAAGATTCTTGGCTCTTCCTCAGTTGCATGTTGAATTCCAATGTAGGGCTCATCACCCAACACTATATCATTAAACACTTTACACTGTATATTCATACAGCTTTCTTGATGAAATACAAGGATGAGCTATCTTCTGCTGCTCAGTATGAAATATTGTCTTTGTTTTTATCACTAAATTGATCATCTGACATCTTCCACTATTGCTGCTGCCCAATATAAGTTTGTGCTTGCTTTAGTTGGGGAGCTGGGATGTCTATCATACTTTGGGCATCATTGCTGGGAATATGTATACTCTGGGCAAACATATCCTTAAGTCTTATTCATTTGCCCCATGAACATTTCCCCACCATGATGACACAGCATAACAGGGCTTGTTAGGGATAGCTGCAGACTATATTATGCTATACATATAAAGGTATTTTATATAGAGCCACAGTGGCACAGTGGTTAGAATGCAGTATTGTAGGCTAACTCACTGCTTACTGCCACGATTTTGATTCTGACCAGCTCCAGGTTTAATCAGACGTCTATACTTCTGAGGTCGGTAAAATGATTGCTGGGGGCAATATGCTGACTCTGTAAGTCACTTAGAGAGGGCTGTAAAAACACTATGAAGCTGTATATAAGTCCAAGTGCTATTGCTATTATATGTATGTTATGCATATATGGTATATTATAATGTGTATATGAACAATTATTTAAGCAATGATTAATATCATTATGGAAAATTATCAAGTTGTGATCTAGTGACTGTTAAAGACCTATTGATTGGAAGAATAACATATACAAAGCCATTGGACTTGTACTCTGAGTCTATTCACTGTCTTTTCTGATGATGAACCTATGGCATACGTGCCAGAGGTGGCACACAGAGCCCTCTCTGTGGGCATGAACACTATTGCCAGCTGCTCTTTTGGTTTCCAGCATGCACATGCGTGCCAGCCAGCTGATCTTTGCACATGCCAGAGTGCCAGAAACCCAAAGACCAGCTGGCCGGTATGCATGCACAATAAGAGATTGAGCAATCATTTGTGATGGTGAACATTTTTGGCATCAAGTGCCCAAACCGGAATAGGCACACACAGGCCAGAAACACGAAGACCAGCTGTTTCAGTTTGGGCAATCGGTGCTGAAAGGTTCACCATCACTGGTTTAGACAGATAAACTGCACTATTTTATTTATCTGGGATGTCCTTAATGACTGTGGTTAGCTATCAGAAATCAGACTGAGATGAATTTATTGAGTTACTTTTTTTTGTCTGCTAGGATATCTCTGAATGAAGCTTAAAGGCAAAATCCTATTAAAAGTATGTGCCTTTTCCTTGTTTCATACGCACAGTTTAATATCTTGGTCATGGACAAATACATCATAATTCATTTCCAAGAAACTGCTTCCTATGCATTTCAGTTGAAAGTACTGCTAACATCAGTAATTTTTTAAGTCAGTGATGGCTACAGTGTGTGCAGAATGAAGGACACAGACATAATACCATCATTATCCTTCTACAGAAGTTTTATTGGCTGATAACTTTCAAACTAACTTGATGACTCTTTTCAAAAATCTTTAGATACTTTTACATTTACTACATGTCTTTTATTCTGCATATGTGCATTTTGCACTTCTACTTCTTCTACCCACTTTTGTAACATGGTGAACTTTGATAAGGTGATTTACCATTTTAATCATTTAAAATACAGTACTGTATTCTTGACTGATTTGGAATTTTGAATTAAAAGAGTGTTTATAGCATGTGACTGCTCTACTTGTTCTATGTTAAAAATGATGCGCTAGTTGCTACTATGTATATTTGTTTCTTTTAAAGGCAGCTATTATGCAACATGACTCACTAAAGGATATTAATATTAAAAAGCCTCCAATTAGTATCTTTTCTTGACAACTGTTGGAAGATTTCCACCAGCAGATTGTTGCAGTAAGATAATAAGAAATGAGTTCCTTCTGAGTTCAATTCAAATTTTGGTGATCTCAGCGAGATGCCCATGGAGCTTTCTATAATAGGGGTTTGCCACTGCCTTCTGGGAATTTTTTCAATTACCTTTTTAGCCTGCAAACCCAGGTTTTCCTAATGGACTCCCATCCAAGTATATTAACAAGGTCAGAGCTTGGTTAACATTGTCAAGATCCCCAAAATGAAGTAGAATAATAATTTTCCAAAAATTCTCCATAGCCCTCCTGTACTGCCTAAAAACTCTTTAAATCAGTCTTATTAATGGATAGAAAATGACATAATGTTCCAAAGGAAGGATAATACTAATACTGCAACTTCCTGCAATAACATCAGTGGAATTGCAAAAAAAAAAAAACCTTCATACATTTTAAAAAGATACTTGGTTGATAGCAATAGCAGTTAGACTTATATACCGCTTCATAGGGCTTTCAGCCCTCTCTAAGCGGTTTACAGAGTCGGCATATTGCCCCCACAATCTGGGTCCTCATTTTACCCACCTCGGAAGGAGGGAATGCTGGGTCAACCCCGAGCCGGTGAGATTTGAACCGCCGAGCTGCAGAACTAGCAGTCAGCTGAAGTGGCTGCAGTACTGCACTCTAACCACTGCGCCACCTCGGCTCTTCCTAGGATACCTAGGATGCTGGCAGCAATACATATCAACCATCAGTGCCAGTGAATATTTGTGATGCATTTTTAAACGTTCAGTGGACTTTTAAGTTTAATGAATAAAAGAAACTACTAATAATACTAATAATACTAATAATGCTTATAATACTAATAATACTAATTCACAGTCAGACAGATGTTCGGGCTGGATTTGGCATTTTTGTCTATCTATCATTGCAGGATGTAAGACAGTGACGTGATGTCGAACGTTTTCGGCACCAAGTGCCAAAAACCGCCATGTGCATGCATGTGCGTCTGAGAGTCCCAAAGAGCATGTGCGTGCCTATTTTTTTGAGCATTTTGGGTTGTTCTTGGGCTGTTTTCAGGCCATTTTCAGGGCCAAGAACAGCCCGAAAAATGGCCCAGAAAAACGGCCTGGAAAATCGCCCCCAAAACAGCATATTTTTTGGCAGGTTTTGGGGCCATTTTCAGGCCATTTTCTGGCACCTGCAAAGACCAGATGGCCAGCATGCATGTGCATGCTGGAAACCAGAAGAGCAGATGGCAATGGCACGCATGCCCACAGAGAGGGCTCTGTATGCCACCTCTGGAACCTGTGCCATAGGTTCACCATCACAGATGTAGGGTGTTCTGAGGAAGCTGACTTTTGCAACTGACTGATAGTGAATTTGTCAATGCTGATGATGTCCAAGTGGTAGCCCAGATGATGATGATGATGATGATGATGATGATGATGATGATGATGATGATGATGATGATTTAAACATCCCTTCCTCTTTTTGTAATAGATAGAAATAGCAATAACACTTAGACATATATACCACCCCTTAGTGCTTTACAGCACTCTCTGGGCAGTTTACAACATCAGCATATTGCCTCCAACAATCTGGGTCCTTATTTTAGCAACCTCAGAAGGATGAAAGGCTGAGTCAACCTTGAGCCTATTGGGATCAAACTCTTGGCTGTGGGTAGAGTTAGTCTGCAATACTGCATTCTTACCAGTGGACCAGCAAGACTCTTACGAACAGATACCTTCTGTTTAGTTGAGCAACGTTTTCTGGATACTGCCCATTGTTTTAACATTGCAAATTATAAATATTGATTTATTACAGTAACTTCTCAGTGTGGATGAGGAAAATATGTCTTTAAGTCAATGAGTTTCATTCAGTGAGATAGTGAAGTTGAAAGTGTCAATCTTGAAAAACAGTAAATCAATCCTCATGTTGGATTAAGTGGATACACTAATCAAGCTATGCAGAGGAGTATCTAATCTTGGGGCTTAGACCAAAAGTCTGTCTTCTAATAATGTTTAAGGTCACATAAATAAATGTTTAATTAATTAAATAGGAATTTAGTGCACATATCTTTGCCGCTAGATATATTGAGTTTATGCAAATAGTTTTCAATATAATTTTATTAAAATATTTAAATAAGAAAATTAAAACAAAGTAACAAGAAACACAAAGTAATACAAAGAAGAAAAAATAGAAGTAAAAAAAGGGAAGAAAAAATAGAAAAGTAGATGAGAAGAGTAGATGAGAAAAAATGATATAAAGAAGTGGCTTCCAATATTCTATATGGCAATTACAAATACAAATACAATTACATCACATTACTCTTCTTTCTATAATCTATCCTGTCTAACCATCAATATCATTTAAATCCCAAGTTCATATTTTTCCATTTTTATGCAAAAATCCAAATAAGGCTTCTTGTACCCAATAAATGCAGATAATGTCTTTTCTTTAGTAAAATAAAAGTTTATCCATTTGAACAAAATCATTCAACTTCACCAACCATTCTTTCATCCTGGATAATATTCATTTTTTCCATCTTTGTGCATATAATAATCTCACTGCTGTCGTTATGCAGTATATTAAAATACTCTACCATGAACTTTTTCTGTTTTATCCATACATTCTAAAAGAAAAAGTTCTGGCTTCATTTCTATATGGATCTTTAAAATCCCCTGTATCCAACTATATGCAGTATTTGAATCCCACTTTTTCTTAACTTTTTTACATGTCCGCCAAGCTTGATAAAATGTTCCTTCATGTAGTCTATGGAAATATAAAGATATGAACAGTTGATTTTTGTTTTGGACTGAAATGAGTATCCATATTTATTATGAACTTAGACACTCTCCAGAAGTGTCTAAGAGAAAAGAGCATAATTTCAGAAATTTGTTTATTTATACATATGGACAAAGACACAGAGAAAAAAGGATATGCACACCCAAGCATGCAAACATGCTAAACCTTATACAGAGATAGAGAGATAACAGAATAACAGAATAGCAGAGTTGGAAGGGACCTTGGAGGTCTTCTACTCCAACCCCCTGCTCAGGGAGGAAACCCCATACCATTTCAGACAAGTGGTTGTCAAATTTCTTCTTTAAAACTTCCAGGGTTGGAGCATTTACAATTTCTGGAGGCAAGTTTGATTAATTGTTCTAACTGCCAGGAAATTTCTCCTTAGTTCTAGTTTGCTTCTCTCCTTAATTAATTTCCATCCATTGTTTCTCCTCCTGCCTTCAGTTGCTTTGGAGAATAGCTTGACTCCCCCTTCTTGTATGTATTTGGTTATGCTTATTAGTTGTCTTAAGCTCTGTATTCTTTCCTCAGAGGTTTCCTGCAAATCATTCTCATCTGTTTTTTATTTTTTATTTTTCTGTTAATCACTTGGAACCATTTTTGTTTTTGTTTCAAATCCTAATATTGTTTGGAGAGATAAGTCTGTTGTGTTGGTTAAAACAGCTGCTTTGTGACTGAAGAGATTTGATCCTATTCTCATTACCCCTGAATTTATTGTCTCATGCTGTGAAACATTAGCTTTTTCTGTACAAAAGTAAAATGATAGCAGTTTCCTAAACCATTCTATTAGGCAAGCACACATGCTTAAGAGGAATTGGCTGATTGTATTGTTCAGCTGTCTCATGTCTTTATCAAGATTTATTGGAAGAGTCAATCATCCTTTGAACATTCAATGTACAACATTCCAACTTAAAATTATCCAAAAACAATCTTAGATTTGTTACACATAAACATATTTTGGGGATTCCCATTTTTCTGAACATATTCTACCCAGCTTTGCATAATTTACACAATAAAAGGTGATTCTGTAATCAATGAAGCGCATAATGATGCCTTTTGGGGAAATCTTTGGCTTTATCAATTATCCAACATGCATCAGCAATAAGGTTTTGTGTTCCTTGGCATTTTGTAAAGTCAGTTTGAACATCTGGCATCTCCCTCTCCTTGTAGAGCTTTAATCTGTATGTGATGATCCTAAGCATTATTTTTTTGGCATGTGAAATTAAGGAAATGATATTTGTTATCCTTTTTTGGTATTGGAATGTAGATTGACCTCTTCCAATCTGTCAGCCACAGTATCCTCCAGATTTCTTGGCATAGCTTGACTGATTCTTCTGTGCTTGCCAGATTTCTGTGGCTATTCCATCAACCCCTGTAGCCTTCTTACTTGATAATGGCTGATCTAAGTTCATCTTCTCAAACTAAAGGTCCTTGAAAAGAGATAGCATCTTCTAAAGTATGTTGGATGTTTTTCCCCCACATACTCCATGTTTACCGCTCACCATTATAATTTTCCAGAGATTTAAAAAGTGCAGGAAAGGGGAAGTTACAAAGGTTCAACAAAGCTCTTTAAAGTGATAACAGCTAGGAATAAAAGGATTAAGAAGCCTGAAAGAACTTTAGGTTGAAATAAATAGTTAGCCTAAAGTCTGTGACTTCTATCCCTTCTTGAACTATGAATATGTTGTTGAATCTACATATATTTCAACTTGTGTACATTCATTTTGTTATCTCCTCCATTGTTATTTGTCAAGGCAGATGAAGCCACTTTATTTTTTTAAAATAACAAGGCATCACAAGTCAGCCAAATGTATAGGCTTATAGAAATACCCGTACTAAAAACCAAGTATTTTGATAAGACTGTCACAAAGAGAACCACAATACACCGTCAGTTGGTTTGCCTATAATTTGAACTCCTTTTCCTTTAAAAGCAGATGAATGAATATAATTGACTCCCATGTTGTAATTTTTCAGTGCATTAGTTAAGCTATACAGTCAAAATTGAAGCTGTCTATCAACTGAAATAAAGACATGTTTTCTCATAATGTTTGTGATTTCTATTATTAAGCTAAGAAAAGCTGCATTTTTAAAGCAGTTTCAACCAAGGTATCTATACATCAGAATCTAAAGCAATAAATAATAAATATTAAGAAAATGTTCCAAAATCTAAAGAAATCCATTAAACATGCTTGAAATTTATAATATGACTTTCATGAATTCTCACTTTCTCTCTAATAGCCCACAAGCTCTGCTGCTGGGATTTTGCTTCAAAATATTCAAGAGATCACGCTCTTCTATTGTGATTGAATTTTTTTACAGTAATAAAAGCTAATACAAAATGAAATATTTTAGTTTTGAAGTATTTTAATTAACATATGCTTAAGAAAATGAGATTTTAGTAATCCCAGTGTCCTTAAAGGATCCACTCCAGCTATGAACTTGATGTTTTTCCATGACTCATAGCACTTTTATGTGTGAATTGATGCAATCCTATGGTCTCCATGAGAGGAGCAGCTATTAGGAACACAAGAGGGTAAACTCTTGGTCTCTCCTTCTCCAGAGAGGTTTCCTTGGACCAGGCTGGTCACCTATATGTTGATCTCTACAACAACATTGTCTCCATTTCCTTGAAGATGCCTTATTTCACCATTGTCTTCATCAGAAGTTCTCCCTCTTCTCTTATTGTGAACAGCAGTGGAATGTAATATTGTTTCATTGAATGTTTAACCAGGTTTTTCTAATTCCTCTTATTGGACTCCAGGCCATGTTATGAGGGGGAATTCACTGGAAAAAGCAATTATGTTTAGAAGAGTTAAGAGGCTATCAGAGAATATGATGGCTGGATGCCATCAAATCTGATACAAGCCAGAGCACAGAAAAATTCAAAGAATAGTGCAAGATCAGAATATACAATACAATAGCAGAGTTGGAAGGGATCTTGGAAGTCTTCTAGTCCAACCCCCTGCCTCGGCAGGAAACCCTATACCATTCCAGACAAATGGCTATCCAACATCTTCTTAAAGATTTCCAGTCTTGAGGCATTCACAACTTCTGGAGGCAAATTTTTCCATTGATTAATTGTTCTGTCAGGAAATTTCTCCTCAGTTCTAAGTTGGTTCTCTCCTTGATTAGTTTCCACCCATTGCTTCTTGTTTTACCCTCAGGTGCCTTGGAGAATAGTTTGACTCCCTCTTCTTTGTGGCAACCCCTGAGATATTGGAAGACTGCTATCATGTCTCCCCTAGTCCTTCTTTCTATTAAACTAGACATACCCAGTACCTGCAACTGTTCTTGATATGTTTTAGTCTCCAGTCCCCTAATCATCTTTGTTGCTCTTCTCTGCACTCTTTCCAGAGTCTCCACATCTTTTCTACATCGTAGCAACCAAAACTGAATGTAGTATTTCAAGTGTGGCCTTACCAAGGCATTATAAAGTGGTATTAACACTTCACGTGATCTTGATTCTATCCTTCTCTTTATGTAGCCTAGGACTGTGTTGGCTTTTTGGCAGCTGCTGCACACTGCTGGCTCATATTTAAATGGTTGTCCACTAGGACTCCAAAATCCCTCTTACAGTTACTACTATTGAGCAAGGTACCACCTATACTGTACCTGTGCATTTTGTTTTTCTTGGGTAAATGTAGAACCTTACTCTTTTCACCATTGAATTTCATTTTATTAGATAGTGCCCAGTGTTCAAGTTTGTCAAGATCCTTCTGTATCTTAAGCTTATCTTCTGGAGTGTTGGCTATTCCTGCCAGCTTGGTGTCTTCTGCAAATTTGATGAGTTCTCCATTTATTCCCTCATCCAAATCATTGATGAAGATGTTGAAGAGTACTAAAACAGAGCTTTGGGGTACTCCACTGCATACTTTCCTCCATGTAGATGGAGTTCCATTGAGGACTACATGTTGAATGCAGTTGGTCAGCCAGTTACGTATCCATCTGGTGGTGATGCTGTCCAACCCACATTCTTCTACTTTATCTAGTAGTAGGTTATGGTCTACCTTATCAAATGCCTTACTATATCGACGGCATTCCTCTGGTTCACTAATTCTGTCACTTTGTCAAAGAATGCAATAAGATTATTCTGGCATGATCTGTTTTTTTTAAATTAATGTTTTTATTTTATTTTTGTTACATAATAAAAAGTCTTTTGTGAACAGAGCATTGTCCAAAGTCCTCCTTTAACATTCCCTTCAAAAGACATCATTCATTTTACATTATATTTCCATTATTTCCAATTTTAGCCATTTTACTTTTCTTCTCCTATTTTCCAATTTCTAGTTTTTAACATGTACAGACAATATGATTTTTCTTTCTCTTTAAAATAAACAATTCATCATTTCTTTTCCATCTATTTTCCATTAAAAATATGAATCTTCAAGTTTCAAATTTCAAGTTTTATATAATCAACATAGCATAATTATTTATCAGCTTTAAGGTTCTTAATATAATTTCCACACATTCTAATTAAAACATATTTTTACCCTGTTAACAATCTCTCTTTTTACTGAATCATATCATTCTACTTTTTATTAAAGAAAAAAAAGTTTTTTATTTTGTTACTTAAACAACACATGCCCACACCAGTGGGAAAAGAAAACATGTTGTAACCAGCTGATATACTTTTTTATAATATATACCTGTGTTTTTTTCTCTTTTTTTCTCTTTTTTCTTCTTTTGTTTTTCCTTTTTTTCCCCCCTGCCTTGTTTTTTGTTCTTTTTGTCTTCTCTGGCATGATCTGTTTTTGACAAACCCATGTTGGCTTTTGGCTATTACTTTGTTTACTTCTAGGTGTTTGCTAATTCATTGCTTGATTATCTTTTCCAGAATCTTTTCTGGTATTGAGGTCAGGCTGATAAATCTATAGTTTTCTGGATCTATTTTTTCTCCTTTTTTGAAGATGAGAACCACATCAGCGCTTTTCCAGTCCTCTGGCAGTTCCCTGGTGCTCCAGGATCTCGGAAAGGTATAGTTCAGTGGTTACAAGATCTCATCTGCCAGTTCCTTCAGAACCCTGGGGTGTAATATGTCCGGTCCTGGGGATTTGAACTCGTCTAGGGTAGACAGGTGCTCACTTACCATTTTCTTCCCTATTTCAATTTGTGTTCCTAATCTGATTTTTGTGGTACTGTTTTTGATAGGTTGGACTGTTTTATCCCTTTGTGTAAAGACAGATGCAAAACATGAGTTAAATAGTTTTCCCTGTTGCTTGTCACCTTAAATAACTTAACTTAACTATAACTTAAATAACTATCATCCAATCTCCAACCTCCCCTTCGTGGGGAAGGTTGTCGAGAAAGTGGTGGCCTCTCAGCTTCGGTGGTCCTTGGATGAAACCGATTATCTAGACTCCTTTCAGTCCGGATTCAGGCCTGGCTACAGCACGGAAACTGCTTTGGTCGCACTGACCGATGATCTCTGGAGAGCCAGGGACGGGGGTTATGCCTCCGTCCTAGTGCTCCTTGACCTCTCAGCGGCCTTTGATACCATCGACCATGGTATCCTTCTGCAACGATTGCGTGAGGTGGGGGTGGGAGGCACCGTCCTTCGGTGGTTCTCCTCTTACCTCTCGGATAGGTCACAGTCGGTGTTGGTTGGAGGGCAGAGATCGACCCCCCAGGCCCCTGAAGTATGGGGTGCCACAGGGTTCGGTTCTGTCCCCCCTCCTGTTTAACATCTACATGAAGCCGCTGGGTGAGATCATTCGACGGCACGGGATAAAATATCACCAGTATGCGTACGATACACAGTTGTATCTGTCCACCCCGTGCCAATTCAGTGAAGCGGTGACGTGATGTGTCAGTGCCTGGAGGCTGTTAGGGTCTGGATGGGGGTTAACAAGCTTGCACTCAATCCGGACAAGACCGAGTGGCTGGTGTGTTTCCCTCCCAACAATTGGCCAAGTATTCCATCTCTCAGGCTGGGGGGGGGGTCAAACTGTACGCCCCTCAAACAGGGTTCGCAATTTGGGAGTCCTCCTGGACCTACAGCTGACTTTAGAACACCATTTGTCGGCTGTGACCAGGGGGGTATTTGCCCAGGTCCGCCTGGTGCACCAATTGCGTCCCTACCTGAACCAGGAGGCCCTCGCAACAGTCACTCGTGCCCTTGTGACCTCAAGACTGGACTACTGCAATGTGCTCTACATGGGGCAGCCCCTGAAGAGCATTCGGAGACTTCAGCTTGTCTAGAATGCAGCCGCGCGAGCGATTGTGGGTACACCCACGTTACACCTATCCTCCGCAAGCTGCACTGGCTGCCTATTGGTCTTCGGATACGCTTCAAGGTGCTAGTCGTCACTTATAAAGCCCTTCATGGTATTGGACCTGGGTACTTGAGAGACCGCTTGCTGCCAATTACCTCCAACAAACCTATTACATCCCACAGACTAGGCCTCCTCCGAATTCCATCTACCGGCCAATGCTGATTGGCTACCACCTGGAGGAGGGCCTTCTCTGTGGCTGCTCCGGCCCTCTGGAACGAGCTCCCCATGGAGATTCGGACCCTCACCACCCTTAGGCTTTCCGCAAAGCCCTTAAAACCTGGCTGTTCCGACAGGCCTGGGGCTGACGAGTTCTCATCCCCGCTCGAATTGTATGGTTGTTGATTGTTTTTAAATTGTTGTAGTTGTTTGTCCGTTGTTTTCCTCCTGTTTGTATCCCCCCCTTACTTTGGTTTGTGAGCCACCCTGAGTCCTTCTGGGAATAGGGCGGCATAGAAATGCAATAAATCAAATCAAATCAAATCAAACCTTCTTGTCACTTTCTCCCAGCAATGGATCAATTGTTTCCTTAACCTTTTTCTTGTTTTTAACATGTCGGAAGAAACTTTTTTGTTATTTTTTACTTTTGTGGCAAGACTTTCTTCATTGTGAGCCTTAGCTTTCCTTACTTCATCTTTACAGGTTTGGGCCGTTTGCTGATATTCTGTCTTAGTTATGTCCCCCTCTTTCCATTTTTTATACTTAACTTTTTTGTCTTTCAATTTGTCAGAGAGTTCTTTATGCAGCCATGCTGGTTTCTTTTGAGAGCTGTTATTTTTCTTCTTCATTGGTATTGTGCTAGACTGAACTTTTTAATCTCATTTTTCAAAATTTCCCAAGCTTCTTGAGTTGTTTTCCCCTTGAGGATTCTCATCCATGGAATTATTCCCAAGCTTTCTCTAAGTTTATTGAAATTAGCTCTCTTAAAATCCAAGACTCTAGTTTGACTTTTTACCTACTACTTGTGTTTGCATAATGTTGAATTCCAATATTGCATGGTCACTTGCCCCCAGGGTTCCTATTGCTTCAACACCTTCTATCATTTCCTCTCTGTTAGTGAGAATTGAGTCTAATAGGGCCGATCCCCTTGTTCCCTTCTCTACTTTTTGGGAAACAAAGTTGTCTGCTAGGTTTGTTAGGAACCTGTTGGATCTTTCACTTGGTGCAGAGTTTGTTTCCCAGTTGATGTCAGGGTAGTTAAAATCCCCCATTACTATTGTGGTGTGCATCCTACTTACCTTAGTTAGCTGACTAGCAAAAAGTTCATCTAATTCCTTTGCTTGGTTGGGTGGCCTGTAGTATAGACCTATGGCAACGTTGTTTTCCTCCCCCGCAAACCTTTAATATTGACCCCAATGCATTCAAGATAGTTCTCATCATTGTTGTGCTCTATTTCTGTAGAGATGTAGTTATTTCTTATATATAGCGCAGCTCCATCTCCTCTTTTATTTGGACTATTTTTTAAAAAATAATTTAAATCCTTCTATCTGCATGTTCCATTTGTGGATTTCATCCCACCAAGTAGACAGAAGATATGGAGAGATCTGGTCCATAGAATTGGACACAACCCATGGATATCCTCCTCCTCCTCCTCCTCCTCCTCCTCCTCCTCCTCCTCCTCCTCCTCCTCCTCCTCCTCCTCCAAACATTAAGGACCAATGGGATCTTAATTTGTGGTTCTCTGTCATGGGAAAGAAGTCACAAAATAGAAGCTGAAGACTAATTATCTATTCTGGATATATGGCTACATATACAGTTTGCTCTTCTTCAGTGAAGAAACAGCATTAAGGTCCTAGGAATTTTCTATTATTTACATATATAAAGTGTGTCTCATTCATGCCTGATTTACTTACCCTTTCCACTGCTGGAAAAATAAGAAAGGATAAAGAGCAATGCAAATCTGTAATCCTAATAGCTGCATGGTATATAAAAGCCTCCAAAATAACTTCATTCTCATTAATGTCAATTAAAATGGATCCATTTAAAATAATCTAATGAGTTCTTACTGCGTAACTGACAAGGTAATTGACATGAATGATTTTAATGGACAATATTTTTTTGCTGCTGGCCAAAATAGCCTATTAATAGCAGCTGGCAAATTAATATATATAATTTTGTAACCTAAGTGATTCTTCAGTTATAAGGATAGAAACCCTAGAATTTTGACTCTGGTTATTGCTCACTTTAGATTTCTGTTCCAATCCTTGGCCTTGCTATTTGTGGAAATTTAAGTCTACACACCTGCATGAATTGAAGTTTCTTAATTTTTTTAAAGATGTGGTTACACATATAATGTTGGTTTCGTTATTTAGCTTATTTGCTTATAGTTAGAGAAAATTGACTCAAATTCATATTTGAAAATAATCATGTTTGGATTAGCAGAAATTTAGCCTGTATCAATGAAATATGTACTCTTGTATTATTTCAACATATCAGTATATTATCAGGTATTTTATGGATTTTTAACATATTTTCATATAGCTTTTTATGCAGAATTTTCTTTCATTTTTTAAATGAAAGTATCTTTAGTATGTACATTAACACTAGCATATTTCCTGTGAAAATACAATAGAGTTGTTGTTGTTGTTGTTGTTAAAATAGTATCTTTAAGTTAATCAAGTTGCAAATTTATATACAATTATATACAATTTTATTCAGAATGTTGGTATGCTCTGCAATCATATAATAGTATGCCTAAGAATCTCCCTATTTTTCAAATTAAATCAACACCTTTATTACAGCCTTTAGGTCAGAAAGCACTACAGTAAAAATACATCAATCTATAATTAATATAATTAAAATGTAAACAAAGTATAACAAAATTACACAGAATGGAAAAAGTAACAAATAGCAATGCCAGCCTCCAAAAATTGCACCACTTTTCAATCATAGGCAGCGTGAATGGCATAAAACCAGGCAACCTGGGAAGATACATCAGAATAATAGTTGGCTAGAAGAAGTGAGAGATAAGTCTTTTGCTCTCTAGAGATTAGTTCTTTAAATTGGGATGGAGATGTTTTTTTAAAAAAGAGCAACAAAGGAACAGCAGACTTACGGTTTGCATGGCACCATCTGTACATGGGCTTGATGAATAGGAATGTTTTTATACCACCTGCACAGGACTGCAGAGGGAATTCAGCTAACCTAACCCAGCCAAGGTGAAGGCTCAATGAAATTTTAAAATTAGAATTGAAGAGGGAGTAGACAGTAGCACATGCACATTTGTGTGTGTGTGGGGAGGGAATCCATGAACCAGGGGGTTAGATACTAGCAGTGGTGGGATTCAAACTTTTTTACTACCAGTTCTTTGGGTGTGACTTTGTGGGTGACCTTTATGGGCGTGGTTTTGTGAGTGTGGCAGGGGAACGTTACTGCAAAATCCCCACTCCCTCCCCACCCCACTAATCTGCTTTCCAGCTCCGTTCTCCTGCTCACGTCAACAAAAGATCAGCAGCGAGGCTGGAGGGAGCAGGAGCGGTGTCAGTCTATTTGCCGGATCTCTGAACTAATCAAAATTTCCACTACCGTTTCTCCAGAGCCTGTCAGACTGGCTGAATATCACCCCTGGATACTATGCTTAAACTGGTTTGGGAATCAATGTCCCAGTTATACTGCTTAACATGATATTTAAAGATTTCTAAATTCTTAATATGCAGAGGGTCTCCAAAGAAAGTCTTAATGACTGGAATCTGGTATGAGCTTTATTAGTCAGGTTGATTTAAAACAGTTTCTGAGAGCCAGTAGAGCAAGACCCACAGGGGGAAATATTTTTTTAGCTTGAAATTAAAGTGATAGAAGGAAGCTGTGACACCCTTAAAAATCAAGCATAAGTTTAACCACTAGCAGCCTTGCTGATCATCTTATAATAATAAGTGTAGCTCTTATAAATTTGGGATGGACAGCTTCCAGGATATTAATCTTTGTAAAGACACAAATCTGAACCAATCAAGAGGCTGGGAAACAATTGTAGCAAAGAAAACCTTGCAAGCTGCAGGAACAAAATATGTCCTCTTTGAATTTAAAAATCTTAAGATAGCTGTAGAGCGGGGCTCTCCAAACCTGGCAGCTTTAAGACTTGTGGACTTCAATTCCCAGAAATCGTCAACCATCGTAATATTTATACCTGCTCTATTGGCGTACTATTCATTTTGTGATATTTATGCATTCACTGTCGTGTCACGCGAAGAGTGGGACTTTAGTTGTTAGGGTTTTTAAAATATTTTACTACAAATTGTTCTTTTAGGCAACAGGAAGCCAATGCCCTCAATGCCCTTCTCATCCCACTTGAGAGGTGGATGAAATTATGACATTATTTGCATATAGCAAGGAGGGAATTGCGGGATCTAATATCGGAGAATTATGATTAAAAGGGAGAGACTGACTTATTAAGTTAATGTACAGTTTGAAACGTAATGTGGTTAGAATGCACCCTTGCCTACCCCCCTTTTTTTTCTGGAAACAGATCTAGACAGAGGCCCCCATGGGAAGCAGGTGACTTTTAATGAGATGTTAGATGTTAGTCTTGATACCAAGGGACATTGATGATCTCTCAAGTTTTTCCCATAGTCTCTCCCATGGAATCAAAAGCTGATTTGAAATCCACAAAGGCTGCAATTATTTTTTATAACTGTTTCTATCCTTTGGGAGATATCCAGGCCCTTTGATACATAGGAAATAGCCAATAAAATGTTTTGTGGTGATTCATATTTTCTTTTCATCTCATAATATATCAAGCCATACTTACAACATTAGGTGGTGTCCTTCTTTCATGTAGTCACTCTTAATAAGTGCTGTTGGAGCTAATAAGATGGAACGATATCTGGTTTTTTAAAAACAGATGAAAAATAATATACCTCCAATTGTGCTACCAAATTGATCAGATAATCAGGATAGGAGCAAGTCACAGTATGATTATAGAAAAATTATTATTCAATTTAGTATCTATAAATCAGCTCTTTGCAAATCTGGGACAGTTTAAAAATGAAGATGCCAATCGCAGGAAGGGTTAGTGCTTATTAAAAGTTAATAACAACAAAAGAGTTTTATATATTGAATTTTTCAGTCACTACAAATGTAGTCATTCAAAGTAAAAAAAAATCATAACACTGACACAAAGTGGTCTAAATTATTGCTTACTTGATATAGCAAAGCCTCATTCTTCCTAAATATGGTAGACATCTTCAGCAATAAAAGAAAATTCCTATACAAAATAATTATAGTAATCTGCACCTTATTTATGCAAATATCAAGAATATATATATATGTATGCGTGTAATTGACATAATAAAGACTTCATTATACCAAATAAGTATAGAAATCAATAATTTCAACAAATAGAATCAGCATGCATACAGTGTTTGAATTCTGGATCTTTACAAATCTGTTTCCCTGCGTATCAGTTCCACTAAGGGACAGATTATGCTGAACCACTGAATGGATAAACAATGAAACTGAAAACAAATACTAAAGAACTAATTATCTCCTTATCTACATGAACACATTACTAGGGCTCAACCAATGTAATTGCTTCATTGGTTTTTCAGATAGCCACGTCCTTTTAGAATGTTCTAGTTACTGTGACAAGTCGATCTTTTGGTGATCAAGCTTTTGTAATGTGGGTGATAAGCTTACATTTCTGCTTCATTTCTCCAAAGACGTTGATTATGTTCTAAGTCAGTTCCATTAAACACTGTTTAGGAAGGGTGTAAAAATTTTTAAGGATAAGGTCTGCACTGGGTTTTGAAAAGACATAGCAGATGTCAACATTTAAAGCATTTCCGTGACTACTATCAACTTGAGAAGGGGGAAAATGCTATGCATACTTTTGGCCAGAGTAAAAAGTCTCATATTTCTGTAACTGGGATGTGAACGCGCATGTCCAGAACCCTGCTGTAAAATTGGAGAATGTGATTGATGACTTCAGGCAGAAGGGAGGGGACACAGGGATAAAGTTCAGATGCCATTACATGGGATTTAGTTTCGGCTCACAGAAATCCGTGCCAAGATGGTAGTCCTAATAAATGAATGGGTTTTCTTTGAACTTTGTTTGGAGGCTCGTAAATTAATTAGGTCAGCTCTTAGAAACGTCACAGCAAAAACATCTCATTAAAACTAGATGGACTGGCACAAAGAAGTAGCCAAAGTAGTAGACGAGGCAAAATGTAACATTACCTTAACTTAACAGGGGCCTTGAATTCCATTAAAGACATCCATTAAGCAGATAAATGATTATTCCCCATTTCCTTTAAGCAATTTCTATATTTTCTCACATTATAAAATACAGTCCAGTAACAAATTGTGAAAAGTCCTGGAAAGAATTTTCAGGGTGAATCAGAATAGGAGCTGATAAACACACACCAAGACAACAAGCAGAAGGCAGGAAGATAGGCAAACATTTTTTAAAAATGGAAGTGGCTTTGATTTTGAACACTGAGCTAATAAAATATTGTGAGTTAATATTGTATACAATATGATTTACAAATCCAGTTTGTATAGTATATATGGACCTATAATATAAGAAATAACTCACTAAATATTATTCTGTCGGTTCTTGGTCTCTGTTTATTTGATTATGGCTTTCCCATCCCCTTATCTCAGTTGCCGATTCTGGAATATCTGAGTTTTTGCTGAGTGGTTTTCCTGCCAGACAAAGACTAATTCATAAAGTTCCATGGTCCAGGAACTGAATCTCTTTACACAACGATGTCTGTCCTCCTGATCTTTCCACATGTTCACAAATCACTTCAGGAATTTGCTGCCAGTCTTCTTCATCTCATGGCTGGATCCTCTAAACTTAGCAAGCATCACTTCACATTAACCAGGTAATGTCCTCTCCAGCAGCGTATTCTTCAGCATCTGAAATAGCATCTACTCACATTTTGGCCTGCTCTTTTTACAATCTATATCCAGGACATATACGTGCCACGCTCTACTACTTTGCCCTTTTCTGTTTATGTGCTCAGGCTCTTGTGCTGAGTCCATGACCTTGGCCCATACTCAACTTATTTCCTTCAGCCAGGCATGTCTTTCTTTCAAATTCACATTTGAATGCCTTCTGAAATGGACTTGGAGTTTCAGTTGCATTTCCCTGTTTTAAGATTTGGTGATAACATCCACTCTTTGGAATATTATTTGAGAAGTAGCTAGCTAGCTTTACAAGTTTAAGTCTGAAATGGCCAGGGGAATATTTAAAATTATGACTTTAGATGAGGTTGAGTTCAGGAGTGGGTTGCTGCTGGCATTACTGCCGGTTCGGTGCATGCATAATTTTGCGCGTGCACACTCGCTTCACTCGTATGCGTGCCAGATACGCACTCTGTGTGCATGCACAGTTGTCCATGCACAGAACATTTTTAAAAAAAAACATGCCGTGGTGACTAGGGAACTGGTTCAGAGGCATGGCAGGCCTGGGTCATTGCCAGTTCCAGCGACCCAGGCCATCAAACCACTGCCTGTTCAGCTGAGCCAGTTTGAATCAGTAGGAACCCCCTCTGGTTGAGTTCATATAGCCATTTTAAATTCATATAGCCATTTTAAATTAATATGAGAATTGCTTACAAACATTAAGAAATGAATCCTAGTAATCCCTATTGCTCTCAGCAATGCTCTGTTAATGTACAAAAGCTTTATTAACTACAATTGCTTAAATACAGGTGGTCCTCATTTACTGACACTTACTGAGAGTGGGAACTTGTAAGGTGTGATGTCATGTGACTGTGCTACTACCTGATTTATTGCAGCAATTCTGCCAGTTCTAGTTGATATTAGATGAATCCTTTATGGTTGGATCATTGCCGAATCCTACGTTCATATGATCTCCACTTGTGACTTTCCTGCTGGCTTCCCATTGACTTTATCTGCCAGAAATCAGCAGTGAAAGTCACCAATGGCAAATCATGTGGCCATGGGGTTGCTGCAACAGCCACAATCATAAAGACTCATTGTAAGTACTCCTTATTCAGTACTATCATAATTTTGAATGGTCACTCAATGAGTGCATATTAAGCAAGGTCTAATTGAATTGCAAACATATACACATTCACATACACTCTGGTCAAATGATGCACACTTAAGAGGAAGACAAAATTGCTCTATAGATGCATGCACAAATTGGGGTCTTTCAATCAGATACCTGTTCAGCCATCCTTTGTATTTTTTTCTGACAAGTCATCTCAGCTGTCCTTTTGTTGACTATTAAATTGCTGGATCAAATATGATATGGTGAAATATAGTTAATTTTCTCATCTCTGACTGCTGTACTCCAGTCTTTCTTTGATTTCAAAGTTTATTTCCTTAATCTCTACAGCTTGCTTACACGTATCCATTCTTCTCCAGGGTCAGATTTTGGTCATTCCACTCCAGGTGCTTCTCCCTTTATTTTAATTCTTGAAGGGTCTTCACTTTTTTAGGCAGTAGAAATTAAATTAATGCACTCCCTTCCAGTTGTCCCTCACTTTTTTCCTCAGTAAATCTTGTGCCAAATACGAGAATGTTTTCAGCAAGTCTGACATGATACAATTTCTTTAAACATATTAAAAAGAGGGCAGCATCCATTTAAAAAAGCAAGCACCGGAGTGAAACTGGGAAATATAAGGAGCTTTAATAAAATTACTCAATTGTTCAATATATTTCTGCGGTGAGTTACCTTGAGAATGTTATAATTCAATTAGGGGACTTATTTTAGTTGTTGACATTGCCTAAAACATCCACAATGATTATTGTTGTTCTCCTTCCTATCAAATAAGAGAGAAATGCAATTATAAGTGAGACTGAAATTTGAAGAGGAATGTTTATGAAAGGAATATACAGGCTTGAAGTTCTTCAATGTTCATGGTCATAATTTTTGAAAGGATGAAAAGCTGAAGCTCTATATTCTAAATGCATGAGTCCCTCTTCAGGAATTGTAAGTAATGGATCAGTGAAAACAATATAGAATAACATCAACCAAACAAATATATTTTGGTCTTCACTATTTATTTGCTTAGTTTAAAATGACATTTCCTTTCCAGTTTCTATTCTGTTCCCAAATCATTCAGCTTTCATACCATATTTATCATCCATCCATCCAATTATGAAACTTTGTAAACCCATTATTCCAAAATAATTTCCATTAAAGTAGTACTTGTATGAGAAATGAAACAACAGCAGCAACAACAAAAGATCTTGAAACTTTTAAATATTTGTTTAGGATATTTGGGATATCCTACTGTCAGCCCTCAGGCTACCATCCAGGGGCACCCTGTCCATCTCCATGCCCACTCGGCCATGCTTACACACCATTAACGCTGCCACATTGATGTTGCCTCTCTGATGTCTATTGAGCCTGTAGCTGCATGTGGCTCTTCTACTCGGGTGTAACTGCCTACTCTGATGTAACTCTTCTACTCAGGTGCAACTGCCTACTCTGATGTAACTCTTCTACTCGGGTGCCACTGCCTACTCTGATGTAACTCTTTTGCTTGGATGCGGCTAACCAGGAAAGAGGCTATGATGACACTGAGTGTGGCTGAGAGTGTGGGTCATGGTGATTGGTGAAGGTGGGTGGTATCATCTGGGTGGAGTTGTGGGTGGAGCTGGGTGGGGTATATATATGTATTTAGTGTTACAACCCTTGTTATGCCCAAATATGGGAGGAAGCTTACTGCTTCCATTCTCTGTCTATCGGCTCGTCACAAGAGACCATCCAGACAGAAACTCAATATTTTTACTGTTGCCTTTGATACATTTATATATATATATAAATGTATATATATGTATATATATGTGTTATTATTTGTGCTGATAAATAAATAAAGGAAGACTAGTATAGATCTATTTCAAGCTATTTAGCTCTCATCAGCTAGCTCAAATGGTTAACTCCCTGCCTGGGGAGGCAATAGAGCACAGGTTCGAATCCCAGTAAGGATATGGCTAGCTGATGAGAGCTAAATAGCTTGAAATAGATCTATACTAGTCTTCCTTTATTTATTTATCAGCACAAATAATAACACAAATATAACAAAGGCAACAGTAAAAATATTGGGTTTCTGTCTGGATGGACTCTTGTGACGAGCCTAATGACAGAGAGTGGAAGTGTGACCTTCCTCCCACACTTGGGCATACCAGGGGTTGTGACTTTAAGTATATACCTCCCACCCTGGCTGGCTGATAAAAGGAGTCGTTCTCTGTAGCTCAAATGGTTAACTCCCTGCCTGGGGAGGCAATAGAGCACAGGTTCGAATCCCAGTAAGGATATGGCTAGCTGATGAGAGCTAAATAGCTTGAAATAGATCTATACTAGTCTTCCTTTATTTATTTATCAGCACAAATAATAACACAAATATAACAAAGGCAACAGTAAAAATATTGGGTTTCTGTCTGGATGGACTCTTGTGACGAGCCTAATGACAGAGAGTGGAAGTGTGACCTTCCTCCCACACTTGGGCATACCAGGGGTTGTGACTTTAAGTATATACCTCCCACCCTGGCTGGCTGATAAAAGGAGTCGTTCTCTGTAGCTCAAATGGTTAACTCCCTGCCTGGGGAGGCAATAGAGCACAGGTTCGAATCCCAGTAAGGATATGGCTAGCTGATGAGAGCTAAATAGCTTGAAATAGATCTATACTAGTCTTCCTTTATTTATTTATCAGCACAAATAATAACACAAATATAACAAAGGCAACAGTAAAAATATTGGGTTTCTGTCTGGATGGACTCTTGTGACGAGCCTAATGACAGAGAGTGGAAGTGTGACCTTCCTCCCACACTTGGGCATACCAGGGGTTGTGACTTTAAGTATATACCTCCCACCCTGGCTGGCTGATAAAAGGAGTCGTTCTCTGTAGCTCAAATGGTTAACTCCCTGCCTGGGGAGGCAATAGAGCACAGGTTCGAATCCCAGTAAGGATATGGCTAGCTGATGAGAGCTAAATAGCTTGAAATAGATCTATACTAGTCTTCCTTTATTTATTTATCAGCACAAATAATAACACAAATATAACAAAGGCAACAGTAAAAATATTGGGTTTCTGTCTGGATGGACTCTTGTGACGAGCCTAATGACAGAGAGTGGAAGTGTGACCTTCCTCCCACACTTGGGCATACCAGGGGTTGTGACTTTAAGTATATACCTCCCACCCTGGCTGGCTGATAAAAGGAGTCGTTCTCTGTAGCTCAAATGGTTAACTCCCTGCCTGGGGAGGCAATAGAGCACAGGTTCGAATCCCAGTAAGGATATGGCTAGCTGATGAGAGCTAAATAGCTTGAAATAGATCTATACTAGTCTTCCTTTATTTATTTATCAGCACAAATAATAACACAAATATAACAAAGGCAACAGTAAAAATATTGGGTTTCTGTCTGGATGGACTCTTGTGACGAGCCTAATGACAGAGAGTGGAAGTGTGACCTTCCTCCCACACTTGGGCATACCAGGGGTTGTGACTTTAAGTATGTATATATATATATATATATATATATATACATACATAAATACATACATATGTACGTACATACATACATACATACATACATACATACATACATACATACATACATACATACATACATACATATATATATATATATATATATATATATATATATATATATATACTTAAAGTCACAACCCCTGGTATGCCCAAGTATGGGAGGAAGGTCACACTTCCACTCTCTGTCATTAGGCTCGTCACAAGAGACCATCCAGACAGAAACCCAATATTTTTTACTGTTGCCTTTTTGTTACATTTGCTATATTTATGCTGATAAATAAATAAAGGGAGACTAGTATAGATCTATTTCAAGCTATTTAGCTCTCATCAGCTAGCCATACCCAAGTTTGGGAATCGAACCTGTGCTCCATTGCCTCCCAGGTTCCCCTCCCTGGGAGGCAATGGAGCACAGGTTCGATTCCCAAACTTGGGTATGGCTAGCTGATGAGAGCTAAATAGCTTGAAATAGATCTATACTAGTCTCCCTTTATTTATTTATCAGCATAAATATAGCATATATATATATATATATATATATATATATATATATATATATATATATATATATATATATATATATATATATATATATATATATATATATATATACTTAAAGTCACTTTATTTATTTATCAGCACAAATAATAACACACATATATATATATATATATATATATATATATATATATATATATATATATATATATATATATATATATATATATATATATATATATATATATATATATATATATATATATATATATATATATATATATAACGAGCCGAAGACAGAGAGTGGAAGTGTGACCTTCCTCCCATATTTGGGCATACCAGGGGTTGTGACTTTAAATATATACCTCTCACCCTGGCTGGCTGATAAGGAGTCGAGCCTTGTAGCTCAATGGTTAACACATCTGCCTGAGAGGCAATAGAGCACAGGTTCGATTCCCAACATAGGGTATGGCTAGCTGATGAGAGCTAAATAGCTTGAAATAGATCTATACTAGTCTCCCTTTATTTATTTATCAGCATAAATATAACATATATATATATATATATATATATATATATATATATATATATATATATATATATATATATATATATATATATATATATATGGGTGATGGTGTTAACTTGATTAGAACTGACTTGGATTTGATTACCTTTGTATCATTGTCATTTAGTGCTGGTTATCATGTAATTTGTTAGATAGAGATAAATGTTTTTTACTAAACAAACTGAATCTCTGTTTGTATGCAACGTGGACGCTGGAACGTGACACCTACTGTGGTGCAGTACTGTAGTTAAAATGCAGTGTTGTAGGGTAATTCTGCCAATTACCAGGAAATTAGTTCTGACCAGCTCAGGGTTTACTCAACCTTCCATTTTTCCAAGGTTAGATGGTTGGGGCAATATGCTGACTCTGTAAATTGCTTAGACAGGACTATAAAGCACTATGGAGCAGTATATAAGTCTAAAAGCTGTTGCTATTGTCATATTAGAGCCCGGAAATAGGCCTGTTTCTAGACTTCTGGAACCTCTGGTAGGCCCATTTTCCCCTCTCCCCCAGCCTCAGTGTGGGCCCTGCACTTACCTGGCATGATGAATGGGCCAGTGGAGACTCCTAGGAGGGGCATGATGGGGTGGGAGGGGTGAGGCAGGGTGGGAGGGGCCAGCCAGAGTTGGCATTTGGGGGCAGAACTGGGCAGAATCCTGACTACAGAATCACCCAAACCTGTGGGAACCTGCAGCAGCCCACCCTTGCATACCCAGGAATTTTCTTCCACACCTAAGTTCAAAAGTACCAACCCTTTTTCTATGCTGTTTCTTCGAAATTCAATTTTTGCTTCCATAGAGAGCCAAAGGGAAGCCCCGTCATGTTCTACATCTCATAATGAAAATTACAATTGAGGAGCAATTTTTGCAAAGCTCCAATCTGTGTTTTACCAGCTTCAACTATGCATAAAGCCTTCCAAGAATTTCTCCTCAATTGTAATTTTCAATGCAACATCATTTTTCTTATACTTATCTTTCTACTGCAAATAGTTAAAATACTTTTTAATGCAATACATGCTATTACCAGATGAAATGTTATTCCCCAAACAAGTTCTTCATAGCAATTTTGGATATGCTGCTTTGCTTTAACCTTTCACTTTTTCTAAGGTCCCAAGGATTTTAGTGGTTTTTAATATTGCCAGTGCTAAACTCCACTTTTTAAAATTATTTTTCTTCTTCTCTCACTCAAACCTTTGTCTTGGTCCCTAATGGTTTACTCACCTGCTGTACTTTGTTGTTGGAGGATTATTAGAACTTCCTGAAATTTTGAATGAATACTAAGTAGACTAGGAGAGAAATAAAGAAGAAAAAGAAGAAAAGCTTAATCTCAAAGGATGGACTTCAACAATGTAGCAACTTAAAATCCATTTCAAAGACTTAGAGATGTTAAGCCCCCAATCATATTAGTGTCACATTAGATATATAATGCCAGTAGGAAGGAATATCTACTACAAAAACTGAATTCTTATCTACCCCCCATTTGATAAAAATACTAAGCTTTGCCATAAAGATGATTGCACAGGTCCAGAATTTCAAAAGACTTTCAAAGGGATTTCAAAGGAAAGCCTTGTGCCTGGTGTGTATGAAAAAAATAAGAGGTTTAAGGAACATGAAAGTTTCAGCACGTAAATAACTAATTAAGTATATTTAAGGAATAGAACAGGGATATGCAAAATTTTGTGTTTGTGGGATGGAATAGGCTTTAGAACAGATCTACATCTGAAGCATCACAACTCACTAACAATTCTGACCATTTACTTCCTGAAAATTCTAAACCATTCGTGAAATATATTTTATGAGGAAAATGGAATATTAATTCTTCTGAGTCAGACCTGGTATCTGTTCTTCCTCTAAATCTCCTTCTTTTGCTGTTTGAGGTATATAAGGAAAGCAGACAAAAGATTTCCTGATTACTGTTCACTAATTAAGAACAAAAAATAGAGAATTCTGCTTAGTTTATTAATTCCTTTATGAACCTCCAATCCACACATCTTAACTATTTCAGCTGTAGTAGAATTTTGTGCCTCTTCTTCCTGGCCACTTGCTAAGCTGCTTTGATGGAGATAGACATACATTTTTCATTTCCATGTTCCTCTTTCTCCTTTCTTCTATTTTTCTAGGAAATATAGCCTTTTTAAAAAAAAATAGAGGATTGGTTTTCAATGGAGTCCTTGGTGCTGTCTTAGCTTGGTTATTTTCTTACAGACATTTCATTACCCAACTAGGTAACATCATCAGTTGTTAAACTGATAAAAGGGAGTGGGGTTTGCACTCTGTTTATTTGCATTATTTGCAAAAAGGCATTACAGCATTTACCTGAGATGATGAACTGCACAATCTAGGACAATACACTCCTAGAAGATCTGCGATTACAACATCTTTAAGAAAATTACTTAAGAAACAAAGAAGTTAAAAAGGATTGGGCCCCCAGAATATCACCAAAGATTAAAGATGCTAAAAAGAGTTATCACCATTGGTCCAGAACTGTAATTCTTTGATTCCAAAGAACAACTGAAAGTTATAGATAGAGGTAGTTTAGGAGTGTACCTGCTTCAGAAAAGAAGACAAAACAACAAAAAAACAACCCATAAGCTGTGTTCATTTTTGTTCATTGTCTCTTGCTGAAATTATTTATTTCCTAATTTATATTCCATATTTCTAAACCTCCCATCTCCCTCAAAGACTATATGTATGGATAGACAAAGAATTGTAGCCAATAGGCTTTTATTATCACCAAATTTCACCAATAAATATTTGATGCCAAAACTGAAGCTCAATCAGACTGCAAAACTGCTCGATGACATACTCAGTTGCTCCATTTGCTAGACTCATGCACAGCTATAAATAAACTACTTCAGTTATAAAAGTATGGCCATAAGGTAACCTATGAGTTTGCTGTAGTCATTAAAGATGCTGGACTGGAAACTGAGGGACCTCTGTGCCTCAGGCACAAAACCCGCTGAGTGACTCTCTCTCAGCCAGTCTTCAGAAAGAACGTGAGAGACGATTTCTGAAAATGCAGTGAAGAAAACACACACACTCACAAACACAAATACACATTCCTGAACAACTTATATTTTGGGGGAAAGCAGGTTCTTAGCAGGTACCTTAACAAGACCTGCCTTGAATTGTCCAGGATAATAGGTGAAAACCTCAGTGAGGAGGGTCTAAACTAGGGCACACTCTTTACAGACTCTTGAGAGGCAACTACAAGTCTAAGAATGGCTGAAAAAGATAGTAGCCATTAAGCCCTCGGTTACCAAATTCTGAAATAATGACTTTAGTTTTGAAAAAAAGTTATTTTGGTTGATTAGAGAAACATCATTGCTTGAGGGGCAAAGACTTTAGATTCCCTGATGCTCCCTGAATTTGATTTTGCTTAGAGATGCTTCATTGCCCAGGTAGGTAACATCATTTGTACAAGTGAGTGTGGGGTTTGCTGCCTATTTATATGAAGTGGCTTGCTCTATCAATTTTGGTGGTGGGTGTCCAAAGGCTTCAGCCGTATCAAGTGATACAAAGATACAACACCATGCCAGAGCATTGGCTGGTAATAAATAGCCATATTGAACAAACAGCTGAGTGTTGTGAACTTTGCCAGAACTCCTGCCTTTCTTGGAACCAGAAGAAGCTAATGATGCCACATTTATTCACTCACTCATTCATTCAAAATGGATGCCAACTGACTCCAACTGACTCTGGGCAGCTCACAACAATACATTACACAAAAACAGCTGAATAAAAAATTGACCAAATAAATATGCAGAGGAATAGGAAAATAACTACGAAATAATCACAAGGTGGCAATCCAACAACAAAGCAAGCATAACATATCACAAAGACTGGAATGTAATCCAACATACCACAAGGCTTTACAGTTTTCTGGAATGTCATCAGGGTAGGAGGTGCCTACATCTCAGGGCACACACACACACACACATGACATTTCCATGCTCTCACAGCACAAGTTTGCTGCAGGCGTCTTTGAGTTTGGTAGGCATGCATGTTTAACTGGTAGTGAATTATTTTTAAAAATATTCTGAACCACTGCATTTATAAAATAAATCAACTTGTATAGTTATAGATACTCTCAAAACCGTGAGTATGTGTCAAAATTTACAAAGGCAATTGATGAATGATCATGGAGTCTTTTCAAGCAATGAAGAAAACTGTTTTGTGAACTGAAACAGGAAATCAGATTCACACATTTCCAAACTGGTTTTCTACAATCTATAGAACAAACTGAGAAAATAATCCAAATGTGAAACACATGTTCTACAAAACATTGAAAACTGGAATTAACCCCCATCCAGTGCTACTGGCTCAATAGCAATAGCACTTAGCCTTATATATTACACCCAGGGACGTGCAATCAGGGGAGGCAAGGGAGGCAGGGCCTCACACTGTCATCATGAAAAAGAAAAAGAAATGTAAAAGGAAAAAGTCTGAGGTAGTTGCTGCCAGAGTCACAGTGGATGACTCTGCTTAACTGCAGGAGGAGGCGAGAGAACCACCTGCCTCCTTTACTCTATGATCACTTGAACAGAGTTAAGCAAGGGTTAAAAGGCGAAAAATTCCTTATGCAAAGGAGGCACGTGGTTCTCTCGCCTCCTCCTGCTCTGGCAGCAGCAGCTTTTGCCTTTTTCTTTTTACATTTTCATCATGGCAGACAAGAGGAGAGTTGAAATCCTCTGTCACACAGCTGGAAAAGATATGTGGGACCTGGGTCGGAGGGAGGGGGGAGGAATTCAAAATTATTGTAATTTGTAAGTAATTTTTTATTGTGAGTAATTTGTGTGTGTGTGTTTGTGCGCGTTCGCGCGCGCACGTGTGTTTGTTTCTTCACTTCACTCAAACAAACTCTCTTTCAATTTGAGAGAGAGTTTGTTTGAGAAGAGAGGGAAAGGGAAGAGGCAGGGAGGGCAGCTTGTTTGAGAAGAGAGGGGCAGCCCGCCAGCAGAGGCAGGTCTTTTACCAGCCTCTGCTGGCGGGCTGGCACTTTCTTTCTTTTGCCTGCTGTGCCCCCCTTCCCTTTCTCCTCTCCCCCCCACCGGGAGCCCCGTCCTGCTCCCCTCTCCCTTTCCTCCTCCTCCTCTCCCCTTTCTTCACCGGCTTCTGTCTCGCCCCCCGCCTCCTCCATCCCCACCACTCTGTCCGACAGAGGCATCTTGCATCTATGGCGGACATAAACACGAGATGCCTCAGTCAGGGACAGCGGCGGGGACTCTGCTTCTCGCCGCCGCCGCGCTCTTGCCTCACCAACTGTAAACCTCACCGCATGTCACTGATTACACCATAGTGCTTTATAGCCCTTTCTAAGTGGTTTACAGAGTCAGCATATTGGCCTCAACAATCTGAGTCCTCATTTTACGGACCTCGGAACAATGGATGGCTGAGTAAACTTTGAACTGGTCAGAATTGAACTCCTGGCAGTGATCAGTGAGTTAGCCTGCAATATTCCATTCTAACAACCACTGTGCCACAACGGCTCATATGTAATGCAATATTCCCATGAAAATGGTTTGAAATTAATTTTATTGTTTATTAATTTTTAATGCCTTCCATCTCACTGATACTCTGGGAGGCTAATAGTCACCAAGATGTGTGTTTATGGGATGAATCATAAGATATTCTGCAAGCAGACATTTGTATCCAATCCATGTACCCATATGGAATTCGTAGTTTACCACAATTGAATGTGATTCTTGATTTGAGGTCCTTTAGGCCAATTTCCGAACAATAGAGTAGGTTATTTCAGTGCTGGAGTCCTGAATTTTATTCCAAAGCTCAGAAAAAGTCCTTCTGAGATTCTTCTTCTAATCAAATTTATATTAACCACAACCAGGCTGTTGTGTTGAGGAAAGCATAGCACATCATGAAGATGCTGAGTTATTGCTCTGCTTTCAGTGTCATCTTTAGGAGAATGCATTTGTGTGGTTCAGACAGCAGAAGTAAGTTCCTTTCACATTCTGAGAAAAAAGACCATTTCATTTCAGGACAGGAATAGACTTTCCTGCCAAAATAGTTCAAGAAAAGGGTTTTACAATTATAGGCCAAAACCTTACCCTGAAAACTGACAGCCTAGCTGTGAGTGGGGGGAAATGCTAGCTATCCTTAGGTTATTGTGGTGGGGGTGGGTTAGACAGGGCATATTAAAAGCCAAGGGCCATAGACCAGACTTGTCCATTACAATAATAGTAGAGAAATGTCAACTGCTGCTTCTGCTGGAAAAACACAGGTTTCTCAGCCTATTATGATGCATTCATAGAAGAAAAGGATCTCAGAAAACCCTGAATCTCACCTCATTTCTCTCTGTCTAACTGTCTATCACATTCAAGGTTTCAATCTGAGATCCTTTTCTTCTCTTTATGCATCACAATGGGCTGGCTGAATAGTAAGACCAAGCCATATAGATATAGATACAGATTAGAGGTGAGTTGCTGCCGGTTTGACCCCGATTGGGCGAACCGGCAGTAGTGGCGAGAGGCTTCCACGCCTGAAAAAAATTGGCAACCCACCACTGATAGATAGATAGATAGATAGATAGATAGATAGATAGATAGATAGATAGATAGATGGATGGATAGATAGCATAGACCAATATTGGCTAAACGTTTTGGCACCGTGTGCCAAAATGGGAGCACATGCATGCAGGGGAGCACCAGAAACCAGAAGAGCAGCTCCCTGGCATGCATGTGCGTGCTGGGAAACTGAGCTTCAAGTTTCTGGTGCGCGCATGCGCACCGGTCATCTGGTCTTTTGGTTTCTGGCATGCAACTTTGCAAGACCGGTTGGCATGCCAGAAATTGGAAGCTCAGCTTCCCAGTGCGCGCATGCACACCAGGGAGCTATTCTTACAGTTTCTGGTGCTCCCATGTGCATGAAGACCATCTGGCCACCACGCATGTTTGTACCGGAACCCAGAACAGCAATGAGTGACAGATGGCATGCCGGGAGAAATGGCTCTGCGTGCCACTTCCAGCAGACGTGCCATAGGTTCGCAATCAAGGGTTTAGACATAGAGGTAGAGGTATATATGATTTGAATTTTACCATTTCTAGGTGGCAGTTTTCTTTGCACTAATTACATATCTGAAACCAAACTGCTTAGAAAAAAATTGTGCCTTGAATTTCTGTCCATGAGCCTTCTACTTCCAATATCAATCTGAGTGACGTGACAACTATGCATAGCAATTGTCTTAGCTATTTTTCACATGCCCATTTTTAAAATAATCCTTCTTTTAAAACATTTAATTGTATTTCATTGTGTCCAGCACTCAAACAGAATATATATAAAAGCATTTAGCAAAATCTTTATTTGTGTGTATAAAGTTGCAGTTAGAATGACCAGGGTCAAGTCCATTACTTAAATGGAAACAATTTTTTCTTCTGTTTCTCTCTACTGGAAGATAAAATGCTTGCATAATTCATTATTTAAATGTCTGAATGAGATCATTCTTTTAATCTTATTGTGATTTTCTTACTGGTATGAAAAAATAACAAATAACTTCATTTCAAATCTCAGCCAGTGAGTTCAGATTATGATCTGCAAAGTAAGCTTTAGAACAGGTGCTGAATACCTTCAGTTCTTATTAGTCCCTTTGTCCAAAGCCTAAGACTTAATTAAAATAGAAAAATCCAATGATTTGGTGGGCTGTTTTCACCTAGCAAATGAGTCAGATTTGAGATAGTGGAACATAGATATCCACAGCTTCATACCATTTAAGTCTAGTCCACTTTCAGGATTGTGAAGTATTTCCAAAGACCATAAAAGCACTCTTTTTCAGGATACCTATCTCGTGATAAACAGATGAAGGATTTTGTAAACAGAGATTTTGTTCTTTTGTCTTGACTCATTTCAATAGATCAGAATAGAAGATCTTTCACACACTTTATTGGGGTCACTATTAACCTGTTTAAACTGTTTGTTATTGTATCCTCCATATACAAGTACACAAGTTGAAAAAAATATTTTAAGTGTATTTATGGAAAAAGCATTGTAATAAAGATAAGGCACTAATAATAATGAAGTTGCAAAAAAAGAGTAAAAGATAATAGAAAGTTATAAGTATTTAGTTTCACTGGATGGGTGAAACTCCCTTCCAGTATATCTTTTACCTTTAAAAACAAAAAAAGAGATGCAACAAACAAAGAAAAAAAACACGAAAAAAAACAAGACTAACATAACCATATAAGATAGTTATACAGCCTTCTGTATCGACATTCATGTTTAGTCTTTTTAGTTTACCATTCTACATTGCCTTCCTATCTGTTTTAACTTCTATTAAATGGGATCTGAGAGTCATTTTATTTACAGAGACTTTGCCCTTGTGGATACAGGGAGATAGAAACTGTCATGTCCTCATGGAGTGACCTTTCCCCTTTGAGTTGTTCGCCGCCCTGAGTCCCTCCTGGAGAAGGGCGACATACAAATAAACCAAAACTGAAACTGAAACTGAAACCTTTTTACACATGTTCCAAGATATGCTTGGATCTACCCAATCATGTCCAAATTTGAAGCTCACAATGATAAATTCTGTATGTATTGCATATTAAGGCATCCTAACCCCACCCTCAAATATCTTCACCAACTCAAACAATTCTGCTCAACTTTTAATTAAATACACTGTTTAATTTTCCTATTGGTTGTTTTTTTTTCTTAATAAGAAATTGTATTAAAACATTTCTCTCTTTTTAAATGTAAAAGCTGGTCAAAGACCAGAATAAAGTTACTTGATTTGATTTACTTATTTGTAATGTTCTATATGTTATTTGTTTAAATTCCTAAGGTTTGGAAACAAAACAGCAGAGAAAAGTATTTCCCCATTCCTTGAAAACTACAGAAGAGGTTCTTCTTTAGATTCTGAATGGAAATATAATTCCTTGGAAAAAGGTTGAAGATGTTACCTCGGATGACTTTGGACCTTATCATTTACTGAAAATATTTTGATTTAGTATGACTTATTGGGCTAAACAACTTTTATTGCAGATGATTGCTGCAACATGCCTAGTTCTGCTGCATCATTTTGAAAATCTGTATGCATTTATGGTGTTAAATGTTTTGGTTTAGAAATGTGTGCATATTTGTCATGTGAAATGTTTTAGCACTAGCACTTAGACTTATATACCACTTCATAGTGCTTTACAAGCCTCTTTAAGCAGTTTACAGCATATTGGTCCCAACAATTTGGGTCCTCATTTTACCAACCTCGGATGGAAGGCTGAGTCAACCTTGAGTTGGTCAGAACTGAACTCCTGGCAGTGAGCTGAATTAGACCGCAATACTGCATTCTAACCATTGCGCCACCATGGTTGATAATTTTAGTTTGAAAAATGTGTGTATATTTATGGTGTTAAATGTTTTATTTATATTGTTAACCATATTGCAATATTTATGTTGTCAACTACACTTTATGGCAGTACAATTATTAGTACTATCATCAAATTCTCATATATATATATATATATATATATATATATATATATATATATATATATATATATATATATATGAATGAATTTGATAATAGTGTGTTTGTGTGTTTGTGTGTGTATACATATATATGTATGTACATACATACATACATACATACATACACACACACATACAATGAAATCTATTCAATCCGTGTTTCTCATTATGATCCATTTATGGTATGGATTACTCATATATATTGAAAATGTATTATCGTATGAGAATAAGATGAGAGGTTCCACAGTATTATCAATATTTTCTTGGCAAATTTTATTTATTTTTTTCCTGCACAGGAATGGAATCCTATTTTTCTTTCATTCTCTAGATAGGTTCTTTGCATCCCATTCTTCAAGTAGAATCTCCCAAGCCTATATTCAAGAGCAGACTGTCCAAAGAAGCATATTAAAAATACAATGAAAGCATTCATAAGATTTTAATTACTTCTTTACATAAAATATCTCTAAGAAAAAAAGAAGAGAAAAGAGACTGTTGTCAAAGAAAAAAAAGAAAAGGTAAAGCAGCTTTTTTTTAATTAAAAAAAAATCCTGTGGTTCCACGCAGATCATTCATTGTCATCTTCTACTACTAATTAAAAACAAGCAGAAGGGCAACAGGGTTAAGTTTCAGCTCAACAAGCAGAATGTTAAGCAAGCAGCAGTAATAAATTGTTCTCTGACTGCTTTAACCCATGATGCTCGGTTTCCTACAGCTCTTTTCCTGAGAACTCTCTTCTGAATCTAAGCAAGAACATTGGAAGTGAAGATATATTGATTGGGGCATAAGCTTTATTTGTTAGCTTGGATCTTGGCCCTTTGAAAATTTACACCTATTTATTGATTGTGAGTAAGAAAGAATAAGTTGGCAAAAGTGGGTGGGGGCGAGGCGAAGTAGTCTGGAATGATGGACAGGATTGCCTTCAATTTAATTTCTTCTCTTCAGTTAGATTTAGTTGCATGTCAGGAATTGGAAATATATGGTGGGTCAGATCTTGATGCACTACCGCTCCCAGCAGTCACAGCCAGCAGAGCTGATGCATTTCAGTTCTCTATATTTCAACAGCCCAGAGCAACTTATTCCTGTTGTATGCAGGTGGTGAATGCATAGCACCAGAGTCCAAAATGCATGCGCTTATTGCCTGCCTAGCCAAGTGGAATCAAGATCACAGTGTTAGAGAAGTCTGGAATGAAGCATAAGACGGCCTAATGATTGACTATTGCTAATTATGGGATTCATGAATTAGGAAACCTTTAGAAGACATGGAAGGGTTTGGGATATTGTTGATTTATCTGTTGGCTTTTTTCTCTATGCATTTTTATACCATGACTGCTGGATGCAGGCAGACCGTATAGGTTTCCGTTAGATTCAGGTCCTTTGTATGTTGGAATGATCATAATGAAGCCCTGTAAAAAATTACAATCAATATTTGCTGGTGAGAACTGAGACCAGCAGGTAGGTCACAACAGTGCTTCTTCCCCGCCTCCAGTTGACATTGCTAAACTCTTTGCCTATTTGTACAGGATAATTGCCTTCTGCTTTGAAAAAAAATCCATTCCTTCTGTTATGATGGCTTGGGACCACATTATTGTTGTTTGAACTTGTCCAGTAGTGTTAATATCACAGTGCTAGGGTTTTTCTTAATTTGCTAAGGACCACAGAGAACAAAGGCTCAGTTTGTTTTTTCTTTTGCAGCACTTGGGTTGTACAAAATTAAAGTCCTATTTCTTATTTCTAAACTTAAATGCTACCTTTATGCTTTATCTCGTCTCTATTTTCAATACCACCTAGCTTAATCTAGAGCCATCCTATCAGTATAAGTTTACAATTGCTTCTACCTTATTTCATTTGTATTTTTTTTTGCTTCTGTATTTGTACTCTTATGTTTTCCTATCTTGACAATTTCCTAGCTCCCCAAGATTTCGGCTCTAATTGCCAAATTCAGGTCACTTCTATCTGAACCCCCTTTTTTATTCCTTCTCTGTGGACTTGTACATGGGACTTTTCTCTTCCTCAACACTGTTCCTTGAGCTGCTTTTGGAAATTTTTGCACTTAGGCTGCTGAGCTCATGAAGTTTGAGTGGGTTGCTTCTTTGGCAGATGTCATTCAAGCTCTATCTCTTTATCTTTCTATTCTGTCTCTCAGAGAGTCTTGCAGCTCCTAAGGCTTGCCATTAATCCTGGGTCTGTAGCTGAGTTGCTCACCTTGGAACAGGTGACTTTTTCTGATTCTCTACCATCTCCCTAGCTAAATTCCTTTTTTTGCCATGTCCATACAAGGACACACTTCCCAATTAAGAGGAGGATTGGTCTGTTTCAACCCACCAGGCAGGACCAAAGCTCTGGGTTTCTAGAAGAAATGAAAAATGCCTGCTTATTCTGTGTGATGAGCCCAACCTTCCTCCACAGTCTGGAGCTGTAGTTTCAGGCCCACCACAAAGCCTTTAAGATGGTTAGGACAAGACACAAAGCTTTCTCAATGGGAGCGCCTGCCTGCTAAAGTGTAAACAATATGTGATTGCCTAAAAAAGCCTCTTAATGTGTTATTCAGCTCCACTTCTTTTGCTTAAAATAAATTGGCTTCATCTGTTGCAATTGTATACTTTATATTTTGTAGTCTTGAAAGATGTCTTGTTATGACAAAGCAACCCAATAGGGAATGTGGAATCTTTAAATAAGCAAATAAATACTCTAGCTTTAAGTACAGCAGCTGTCGCCATAAATTTATCTAAGAGGGAGTGACTGTTGTGGCCCTTAACATGTCTAGCAGAAGAAAGCTCACCATAAATGTTGGTCCTCAAAGTAAGTCCTATTGAATTAATCATAACATGATTAAGCTCATTCCACAACATAGTAGTTTGAATTCTCCACACAGAAGTAAATATCTCCCGATTTTGGTAAAACAGTGAAAATTTCTACATGACTGTAATATCATCTTTAATCTATTTATATTTATCTAGTTATATTGTTTAAAATAATACATGCCAGCTTTAAATTTACAGAGGACACTAAATATTTCAAAATAATCATTGACTATTCCATTCTTAGTTTAATAGTGCTTCCCAAAATGAAAGTGCTTTTTTTTTCTTTGCTGTTCAGTAACAATAATCCACAAACGTACTTTAGTGACAAGATCAAGGAGAGAAAAACAGACAACATCTCCATCAGGAATCATCCACATACTTAATTGAGCCTGAAATAACAAATTCCCAATTTCCACAGGAAGATGTAAACAGCCAATAAAGGACATGCAGGCATCACTTTCCTTGCTCATTAGTCAAAAACAGAAACAATCTTAATGTTTCCTAAATAATTTACTAGCATTAAAATTACATAAAATGTTTAAAGCATGGGTAGGGCACTTTACAATACAGTAGTCAATAAAGCACTATATCATGTCTGCATAAATAATTTGTGGGGTTTGCAGGGTAAACCTGTATGAGACAGGGATTTTTCATGGCAGAAACACACCATTGTACAGGAAAAAAAACGGGGCGGGTCCCATTCAGTATTTCTATGGAAGGTGATAAACTCCACATCTGATTCTTTCCTGCTCCTGTTTTTTCCTGATTCTTTCCTCCTAAATACGCATTTAATCCTTTGGGTTTGTAGTATGTAGTATAATAAAAGAGAATATAGTTCAGAGTTGCTGCCAATCTCTGAGCTTGGTTGTTTTCTTGCACAACATTCATTACCCAAACTAGGTAACATTGTCCAGTAAAGAATGGGGTTTGCTGCCAGTTTATATTGTAGAATATAGACTAAGAGCAAACCCCCTCGTTACTCGCACTGATGATAAACTCCACATCTGATTCTTTCCTGCTCCTGTTTTTTCCTGATTCTTTCCTCCTAAATACGCGTTTAATCCTTTGGGTTTGTAGTATGTAGTATAATAAAAGAGAATGTAGTTCAGAGTTGCTGCCAATCTCTGAGCTTGGTTGTTTTCTTGCACAACATTCATTACCCAAACTAGGTAACATTGTCCAGTAAAGAATGGGGTTTGCTGCCAGTTTATATTGTAGAATATAGACTAAGAGCAAACCCCCTCGTTACTCGCACTGATGATGTTACCTATTTGGGTAATGAAATGTCTAGAAGAAAACAATCAGGCTCAGAGAGCACTAAGGACCTTGCATATTATATAT
Source organism: Thamnophis sirtalis (assembly GCF_051295495.1). Classification (NCBI taxonomy): domain Eukaryota; kingdom Metazoa; phylum Chordata; class Lepidosauria; order Squamata; family Natricidae; genus Thamnophis; species Thamnophis sirtalis. Next base: position 52,719,214 of record NW_028261383.1, on the reverse strand, counting down.
TGTCACTCATATACTGTGGCACAGTGGTAAGACCAAAAGAATACAAGTATTCTGCTTCCTAGGTTTAATATTAGCTGTTTCCCCTCAAATTAAATAGTTTATACAAGCTTTGGGCAAAGGTAACAGCCTTTGGATAGAAGGATTAATTTTGTTCTTGATGTGAATGCTATGCTAGTGGTAAGCAGCCTCTAGAACCCCTTAGTGTTCTTCCTTGGAGATCTTCTGCATATTGCTGAAATTTGGTAATTATTTCAGAAGCAGTGCCATGGAACAACAGTAGACATATCTTAGGATTTTGAACTTTCCATGAGGTTGGCTATTGATTATACTGGATTATCAAAATTTTGGTCATAGTAAGCATTACATGTAGTCCTTGACTTTCAACCATTCGTTTAGTGACTGAAAAAAGTGATTTATGACCTTTTTTTCACATGACCATTGCAGCATCCCCATGTTCATGTGATCAAAGTACAGACACCTGGCAACTGGCTCATATTTATGATTGTTGCTGTGTCCCAGTGTCAGGTGACCATCGTTTGCAATCTTCTGACAACTAAAATCAATTGGGGAAGCCAGATTCACTTAATAACTGTGTTACTAATTTAACAACTGCAGTGATTCACTTAACAAATGTGGTAAGAAAAGTCGTAAAATGGGACAAAACACATTTAACACATTTCTCTCTTAGAAACATTAATCCTGAGTTCACTTGTGATCATAATTCAAGGACTACTGTACTCTACTATTTCAGCATCATATTACCAAGTGCAATCATTCCCAAATTCCTTCCCTATTCAGGAAATCTCATACAGTTGAGAAGATGAAGTTAGCAGGAAGCCCATAGATTTCAGAAAATATCTTTAATGCTAGTCTGGAGTAAATACAGTATTTTGAGGATTATTAGAGTCAGTTCACAGTCTCATCTTCCACTTCCCATAATTTCTCACAATACTGCTAGAGATACTTATCACATTCTTAGCATTCCTGGAACAAGTGATTCATTGTTTATTTGAATATGGGAGCTGCAAAATGCAAAATCTTCATCCATCATGTAATTGCAATCATTGAAATATATTGGTATATATTGATGCACTTGATGTAAATATTGGTTAATGAACTTTCAGGTTAAATGAGCACCCAACCTCTGAAAAGTTTGTTAAATAAAAACTTTTACTGTACTTTACTTTTTTCTTGAAACTTTGGGGACAGAAGAATTCAGGGATTTACTTCAACCATACTAAGGAAATTATCACAAAACTCTACCCTCCTCTAAGCTTCTCCCTGCTTAGTGTTTTTATTTGATTGATGTCATGCTTTATCTGTTTGGAATTGTTGTACAGGGCAGGGCATAACCTTTTCCTAGGGGGTCACAGCAAGATCGACAGCAGTTTACAACTTCCGCGACACCTCATTTTAAAGCCCATAAAAAACTGAATTGAATGAGCTATTAAATGTTAAATTTGCTTTAAGAATGGCTGGAAAATTCGATTCGGAAGAACAAAGGATCATTGACAGAATAAAATGCATTGCCTTTCGAGAGGCTCGCGATGCTGCATTGGGTTTTGAAGGATAAAGGGGAATCCTGGGATGGCAGTTATTTCCGTGAGAAAATTTTATTGGAGAATGTCATTCCATTTCTCAGTGATCCAGACAATGTCTTGGTGGTTGGTGAGGCTGTCTTTCTTCATGACAAAGCTCCTTGCATGCGTGCAAATGCGACTCAGCAATTGTTAAAGGAAAACAATGTCGAATTTTGGGGCAATGACGTCTGGCCGGGAAATTCGCCAGATCTCAATCCGGCAGAGAACATTGGGGCCATAATTAAGGATGAATTGGAAGCTCTGATGATTCAGGAGCAAGGTCAAAATCGATATTCGGTTGAAACTTTGAGAATGAATTTGGAAACTGTGTTGAAAAATCTGGAAAATCGAACGGAACTGTTTGAAGATTTGTTGTGTTCTTATCCACCTCGTTTGAATGCTGTTCGAAGGGCTAATGGTGGTCATACTGACTATTAAATTGTGTCAATAAACTCAGTTTTTGATGGGCTTTCGAATGGTGTATGAATTATTTGTGTTGTTATTACAAGTGTTGCTGTGACCCCCTAGGAAAAGGTTATGCCCCGCCCTGTAATTTCATCTGATAATCAAAGACATTTATTACCCAGAAATAGAATGAACATCCTCTCTGTTTAAAGCAAAATCATCCTGAGACAAGGAAACAAGGAGGGAGGGAGGGGGAGAAAAAGAAATATATATATATATATATATATATATATATATATATATATATATATATATATATATATATATATATATATATATATATATATATATATATATATATATATATATGTGTGTGTGTGTGTGTTTATTTGTGCTGATAAATATATATATATATATATATATATTTATATATATATATATTTATATATATATAAAAACTGAAGCAGAATGTGGATTCTTGGGGAGGAGAAATAGCTTAAATCTATTCCCTGAGACTCTGAATAAAGTTTACACAGAATCTGGGGAAGTAATGAGGTACCATGAAATCCATTTATCTCTAAAGAACAGGTAAACAAATTTAGCTAGACATCTGCATTAGGATTTTATCCTTCACCCGAGTCTGTGTATTTAAGTCTGATTTGTGGTAGCTGTTAATATATTGTTTCTCAGGCTTATATGCAAATTCATATACTTTTTGCTGTCTAGAACATTTGTAACAGTTTTTTGTCTAAATTCTCTAAAGAAGCAGCTCAATATCATTTTATGATTTACACAGAACTTTGTTTTTCCTTCTGTTCAATCATGTCCAATTTTCAGAAACTGCATGTTTCTGAATATAAATTGAAAGCAAACCTCACTCCTTGATGTTACATAGTTGGGTAATGTGTCCCAAAAAACACCAACCTCAAAGAGCACCAAGTACCCTTCATTATAGCCCCGAGGCACAAATAATCTCCTTTATTAGAGACTGCCTGGTCAAGCCCCCTGGGTACACAAGATCAAAATCAAATTAAAAGATTGAGGAAGGAGACCATTGAGCAAGGAATGAACATTAAAGGAGGATATGGCTGAAGGATCTGAACTCCCTTATATCACTGGAGGAATAGGTTGAGAGTTGGAGTGCCTAAATGTAAAACCAATATGCTCAAGTGAAGGTTCTTAGTAAATAGCAATATGCTGTATGAATGTGGAGAGACACAGAACCAGGCCCATCTGCAGCTACATTGGCTACTATCAGAAACATGCATTGATAATGACTTATTTTTGGCAATGACAAAGCCTAGAAGGTGGGTTCATTCTGGCAGTTTTATGTTTGATCTAGACATGGAAGAAGACCTTGTTATTTCCTTTCCAAGGTTTTTCAGAAGTGGTTTGCTGTTGCCTCCTTCCCAGGGTGGAGAGAAAGTCAGTAGCTCAAGGTCACTCAGCTGGCTTTGTGCCTAAAGCAGGACTGGAACCCACAGTCTAACTCACTGGTGGGATTCAATTTTTTTTTACTACTGGTTCTGTGGGTGTGGTGTGGCTTCATGGGCATGGCAGGGGAAGGATACTGTAAAATTTCCATTTCCACCCTACTCCAGGGCACGGATACTGTATGTAAAATCTCCAATTTCATCCCACTCCAGGGAAAGAGTACTGTAAAATCCCCATTCCCTCCGCATTCCACTAACCTGCTTTCCTGTGAAGGGGAACAGAAGAAGACCCAGCCAATTAGCTGGGACTCGGGAGGCAGCAAACAGATGGTGGTGGAGCCAGCCAGAGGTGGTATTTGCCAGTTTTCCGAACTACTCAAATTTCCGCTACCAGTTTGCCAGAACTGGTCAGAACTGGCCGAATACCACTTCTGGTCTAACTTTACATATTCCTTTAACTGTTTGTGTTTTCATTTTGGAGAAAAAAAATCTCTTTCTGAATATACAATAACAATGACAAAATATTTATATCTCCCATGCCACTGAATGATTTCGCAAATAGTTAAAAAGAGAACATTGGAGGGATGTGTGCTTTTGATTTTTCCTCTATTTTAAATCAATTGATTTCTTTATTATCATTCACGTGCAATTTCTAACTTTTTGTCATGGGGGAATATTTTCTGTTCATGTACCTCATGCTTTAGAGGTGGCACTATGTAGGTTCATAGGCACATCTGAAGCTTTGTGTCAAATGTCTGACAGCCGATTACACGTCAACAGTAAGAATGTCACAGAGGATTCTTTAAGCTATTTTATTGAAAGGGAAAAGGTGACATGATGTTACATAAATCTCAACAACTAAATACTTTCACCTTTAGGACCCCATTTATCTTTGAAGTTGCTAGGGAAGAACTTTTTCCATTCACTTCGTAGCTTTGATGTTTAAGAATCAAGGAAAGAATCTTTTAGAATAGAATAGAATCTTCAGACTTTTTGACCATTGTACCTTGCAAGTTAATTGTAGATGGAAATTACTACAATTAACAAAAAGGCACACATCTGAATTACTTCAAAAGTAGGGTTTTCATATAGGCGGTATGCCTAATTTGCACAGACGTAGCTATCTTGTAGTAGATTTATTTCGCATTGTATATCTATTTTCACATCCTAGCAAACAATTTGGTGGTTATTTCAAGACAAACTATCAGGAAATGAATCTAAGATCTGCTCTATCCAAAAAAATAGCTTGCACAAGCACTGAAATATGCTTTTTACTCAGTGTTTTAGATAGAAAATACTATAGGGGACAGTCCCCTGTAGGATGAAGTCTATTTTAACAAGGGTGTTTTGAAAGATATATTTTTCTTACCTGCCAAATGTGGTGTGAATAATCTGAAATGACAGTGTTGAATTTAATTCTAATATTCAGGTGAGCTAAATTTATAATTATGATGGCAGAAGAGAAGGCATGCTAGAAAGAATTGATGTTAAAAGACCCTACCGACACTTTTCAAGAGACTCTTCAAAAAGATGTGAATTCATGATGAGAGAGGCTATAAAATAAAGGAGAATTTTCTTTGTTAGATGCAAATAATAATGATGCAACTTGTCAAACTTGTGTCACCAAGTTTAGAACCAAATTTATTCCTAAAAGAAATATAGATAATAGAAGAGAATATATGGAGCTCAAAGTTGAACTGAGGAATCCTTGATGCTATCTGAGCTTGGTTGCTTCCATCTTCATATTAGATGAGCAGGCAGAGAGCTTGGTGTACACTTTAAGCCAGTGGTCCCCAACTTTTCCGGCTTGGTGGAGTGGCAGAGCCCCATGAGATACGGACAACATGGAATTGAATTTGCTATGGCCATTGTAGATGCTCAGATGCTCTATAAGTGGGGTAAAATACCATCATTAAATTGTAATGATGGGGCTGAAAAAGAAACCATCCAACATACAGTGACAGAGTGCCAAAACAGAGCCTATAATGGACATTTCACTGATTTCCTGGCTGTGACAAACGAGGTAAAATATATTTGCAACATATATATAGAAGACGTGCCAGTGGGCCTGGGGAACCAAGAGCAGGATGGAGCCCATTAAGCGGCTAGTATGAATCTGTATTGTTACTGAGGTGGGGGTTGAAGATTATAATTTTATTATTTTAATTTTAATTTCTTTTATATGGTTTTTTTTGTCCTTGTAAGCTACCTTGAGTCACTATGTGATAATAAGTAGCAATATACATTTTCTAAATAAAATAAAATAATTTTTACAGATATTATGGCATTTCATTGCATTATATGTTTAAGAACTCTCCAGTATCTTTGGACAAAAGTAGTATACAAATAAATGTATTAAATTAACATGAGCACCCCACCATAGATTTTTTTAAAAAAAAAACTTAAAAAAAATAACCATAAGGGGATTTTTAAATGTGAATATTTATTAATAATCAAAACAGGAAAAGCTATCAGCACGGGATTGAGAGAAAACTTTAAAATGAAAATTATTGAATTAATTATCATTAAGATTGGTTGACTATATGGTGACCGTCTGGGCAAATGCTTGCTACCTTGACCTATTTTTAATAATCCTAATTCCATTAAACTGTTATTTTCCTTTTTTTATAGCCCCAAATCTTGCCAAGTAAAACAATTCTTTTCTAACACAGTAAGCTTCTGCTTACTGATCATTATTTTTATGCAGTGTTTCTTAATCTTGGCAATTTTAAGATGTATGGATAGTTTAATTGGACCTTTAATGCGAGATTTCCCCCCCCCCCCTAAATGGTCCTTACCCAAACTGAAAACATGGAGTGGACAATTAGGCAAACCAGTTTCAGGCTGATGTAACTGAAAGGCCCAAACCAATCAGCATTCTGGGAGCTGAAATCCACACATCTTAAAGTTGCCAGGGTAAGAAACATTGTTTTAATGGAATTCATTTTAAAGTTTTCTCTCAGTCGGCTTTTATTTGGCACAGGACTCATTTTACTGATCCCCAATATACATAGTAAAATCATTGAAAATGATAGTTCTAAGACATGTATTCCCTTCCTTTTCATTTTCCAGCTTTTACATCCGTACATTACCCACTAGAAAAAAACATTCTTTGATTTTTCTATGTTATTACTGAAGTGCCCTTTATCTATTCATGAACTTATCTAACTTTGTCATTGCCTTCTAGGATTAATATCCTCTTTAATTCTCTAGAACACAGTCCCTATTTACTTATTCCTAAACTGACACCTTCATTTCTTCACTGCCAACTGTAAATTCAATAAGAATACTTCTTAACATTTAACATTAATCCAGATTTTTCACTTTCCATTTTTTATAGTGAACTCATTTAAATCTTCTTTACTTTCAGATAACAAAATAGTGTTTTCTGCATGCAAAACTAAGCTGTTAATATATCAGCTTCTGATTGTGATTCCAGCTGTCATCTCTTTCAATCCTGCTATGATTTTAAAAAAATAATATATTTTATTTCATTAATTTCAATGAATTAAACAGATTATGGGGATAACTCACTCCTCTGTTTCTCCTAATTAAGTTTTTACAATAACTTCTTATTCATACCAAAGATTCCTCAGAAGATTGATTAGGCACCTGACACCTCATTAGCCTAAATAATTTCCACATTCAGGAATGGTTTACATAGCCAAATGCCTAGCTATGATCAATAAAGCAAAGGTAAACTTCTTCTTTTTTGCTCCTTCCTTTTATTCATTTTCGTTTAGCTATCTGATCTTGAATCTTTCTGCCTTTTCTGAAACATGTTCATTAAATATTTCTCTTTCTATGTATAGGTCTACTTTTCTTTATAAGATTTTAAGCCAAACTAATATGCCAGTGTGATAAATGAATGCAATGATTGTGTTTCCTTTCTTTTATAATAGCAATAACACTTACTTATATACTGCTTTACAGTGCTTTTACAACCCTCTCTAAGCGGTTTACAGAGTCAGCATATTGCCCCCAACAATCTGGGTCTTCATTTTACCCACCTCGGAAGGATGGAAGGCTGAGTCAACCTTGAACCAGTGAGCATTGAATTGCCGAACTTCAGGCTGCCGGCAGTCAGCAGAAGTAGCTTGCAAGTTTTGCACTCTAACTACTGTGTCACTGCAGCTCAAAAACCTATGTATACCCTGAGAGTTTCTGATCTGTAGGTCATAGGGATCTATTCCATATTTGATGATCCAGAATTTTAATTAACTTTTCTCCAGCAATGGTAAACCATTCAACATGTAATGTTTTATGCACAGGTAATGTTTTCCTATTTGGGGATCTGTTCTATTTTATACCATACTCATTCAGTAGTGATTTCCTGTATATATTATCTCCCTTCAAATATTTGTCATTCTATAATTCCTTGGTAAAAGGTTTCACCATAATCTTGCTCATAAAACTTTATTAACATATCTCCTTCACTATTGTAATGTCAGATTTTTCTATTTCTCCAGTATTTCCATTTCAATTTTCCATTAAGTGCAAAGTCCTTCTTCTAACATCCTTTGCAGTTTGCTATATAATTCTTCAATATCTTCCTCTTTTGTATCTTTAGTATAAGTATACAGTTGTGGAATGCTAAGGTTTATTGGATATAATGTATTTTTAATATATTCCATTCTTTCACTTATTGAATTATAGCCAAGCAGATTCATAGTACTTGCCTTTTTGAGTATCATTGCTGTTCTTTATGAATTTATTCCCTAAACATTATAACATATAGTAAAGAGGCCCAATCTCTTCCATATTATTTCAACCTCAAGTTCTTACCTTTTGAAACTCAAATTTATCTAAATATTACAGACATGCCTGTACAATTTTCTTGGTAATGATACAGAAATAGTATTGTTGGGTTAGATAGATAGTATGTACAGTATTAAATGCAATTCGGGTCAATAATTTTTTTAAAGACACATCTTTCTTTTCTCTTCCATAGCAAATTATAAAGATCACTTTTGAGAAACTTATTTCTTGGGAAATAGTTGTTCCTCTGAGCCTCTATAGCAGTGATGGCTAACCGTTTTGTTGCTGTATGCCAAAAGTGCGCACATGCATGCATGACAGCGCTCCCATCTGCTGGTACCCATAATGAAATGTGTGCACCCCTACGCATGCACCCACTCCCACACATGCACCCATTACATTCTTGTGGATTGGAATTAAATTCCCTTCACCAAAGTGAGTGGACTTTTTCTACCAAGACCACTTTCAAGAATATTAGGACTACTCAATATTCTCATAAAGCCAAGATGAAAAGGATATATAGACAACATCCATTTGAAGTCAATCTTGCTGACTACATGGTTTTCTGGATAAATTGTTTTTGGAATAATATGCAAGTGACTTCTGGGATATCTTTTTTTTTTACTTTCCAGTTTGTTCTATGATTCTGGGAATTCCAAAAGGTATTTGATTCTTGTACTTAGCAAAGTGAGTCTCTGAGTCTCCTTACCTTTTCAAGAAAAATCAAGGTTGACTAAGGGCAGCTATCTCCTACGAAATGAGTATTACCAGCTCATAACTGAATTATTACATTGGAAAAAGTTCAACTACCCTTCTAAATAACAATCAATGCTGACAAACATTGCATCTGAAAACAAAGCAACATGTCAGGACAAAGGGCTGTAGTGCAAGCAGATTTAAAAATTATTTTATTAAACTTTCTGAACTATTCTTGAAAGACATTATAGAAAAAAGACTAACAAGGATGTGTTAACCACGTGGCTCCTACCTAAAGCAACCTTAGAAGTATAATAAGTTTGGCAGAAGCCTAAATTAAATTTGGGATCCAATTTCAAACAGAATCTCAACCTCCAAAGTTAACAATAGATGGAGCTTGCCATTAAATCATCATATTTTAATTAAATTCTTTTCAGCTTGTGAGTTCTTAACCAGAGCTGGATGATAAATGCATTGTAATTTTAATAGGGTTATATTTTGTGCGAAATGAACATAGAGCAGTGACAAAAGATATATGCTGCACCTTCTCAAAATACTGCATGTTATTGTGCTGATAACTACATAGTAGATTCGATGACATGGCAGCTTGCTGGAGAATATAAAGGCAATACCACTTGGTTTATTTTTGAATTACAAAGGCCTGAGTAAAAGAATTGTTTGAACATTCACACTAACATAAGACAATCCTCAATTTAAGATATTTTACCCATCTTATGGAAACTATACTGGAAACCTGAATGTAACACAAACAAAAATCATATGCCATGTCCAGTTTTTTTCTCTTGATAACTTTAGTAGACAATTCCATCTGAAACCAATCCTGGAGATGTTATTCCCTAATACACCTGGGTATTAATTGCTTAATAGAACTTCATATTTACATTATGTCTCTAGAATATCTAAATCCCAGCTAAATTAATCTTTGAGGGTTATGACATCACTTATAGCCAATTTAAGTTAAAGATTATGAATTTTGGGGCTGCGTTGGCATATTGACATTCTCAGTTGTATCTTCAGGAATGATGATATAATATATTGGTAAATTTTAATTTTCAGCATCCCCACCAGTAATATCATATTCTACGACCAATTATAGACATGGAGACATTAGATTGAAGAAGACTGATGAATTAAATACTCTGTAATATATGTGTCCCTGAGTCTTAAATGAAAGAGTAAATATTGTATCATTTGAATCTCATGTTTATTTCCAACCAAAACAGGAATATGTTTTTCAAAGAACGCAGTAAAATTTCTTCCCCAAAAATTTCTGCTGTGCTGCCTCATTGTGTTAATGGTGTTGGTGGTGTCTATGTTCCTGGGTTCCTGGGATGGATGAATAAAGAATTGCCTGCAAAGTATATCAATTCTTACCAGGGCTGCTCAAGATATGATGGTCATCTCAGCTGCCCACTTAAAGCAAGCAGACAACAATATTTTGGGTAGTAGCAATATAGGAAAATGGTGAAGACAAATGATCACTTTAGTGACAATAACAAAGGCATCAATTCATACAGAGAAGGGGAAGGTAATGATAAATAATGAAGTTGGGAGCTACTAGGAATTCAATAGCTATATTCACTTTAAATAAATAACTAAACAAACAAGCAAACCACTTCTGTATTTTTCCCAAAACAAACATGGATAGAAAATATACAATGATTGATAATACATTAACCAGATTATTGTCCCCTGAGGCCAGATGACATTCAACATTCTATTCAGGAATAGCTGAGGAAAACCTATGTTCTTTTTTTATATGGTGTTTGGGACATCTACTTGCAGATGATGCCTTGTGGGAATAATGGTGGAAAGACACAATTACAGTGGGAACATGGAATGTAAGAAGCAGGAACATGGAAAGCTCAATAGTGAAGATGAAATTAATTAACTAACAGTAGACTCATTTAGGTATCTCAGATATCAGCAAACTGAGATAAACTGGAACTGAACACTTTTAGCCAGATGATCATACTTTTTACTCTTCTTAATATGAAAAGGAAAGAAAAACTAGCATTGTTTTCATATAATTTGAAGCATATGCAAATGAAGAGGAGGTTGATGAGTTTTATAATCAAGCTGAATCAGAAATTGGCAGAACATGCAAGATAGAAATAGAATAATAGAGTTGGAAGGAATTTTGGAGATCTTCTTGTCTAACCCCTGCTTGAGCAGGAAACTATACCATTTCATACAAATGTTTGTCTAGCTTCTTTCTGCAAGCCTCCAGTGATGGAGCAACCACAACTTCTGAAGGCAAGCTATTCCATTGGTTGATTGCTGTCTCCATTAAGAAATTTCTCCTTAGTTCTAGGTTGTTTCTGTCCTTGGTTTGTCTCCATTCATTGTTTCTTGTCTTGCCTTTTGATGCTTTGGAAAATAGTTTGACTCCCTCATCTTTGTGGCAGCCCCTTAAACATTGAAACACTGCTATTATGTCACCCCAGTCCTTCTTTTCATTAGAATAGGCATGTTCAATTCCAATCCCAATCCATACTGTTCTTCATATGTTTTAGCCTCCAATCCCCTAATCATTCTTGTGCCACTTGTAGATAGACCAAAGTCAAGAAAACACTCACCGACTAGCACTTTGTAGGGCAGACATGAAAGCCTTGAAAAAGATACTCCAGTGCAAAAAGTTTTCCCTTTGATAATTTGGAATTGAAACGTGGGCTTTGAAGAAGCACGGCAGAAATAATATTGATCCTTTTGAACATTGGTGTTGAAGAAAACTGAAAATACTATGTACAGCCAAAAAACAAACAACAAATAGAATACATCATTGAATAAATAAATTCAAAGTACTCTCTCCAGGCACAAGTGCTCAGTCTCAAACTACCCTACATCAGCCACTTTATGCTTCTGCATTTCCGGAAAAGTCTATAATGCTTGCAAAGTGGAAGAGAAAAAGAAGAGAACCAGAAGCATGATAGATGGACTCAAGTACAGGGAAGATGGGCGCACCATTGGAAGTCCTGGGGAAAGCCAATTTAAGTGGTCATTAAAGGTTGATATTTGCTTGATGGCACATAATCAAACAATGAATCAGTGTTGTTTTGGTATTACTTTGGTAAGGAGCAACCTGCTACTAAATCTTTGATGGAATGTTCTTTGCTGAACTTTGCTACTAAATTTTGCAACTATAAATACTAAAATAAGGAAATTATTTTTATGTTAAAAATGAGCTAGTAATAAAACAAAGTTATTGAACTAATTATAAACATAGGAAGAACAGAGAAAATATTGCCTTCTACAACCATCAGTGATATTCCAAGAAATGCAATTCTGAAGTAAAACAAATATTAAAATCCTATGAAATACTTAATGAGAAGTTTCTAAAAAAGACCAATAGCATTTTCCCCCCAACCTATAAAAGTTTTAAAGTCTTTATTTTATTTTTTTTGCTACATTGGGAAGAATACTTTCAGCTTAATTTACTTGATAATCTCCCATCGGTTTTCTGTTAGGGAATTGTGCAAAAAGCTCTTTCTGCAAGGATGAGAGCAAATCAACAAAAGGACGTTTATATAAATGATTATTGGGATTTGCTTTCCATGGTTTACTGGTGATATATAACTCCACTGTTGACAGGTTTTTCCTGCTGGAGGACTGATAATTCCAACTGGCTAGTTGTTTAAACAAAGAAAATGCCAAAAGAAAGAATCCTATATGTACATCCAAGAATTAAGCTATTATTTGCAATTGATTTTCTGACACTTGCTGTGGCATAATGAATCACATAAAGCAATATCTTTAATAAAACTCAGTGTGTGTGTGTGTGTGTGTGTGTGTGTGTGTGTGTGTGTGTGTGAGCACCCTTCAAGTCTGTGTTGACTCCTGGTGACTGCCTGGACAATTGCTTGCAATTTTCTTCCAAAATGCTTTCAAAAGTTGGTTGCCCTTGCTTCTTTCCTAGGGCAGAGGCAGAGGGACTGTCCAAGGTCAAGCAACTGGCTTCATGGTTATGGTTGGAATTAGAAATCCTGGTCTCCCATTTTCTAGTGTGAGGTCTTAAACACCATACCAAACTAGGTCTCAAAAATAATAGCTATCATTAAACATCAACATTATTACATCAACATTGCATCAACATTATTACATCAACATTCTTTTGAGTGCAATCAATAGAATTTCATTTTTAATGTGGGCCAGTATGCTCACAGTAAAAAAAATGACAATAAATGTTATTTTATCTTGTCCCATCTCATCTCATATTATTTCATCATCATTGCACATCTTGCAACAATGTCTTTAAACAATAATATTCTCCTATCCCAGGTCCTTGGGAGGACTCAATAGGTGGATAAAAATGACAAACTGAGCCTAAAAATCTGGTTGAATGCGCAACCAGTAATAGCAATCCTAAAATATCTGGAACACAACAACAAAATCATCACCAGTCAATTGCAAAAGGCAGACTTATTTGGAACAGCTTGTCACAACACCCAGGCCATTGAAAAAGACTTGATATGTGGATAAAAAAAGGCCAATTTCAGTCTAAATATCTTGCTGATACTTGATAATAAAATAATATATAATAATAAAAACGCTTTGGCATCAGCATTGATTTCTGAAGGCTAATTTGACAAGTCCCTCCAAGCTTCTTGGCATGGTTATAGGGTAGTTTGACATGAATTCTTCTTAGGTTGGAGAGAAAATGGTTGGCCCAAAGTCACTAAGCAGGATTTGTGCCTAAAGCAGGTCTTGAAGTCCTTGGCTCCTGGTTTCTAGCCTGATGCCTTAAATACTAAAGCAAACTGGCTCTTGTCATAAAAATGTTCCACTTATATAAAAAGTTGTGTATGTGGGTGTGTATATCCACATATTAATACTTTAAAATATTCACTCATACATCACATGTAGCTTTCATTTATCACCCTAGAATTTCTATTTCAGTGGGATTTCAGATTATAAATGGGTAATTTGGCAGGTGAAAAGTAAAATTGTCAAGAAAGCAAGAAGGATAGTGTTGCTAACTCAACAGCTGCTACATTCCAAAGGATCCCTTTGCCAAATTGAAACTTAGCTTTCACAGAGTTTGAAAAATCACACTATATTCACATCAATTTGTTTTCTTTATAGACAAAGCACACTTTAATACAAATCAATGGTCTCTGTTTTCTTCTCTTCTCAGCTGGATTACCGTGATGCTAATCGTTTTTCCAAAACCTCTGTTATCATACAGATAAATACTTCTAAAAATAGAACTGGACCATATGGATTGCCTCATACTTAAACAAGTGATTCATAATCTGGAGAGATACTGTGCAAATTACTGAGCTATTTCTGAGCACCAAAATGAAATGGGGTTGTGTCCTCTGTTTATTATTAAAAAGATAATTGTATATTTACCATATGTAAGAAATTGTATCCACAAGCATTTTTTTAAAAAAAATCCGTATTTCCTGTAGAGGAAAATAGAATTGCAAGAAGAAAAATGTTACATTTACACTTTACACTAGATTATTTGAATAACCTTACCAAGTTGTTTTTATTTACTTCTTATTTTCATATTAGAATGAATTGGATGGAAAAAGAACATCTCTAAACAGGAAGGAGTACAATGTAATTTTAAATTAAAATATGAACTGAAGACGATTCTGTATTCAGATACTTCATGTATTTAATTCCTCCTTACTTATATTTATTTAAATTGGAGAAAATAAGAATTTATATTTTGATGGATCAATTATTAGTGTGTGTGTGTGTGTGTGTGTGTATACACATATACATACATACATACATACATACATACATACATACATACATACATACATACATATATATATTTGTAGATTTTCACGGGTGTAGGTATGCTGGTCTTGTATTATTCGGGTCTTTTCCCATGTAAGATTGAGATTGTCTTGGAAATGTTTCGGCAAGGTCTCACTCGCCATCCTCAGGCTCGTGTTTTTGGCTTAAAGGGGTTGTCAGAGATGCTGTCTTTCTATAAATCTTGGGGGGGGGGTGGAGTGCTGAATTAATTGGCTGTGTGGCTGTATTATGATTGGTAGATTGGTGCTGATTGGTGCTGGCTGTGTGCCCATTGTTGTTTTGTGTTGTAATGGCCTGGGTGGTGGGTGGGGCTCGTTCTCCACAAACACAATATCAAGACAGCCTTCAACTGACCAAAAAATAGCCAACATCTTAAGAAACCCCAAAGACAAGATCCAGCTAGAAAACCAAGGAGTCTACAAAATACCATGCAAAATCTGCCCTGCAACATACATAGGAGAAACGAACAGGAGAATAAATGTATGCATGGCAGAACACAAGAACACAGTAAGAAAAAAAGAAAAAAACTTCCTCCCTTTTCTAGCACCTTAAAGCTACAGGACATGAAATTAATTTTGAAGGAACCAAATTAATCTCCAAAACTGAACACTTCAACAAGAGAATAATTATGGAAGCTATTGAAATAGAGAAACACCCCCACAACATGAATAAGTGTGACAATGCCTCCCGCTTGCCAGACATCTGGAAACCAGCTCTGGTAAACAAACGAGCCCCATCCACCACCCAGGCCGTTACAACACAAAACAACAATGGACACACAGCCAGCACCAATCAGCCCCAATGTACCAATCATGATACAGCCACCCAATCCACTTACTGAAACACCGCCAACACTCCACCCCCCACCACCAAAATTTATAGAAAGATGGCATCTCCGACCACACTTTAAGCGAAAAACACCAGCCTGAGCATGGCTAGTGAGAACTCATTGAAACGTTGCCAAGACAATCTCAATCTTACATGGGAAAAGACCCAAATAGAACAAGACCAGCATACCTACACCCGTGAAAATCTACGAACACACACACACACACACACACACACACACACACATGTGTGTATATATCTATATCTATATCTATATCTATATCTATATCTATATCTATATCTATATCTATATCTATATCTATATCTATATCTATATCTATATCTATATCTATATCTATATCTATATCTATATCTATATCTCTATCTCTATCTCTATCTCTATCTCTATATCTATCTATCTATCTATCTATCTATCTATCTATCTATCTATCTATCTATCTATATATATATCTATATCTATATCTATATATATCTATATCTATATCTATATCTATATCTATATATATATATATATATATATATATATATATATATATATATCTATATCTATATCTATATCTATATCTATATCTATATCTATATCTATATCTATATCTATATCTATATCTATATCTATATCTATCTATCTATCTATCTATCTATCTATCTATCTATATATATATATATATATATACATACATATATATGTGTGTGTGTGTGTGTGTGTGTGTTTTATTTATATATATATGTATGTTATATTTATGCTGATAAATAAATAAAGGGAGACTAGTATAGATCTATTTCAAGCTATTTAGCTCTCATCAGCTAGCCATACCCTTACTGGGATTTGAACCTGGGCTATATGGCATACTAGGCACACTAGGCAGAGATCTTAGCCATTAGGCCACAGGCTCTTATCCGTTTATCAGCAAAGCCAGGGTGGAAGGTATCTATTAGATTTTTACAACCCCTGGTAAGCCCCAATTATGGGAGGAAGCTAACTGCTTCCATCATCTGTCCTTCGGCTCGTCACAAGAGTCCATCACGACAGAAACCCAATATTTTTACTGTTGCCTTTGTTATATTTGTGTTTTTTTTATTTGTGCTGATAAATAAAATATATATACCTCCATACCTCTCATATTTGGGCATACCAGGGGTTGTGACACAATACATACCTATTTCCCTGGCTTAGCTGATGAAGGAAGAGAGCCTGTGGCTTAGTGGTTAGCACAACTGCCTGATATGTAATACAGCCCAGGTTCGATTCCCAGTAAGGTTATGGCTAGCTGATGAGAGGTAAATAGCTTGAAATAGATCTATACTAGTCTCCCTTTATTTATTTATCAGCACAAATGCAACACAAATGTAACAAAGGCAACATAAAAAATGGCTTTCTGCCTGGATGGCTCCTAGGGTGAGCCAAAAGACAGAAAAAGGAAAGCAGTATGCTCCCTCCCATATTTGAGCATACCAGGGGTTGTGACACAATACACACCTATTTCCCTGGCTTAGCTGATAAAGGAGGAGAGTCTGTGGCTTAGTGGCTAACACAATTGCCTGATATGTAATACAGCCCGGGTTCGATTCTCAGTAAGGGTATGGCTAGCTGATGAGAGCTAAATAGCTTGAAATAGATCTATACTAGTCTTCCTTTATTTATTTATCAGCACAAATGCAAAACACACACACACACACACACACACACACACACACACACACACCTTCTATGAACAACATAATTAGGAGAAATAACTTGGGAAGAGATTTGAAATTCACAGTGCAAAGTGGAAAAAGTGCCTTAGAGTGTCTCAAGATCCGGGAATGAACACAGCAGCTCTTTTGCCATTGTTCCATCTCCATGTTTTCATTTCTCACAGTAATAATCTTCAACAGGAATATAGAAAGGCTTTCTCTACATTAAGTAAGACCTATGCCAAGACTATTTGAAATCCAAGAATGGAACATTTGAACTGTATGAAGTGAGCCAACAGAATAACAACTTCCAAAAAAGAAATGGCAGGATAGATTTCTGTCAGCTACGATTTCCACAATGCCCTCCATTAAAAGGTTTGGTAAAGTTACTGATTCGAATTCAAGAATGATGTCGGAATAATAATCAAAGTTCTTTTTAAAAAAATGAAAGAAAACAATGTAGATGTTTGACAAAAGGTATTTTGATTGTAGACCTCAGGCTGACTAATAATCATTTTTCAAAGGAGATTTTCAATGTAAAATCAAGTTAACTAGGATAGTTGTGCGTGGTCAACATTTCAATCTACTCTGTGAATCTTGAAAGTAGCTTGCTTACTTATTTATTTTACTACAACTTGTATGTCATCTACTGGACTGACTGACAGCAGCTTACACTGAGCATGAACTGAAATCTCAATAAAATCAGGATTGTATTAAAGCAGACAGACATGCACATTGCTGCCTCCTGCAAAAACCTCCCTTATTTAATGCCTTGAACCAACTTAGGAAAGGTTAAAAATAGGAACCTCTCTTGTACTTCAATAGTATTCAGTAGGATGCTATTCCAAAGTGAGAGGGTTAGTGCTCAGAATAGCAATTGCAATAGCACTGAGACTTATATACCCGTTTTGCAGTGCTTTACAGGCCTCTCTAAGCAGTTTACAGAGTCAGTATATTGCCCCCAACAATCTGGGTCTCATTTTACCAATCTCAGAAGGATAGAAAGCTGAGAAAATCTTGACCTGTTGAGAATTGAACTTCTGGAATAAGCAGCGAGTTAGCCTACATCACTTCATTATAACCACTGTGAGACCATGGTTCTTTATGAATATCTCTGAATTTTAACCTCCTCCTAGCTGCAACTCTTCCTCTAGCTGCAACTATTTCAAGAGAAGCCCCACATGAAACAAATTGTAACATCTGCTTGACAGATGAGGACATGAAACCCAGTTTTCAGATAATATAAATGAATACTATGTACTTTCATTGTCCTTTTACTGCTGAGGAGAAGGAACAAAAAAATTACTGGCCTGCCTTATGTTGCAAGTGATCCTAGAGAAGCAAAAAAATCCTTCACTCTCCCTGTTGGAGGTTGGACTAGAAATAACCTCACAAGTAAATTAAAGAACTGGAAATAAATACCACTTATTGAAGAACTTTGAAAGCTAGTACCAAAAGATTTTCAGCAACTATAGCCTTTTTATAATGGCAATTATTAACCTTTTTATATTTATTTTTTTATTGCCACCCATTTTGGACAAATCTATTCCTACAGATAATTTGTTCCATTTTGAGAGCTAGACTGAATTGTTAGCATCTGTTGTTTGTTTATACAATAGTCAAGCTAGCATTCATCTGGATTTTCACTAACTGTGTGAGGATTAAGTACAGAGAACAGGAAAATAAAATGAATTGATTGCAGCAACACCACAGGTGTTCTTAATCTTGTCCAGCTGTATGAAAAATAAATAAATAAGTTTTGAGTAAGACTTTTCTCATTGAAAGATCTCTTACCCTAGCAGGACTGGAATCAGAAGTGAGAGTGAAGAGTTCTCCCATACAAGGAAACAATTTGCTCAAAAGTTCTAGAAAGTTGCAGCATTTCAAAGAAAATGCTATTTTATTACAGGTTCAAATGGTTCACCACTAAGATGAGAATGAGTAAATTCAGCTCCTGAATGCTATCAATATTGTGGGATTACAGAGATACAAAGATGATTTGAGCCAGCACAAAATCATGATAGAGAAGTATTCTAAAGTTAATCATTGGCTCTCGATCAAGGGTGTCAAAGTCAAAGCCTGGGGAGCAGATCTGGTGCACGGGGTGCTTAGACCTGGCCTGTGGGGCCACCCTGGAAACAGCAAAGGACCAGCCCGTGGTGTCTTTGCCAGCAAAAATGGAGCTTAGGAGGGCGGCAGGCAACCCTCCCAAGCTCCATTTTCATTGGCAGAGGGTTGCAGGAGGCTGTTGCAGCCAAACCAGAGCCCAGGAGCCTGATTTTGCTGGCAGAGGGCTCAGACCACCACAGGCAAAGGACCAGCCTGTGGTGTCTTTGCCAGCAAAAATGACATGAGTGATGTTGAACTGGCTGTGTTCAACCTGCCCACACCCACCCTGGCCCCCGAGGTCAAACACAGCCCAAACACAATGCCATCCTAAATGAAATCGAGTTTGACACCCATGCCCTAGATGAAGATTCAAGATAATGTTTATTGCATTAAATGAAAACAGAGCTATGGCTAAATGCAAGTCACTATTTTTTCCCAGTGAGAGGAAGGAAGGAAGGAAGGAAGGAAGGAAGGAAGGAAGGAAGGAAGGAAGGAAGGAAGGAAGGAAGGAAGGAAGGAAGGCCAATACTGAGGTAGCCAATAGCTATAACTATTACTATTTCCTATTCTTTGACAAACTTCTCTTTTCTGTTGGAGGCTATTGTTTGTGGATGAATAGATGTACTGCATGTATCTCATAGTTCCTCTTCTTTGCATTGCTGGTTTTCAGTATTTGTATTGATTTGTTAGCTTCTCAGTGTTACCCCTGTTCGAGGTGGCGCAGTGGTTAGGGTGCAGTACTGCAGGCCACTTCAGCTGACTGCAGTTCTGCAGTTCAGCGGTTCAAATCTCACTGGCTCAGGGTTGAGCCAGCCTTCCATCCTTCCGAGGTGGGTGAAATGAGGACCCAGATTGTGGGGGCGATATGCTGACTCTGTAAACCGCTTAGAGAGGGCTGAAAGCCCTATGAAGCGGTATATAAGTCTAACTGCTATTGCTATTGCTATTTTACATGCGTTATCCTTACTGTCTAACTAAGAAAAATTGGAGTTGTAAAGATCTACTGTATGGAAAATACTGGTGGTTGGGACTAATACTGTGCGGCCCAGAACACCTAAATAATGTAGACAGATTTGTGCTGACTTTACAGTGCAAAGAAAAAGTGTGAGAATGTCTACTTATGTAAGATAAAAATGCATCTTATAAATGTCATAGTTAGTGATACTAGAAATTCCTAATGTTGAAAGTATTTTTATTCCTTCCATAGGGTACTATGAATAAACCCTTTATATTGTTTATTGTGTGGATGTGGAGGGAACTTTATTTGTAGAAAAATATATTTGTTTGCACACTGAAGACTACAATGCTACTTTCTCATCTTGCATTACCTTACTACATGCAGTACATGTGGATTTAAGATATCCATGAGATTACTTTCTAGTATATTAAGCCTTAATCATATTAAAGTTAAAATGTTATAGATGCATTTGCTTAGTAGAATTAGTAGTGACCACACAAGAACGTTGTAACCAGTTTTTCCATCAGTATTTCTGTCTCTGAATGATGACCCCTTAATACATTATTTGACAAGTATTTCTAGTTCTTCTGAATAATTATTGGAGAGAGGAAAACTCATTTTCATAGATTTAATCCTACTAGAAATGATACTCTTTACAGAGAAGTAGTAAAATGTTTAATCATGCTATATGCCACATAATGACATTTAGAGTCATTCAGTAATTGAGTTTGTAAAATTTCCTTGATTTAAAGGACAGTAGAATGCTTAAGTATTTAATCTCCTTAGGAATGTTTCAACCTCTTAAAAGTTCCAAACAGAAAACTGAATGCAAACATTAAGTTACTCAGCAATTCATAGTTTATTTTGTATCATAAACTTAACAAATAAAAACAAATTAACCTGTCTTTAATCTTTGACATTTGTCTTAAATATTGTGAGTTCAACAGTCCTGGAAAGTTATACATTACATTTTAAGTAATGTTCAAACTTTGTGTAATTCCTGAATCTTTTAATTTAGTAATTTATCTATTATATAACTTAACAAAACATGTTTTCAGAAAGTCATTTATTTGTGCATTGATAGAATTTGTTTTGTTATTGTCAGGAAGGCTTATTTTTCCCCATTTAGTTTGTTTATTTTAATATCTGAGATCATTTTTATTTTGGTCATGACTTGTGAGTAGCTTTTTTTCCCCTTTTCTTTCCCTCTAATTTTTTTCATATATTCCCTAATTATTGGAATGTAAAATAGAATGATAGCCATTTGTATAAACATCATTTTTAAGAAGATTTTGTTGCTAGTTGTACATCAGTGGTAGGATTCACGTACCTTCCTTACCAATGTGAGCCCTTGCGCCGCATCTGCGCACATGCTGCATTTGTGCATGTGCACCGCTTTCTGCACATGTGCAATGCTCACACATTACATCAGGGTGGGTGGGTGGAACCTCTGCAGCCATTGCTACTGATTTGCCCAAACTGGAGAGAACTGGCTGAATACCATATGATATCCAGTAAAACAAAATTTGAGCAATATTAAATCAAATTCAAGAAATTCAAATGTAATGTAGATACTATTCCAATTTCAAAATGCAAACATTCTGCTAATTCAATAAATCCAGAGGCCCTACTATTCATCGGATGGGGAGCACTATTTTTTTTAAAAAATGTGCTAGCAATATAAATCACATTGATAATAATATAAAAGCATATAAAATGATCTTTCAGGTTTTGCTGGCTAAGATTACAACATTCATTGTTTAATGATATTAAAATCTCCCATGCTGTTTTAGCCACATGTGAAGTTCCATTTTAAATATTCCCTTGCCAGCAAAATTTTGCCAACATTGCAACTATACCATTTTGGTACTCCTAGATTCATTGTAAAGGAATGTAGTATAAATTTCTTTGTCTCTTTAGCAATGTTTCCCAATAAAAAGTATTAAAAACAAAATTAAAGGAATAAATTTTGAACGCATCCAGGCAGCTAGCTTCCTTACTCTAGCAAATCCAGGGACAGGCTTGAAATAAATTATTTCAGGAATTTGAATCAATAGTATATCCTGTTATGGGATTTCTACTTTAAAATATAAATAAAGTTCTGATTCAATAAAAGCATGATGCAAAATAGCAGATCACTAAATATTAGTCTGATTATTTCAGGAAGTGAAACAATAGCAAAAAAAACAATAAAAAATAATCTTTCTGCAAAAAGTTAGTACATCCTGACCAATTCTGTTCATTAGATGTAGACATTTTAATAGTCCCTTAAGAGTCTAATTATATGGCAAAAATACAGTATGTCCAGGGAGTACCTTAACCTATTTTCTGTGATAAGGTATTTTGTTTTGCCTAGAGTTATTAAAGATTACACGGTCCCATTTACTATTCTGGCTTTTAAGATACCTCTTCCCAATCTCCAGAGATGGCCCCACTCCTTTTGACACATTCCACTTCTCCCTCTGTGGAGATTCTCAGTCATCCAGATCATGGTTGTCCCCAAAGTGCTTTTTTTAAAGAGGCAACTGGACTTTCTGGTTTTTCTTTGAAGATGTTTTGTTTCGATGAGAAGCAAAACGTCTTCAAAGAAAAACCAGAAAGTCCAGTTGCCTCTTGAAAAAAAGCACCTTTGTGATTCCACCTCTCTCTTTCTCCTTCATCTTTCATTCATTTGTTATTAGACATGCGTGAAGTTCAGAGATTGCAAGTCCAAACCAAGACTGCTGTGTGAAGAAAGTACAAAGTGGTGACTTTACCCTTCTTCCTATTACCAATATGCTCATTAAGAGTAACAATGAGAAAAGTTTTAGGATTCTTGTAAATTACATATTTTTCAAGGGTTATAGACATTTAGGAAGTAGGGAATCCAGGAATATCATTTACTTTTGAGTTAGATTTTTGACAGTTCCCTAGGTTTTTGTCAGAGACTGACTTCAGAAAATGTATCAGTATATCTGCTTTCAATGAATTGGAACCATACATTTCTGGCTTTCAATTGTGTTGAGAGAAATCTGCAAGATTTGCATCTTTGAAAAATTAAGCAAGTATCCTAAGCACTTTTCAAAAGATAATAGCAAAATTGCTTTGAAAAGTTTGAACTGCAAAATACTTTGGTATAGCATAACTTTTGCTGGTGGTTGTTTTGGAAAAAAAATCCAAAACAATCACATATTCATTTATAAATAAATGAACTCATAATTGCTTTCTTGAATGGTAGAGGGCTTTTGCATTTGCATGTATGGTTAAAAATAATCAAGGTGATTGGCTTTTATGTTGTCAAGTTAAACCTGATCATAGAATGTGAAATCCAACTTTTTGGGAAACTTGAAAAATAAATTGGGCTTCTTTTTTTTCCCAAGGGACCTGGAGTTATTTTGCCTTTTTCTTCTACATGCACTTGCTTATCACTTTTTTGTACCTTGAATTATTGAACGTAGAGGCGAAAGCTTGATTGCATTTAGTTTCCTCGGTAGATATATTTTAAACCTTGCTTTCACAGCAGTATTGCTACTACATTTTTTTAAAAAAGTGTTTATGAGAACACAATGAAAAGAAGCTATGCGTCATGACACATATTTAACTTCTTTGTAACAGAGAAGTTTGCTGAAAATTACAGACAATATACAATGTGGTAAGGTTTGACAGCAATGATTAATTAAACCTTTGTGTCTTGCTTTATAACTATTTTAAATGTCATATAGTGATTAATTTAAAGTATGTGGGTCACAACTGTCTTTTGCAATACAAAGGTACCAAATATAGCACAACTGCTCACCTGTTCAGCAGAATTAACCAAGCTGCTAATAAATGTAGCTCTATTTGACTATGTGTGATTCTGTGCGTGTGAACCTCAGAAAGTATAATTTGCTTCCAATGCCAATAATATTCTGGATTTTCCTGTTCAAGCACAGTGGTTTTCAAACATTAATCTTAAATCAGCACATTCCATATTGATGTATTGCTTCAGAAAAAATGGCCATCTGTTAGAATTCCCCAAACATTGTGGAGAATTTGGGGACCATATTACAGGGCACTTTGTACCAAGAGTTAGAAGCTTATGTTGTGGTTGTTGCTGAATAAAAATTGAAAATATGCTCTTCAATAATCTTCAACCATTGCAAATTGGGGAAAGATTGGCCTTTTGCCTCAGATGGATTTGGCTGTGATTACTGCTATTTTCATGAATTAAATCCTAATAACTAAGCAACCAGAGTTCTCCAAAACATAGAATAAGAGCTTTATTTCTATAATTAATGCAACACAACATTTTACAACATATTTCTTTTTAGCAACTGTGAGAGGCATCTTAGAGTCCTAGTGGACAACCATCTAAATATGAGCCAGCAGTGTGCAGCAGCTGCCAAAAAAGCCAACACAGTTCTAGGTTGCATAAACAGAGGGATAGAATCAAGATCAGGTGAAGTGTTAGTGCCACTTTATAATGCCTTGGTAAGGCCACACTTGGAATACTGCATTCCGTTTTGGTCGCCACGATGTAGAAAAGATGTGGAGACTCAAGAAAGAGTGCAGACAAGAGTAACAAAGATGATTAGGGGACTGGAGACTAAAACAGATGAAGAACAGTATCCAGCAATTCTTAACAACTACCGTCCAGTCTCCAACCTCCCCTTTGTGGGGAAGGTTGTTGAGAAGGTGGTGGCCTTCCAGCTTCAGCGTACCTTGGAGGAAGCTAACTATCTTGACCCCTTCCAGTCTGGCTTCAGGCCCGGTTACAGCACAGAAACCGCTTTGGTCGCATTGACCGATGATCTCTAGAGAGCCAGAGATGGAGGCCATGCCTCCATCCTGGTTCTCCTTGACCTCTCAGCGGCTTTCGATACCATCGACAATGGTATCCTTCTGCGACGACTGCGGGAGGTGGGAGTGGGAGGCACTGTTCTGCAGTGGTTCTCCTCCTACCTCTCGGACAGGTCGCAGTCGGTGTTGGTGGGGGGGGCAGAGATCGTCCCCGAGGCCCCTTACTTGTGGGGTGCCGCAGGGTTCGGTCTTATCCCCCCTACTATTTAACATATACATGAAACCGCTGGGCGAGATCATTCGGAGGCACGGGATAAAATACCACCAATATGCGGACGATACACAGTTGTATCTGTCCGCCCCGTGCCAACTCAATGAAGCGGTGGAAGTGATGAACCGGGGCCTTGAGGCTGTTAAAGACTGGATGAGAGCTAACAAACTGGTGCTCAACCCGGAAAAGACCAAGTGGCTGTTGTGTTTTCCTCCCAAAAATTTGGTTAATGTTCCATCAATCAGGCTGGGGGGACAAAATTTATACCCCTCAGACAGGGTCCGCAACTTGGGAGTCCTCCTGGACCCACAGCTGAGTTTCGACCATCATTTGTCAGCTGTGACCAGGGGGGCATTTGCTCAGGTTCGCCTGATGCGCCAGTTGCGGCCCTACCTGAACCGGGAGGCACTCACAACAGTCACTCGAGCCCTTGTGATCTCTAGGCTGGAATACTGCAACGGGCTCTACATGGGGCTGCCCTTGAAGAGCATCCGGCGACTTCAGCTAGTCCAGAATGCGGCCGCGCGAGTGATCGTGGGCGCACCACGGTTCGCCCACATAACACCGATCCTCCGTGAGCTGCGCTGGCTACCTGTTGATCTCCGGGTGCACTTCAAGGTCCTACTTACCACTCATAAAGCGCTCCATGGTAGTGGATCTGGCTATTTGAGAGACCGCCTTCTGCCAATTACCTCCCTGCGTCCCATCAGATCGCACAGGGTAGGCCTCCTCCGAATTCCATCCGCCAGTCAGTGCCGACTGGCGACTACGCGGAGGAGAGCCTTCTCAGTTGCAGCTCCAACGCTATGGAACAATCTCCCCGTGGAGATCCGCACCCTCACCACCGCCCAGGCCTTCCGCACGGCCCTTAAGATCTGGCTATCCCGTCAGGCCTGGGGATAAAAAATCTTAGTTTGTCCCCTCCCGAATGATGAATGATTGTTGTGTTCTATTTTTTAATATTATGTATTGTTTTATGTTTGTTGTCTTTGTACCCCCTTTCCCGTGTTTTGTAAGCCGCCCTGAGTCCCCTCAGGGAAAAGGGCGGCCTATAAATTATAATAAACATTCCAAACATTCCAAACAGTTGCAGGAACTGTGTATGTCTAGTTTAATGAAAAGAAGGACTATGGAAGACATGATAGCAGTGTTCCAATATCTCAGGGGTTGCCACAAAGAAGAGGGAGTCAAACTATTCTTCAAAGCACCTGGGGGCAGAACAAGAAGCAATGGGTTGAAACTAATTAAGGAGAGAAGCAACTTAGAACTGAGGAGAAATTTCCTGACAGAACAATTAATCAGCAGAACAGCTTGCCTCCAGAAGTTGTGAATGCCCCAACACTGGAAGTTTTAAAGAAGATGTTGGATAGCCATTTGTCTGGAATGGTATTGGGTTTCCTGCCTAGGCAGGAGGTAGGACTAGAAGACCTCCAAGGTCCCTTCCAACTCTGCTATTGTATTGTATTATTATATCAAGATCATACAAAGAAGGGAGGTGGTAATCTGAAACCTGACTCTTTACAAAATTCCTGAATAAGGTTTTAGACCTCATTTTGGCTTCCTCTGTCCATTGTATAGGCTTCACAACTTTTCAGAAATTTTCAGTAAAATCCCTTCTTCATATATTCAGACTTGTGAAAGTTGAATATAGGATAGTTAATTCTTTTATTAAAACACACAAAAAAACACATTTGTGTGTATTTTAGTATTTGTGAGAAATGGCCAACTATCTGAGGGAATAGAAAGACAATCTGAATTCCCAGTTGCTTTAGTTTGTCCAATCAATTATTACTTTTGAAGAAATCTAGCTAATAACAGCAAATTCCTTTATTAAAAAACATGAAATAGTGATTGGCACTAATATTTATTTTAAACCATTTGTAAATGTTTGTAATATTTTATTATTGAAAACAGATTCCTAGTACTGTATCTGTAAAGTTTTAATTAACAATGAGATAAAAATGACTACCCAAAACCATACCTTCAGCAGAAACCAGCAATTAAAATTTGTCCTTCTGCAATACTATTCTTTAAATCTACATACGTAGTTGGTTTCTTCAGTTAACCTGTTGCAGCTATATTATATTGTAGACAAGTTTTTCTAGGTTCTTAATAACCCGGAAATATATTGTATAGGAACAACTGCAAAGCATTTCACAAAACTTAAGAATAATTTAATATCAATAAATCTATTATTAATAAAGTTAAATAAAATAAGGATATGGTGTTTATAGGTGACTTTATTGCTCCTTCCTAAGGTATCAGAGTGGCATAAAGATATACTTGTCTTCCTGCCTTATTTTTGTTAATGGCTTTGCCATAAAAGGTAAGTTTCTAAACTACTCCAGATTTTCTAGACCTGCTTATGAATTTGTGATCTGGTCTTCAGTCATCAATGATATTGAAGTTA
Source organism: Thamnophis sirtalis (assembly GCF_051295495.1). NCBI lineage: Eukaryota > Metazoa > Chordata > Lepidosauria > Squamata > Natricidae > Thamnophis > Thamnophis sirtalis. Next base: position 52,691,517 of record NW_028261383.1, on the reverse strand, counting down.
CTATCCATTGTGTATGCATGGTTGAATTTTTCTGCTAAGCCACCATGCTGGTTCCACAAATTTTTTTAAAAATTTCATATGGCTTTATAGCTGTATGAGAATAATAGAGCAGAACTGTATACAAAGTGTGCATTTTCCCCCAAGACTTTTGCCATATTGAAAAAATGTTTTTCGTTTAATATAAAACTACATGACAAAAGCTAAACTGAATATTATTTCCCTAGAGATTAGTCTGTGCTTTGTCTGATACACCTGCTTCCATCAATGTTAGTATTTCTTCAGATTTTATTTTTTTCTAATATTAAGTCAATCATCATATTCAAGTGTTTTAAATTACTGCCTCAACTTTATGGCCACTTGTATGTTCGCTATTACTGGAATGCTGTTCCTGTCCTTGAAAGCATGTGCAATTTAATTTAATATTCTGTTGGCACTGTTTTGCTATCCACTCTTTGGCATTCTTCACAATTAGCAGGAGCTTTATTTTATATGAATATAAGCACTATTGCCACAATTCAAAATTTTAACTGATAATTGAAAATCACTTCTGCATGCCATGGACATTTTGTAACAATTGTGATGAAATGAAAATGATCAAGTTTTAAGTCTCTAAAATATATATTTATTATCAATGGACAATACTGACATTTGTATTTGTGTGTTTATTTAAGTGTAGAAGAATACATAACATGTCTCTCACACAGAGAGACACATATATACATACATCCCAGCAGAGGTGGTATTCTACCAGTTGGCCCCAGTTCAGGTGAACCGGTAGCGGCGGCAGTGGGAGGCTCCACCCACCCACCCACCCAGACATCACCATGGATGCTCTGCGCAAGCACAGAAGTGTTGCTAAATGCCAGGTCTGTTGTTCACAAAGCTCCCCTCGTCCGGGACTTAATTGTTGACGAGAGGGCAGACCTGGCATGTATTACTGAAACCTGGCTGGGCACAGAGGGAGGAGTCCCCCTTGTAGAGATGTGCCCAGAGGGATTTCAGGTGCTTCATCAGCCGAGAGCCCAGGGAAGGGGTGGCGGTGTGGCTATTATTATCCGGGAGTCTCTGTTACCTCGTAGGGTCCCTGCTCCGGAGCTTGCCGGGTGTGAGTCCCTGCTGATAAAGTTGGACCTCAAGGGTCAAGTGGGTTTGCTGCTAACGTACCTGCCTCCCAACTGCGTTGCAGCATCCCTCCCCTCGCTCCTCGAGTCAGTAGCCGAGCTGGCAGTTGAGTTCCCCAGGCTTATAGTTCTGGGGGACTTTAACTTGCCATCACTCGGTGAACGCTCTGACGGGGCGCAGGAGTTCATGGCTTCCATGACAGCCATGGGCTTGACCCAGGTAATCCGGGGCCCAACTCATACAGCGGGTCACATGCTCGACCTCGTATTCCTCTCGGAGCAGTGGATGTGTGATCTTGGTCTGAGGGGTAATGAGATCATACCCCTGTCGTGGTCAGACCACTGCCTACTGAGGCTTGACTTCTGGAGGCCAAACCCCCACCGTAGGGAGGAGGAACCGACCAGGTGGTTCCGCCCCAGGCGACTTATGGACCCTTTGAGGTTCCAGACGGAGCTTGGGGTAATTCCCGACACTCTCGCCCACAGTTCGGCGGAGACTCTGGTTGCCGCCTGGCATTCGGCGGCATCGGAGTCTCTTGACCGGATTGCGCCACTACGGCCCCTCCGGGCCAGTGGATCCCGGAGACCTCCTTGGTTCACCGAGGAACTCCGGGAGAAGAAGCGCCGGAGGAGACGCCTAGAGCACCTGTGGAGGTCCGATAGGTCCGACGCGAACCGTGCACTTCTGACCACCTGCACCAAGGATTACATCCGGGCACTAAGAGATGCCAAAATAACGCATATCTCCGCCTTGGTTGCATCCGCCGAGTCACGCCCAGCCGCCCTGTTTAGGATCACCCGCTCCCTCCTTAATAAGAGGGATGGGGGAGATCCCTTGCAGGGTAGGGCTGAGGACTATGCCCAATTCCTGGCGGACAAAGTTGCTCGGTTTAGGTCGGACTTGGACTCCACCGCAGTAGATCCAGCCGAGACACAGGGGATTTACTTGGCAAACCATCTCTGGGTTGAGTTCCAGGATGTTGCCTCCGGGGATGTGGACAAGGCCATTCGAGCTGTAAGTGCCTCCACCTGTATTCTGGACCCGTGTCCCTCCTGGCTGGTTGCCAACAGCAGGGAGGTGACACATGGCTGGATCCAGGCGGTCGTGACCGCCTCCCTTCGGGAGGGGTACTTCCCCACCGCACTTAAAACGGCGGTGGTGAGACCCCTCCTGAAGAAACCATCCTTGGATCCAGCCATTTTAAACAACTATCGTCCTGTCTCCAACCTCCCCTTTATCGGGAAGGTTGTTGAGAAGGTGGTGGCCTTCCAGCTCCAACGGGCCTTGGAGGAAGCTAGTTACCTTGACCCCTTCCAGTCCGGCTTCAGACCGGGTTACAGCACAGAAACCGCTTTGGTCGCATTGACCGATGATCTCTGGAGGGCCAGAGATGGAGGCCATGCGTCCATCCTGGTTCTCCTTGACCTCTCAGTGGCGTTCGATACCATCGACCATGGTATCCTTCTGCGACGACTGCGGGAGGTGGGGGTGGGAGGCACTGTTTTGCAGTGGTTCTCCTCTTACCTCTCGGACAGGTCGCAGTCGGTGTTGGTCGGGGGGCAGAGATCGTCCCTGAGGCCCCTAAAATATGGGGTGCCGCAGGGTTCGGTCTTATCCCCCCTACTATTTAACATATACATGAAACCGCTGGGCGAGATCATTCGGAGGCACGGGATAAAATACCACCAATACGCGGATGATACACAATTGTATCTGTCCGCCCCGTGCCAACTCAATGAAGCGGTGGATGTGATGAGCCAGGGCCTTGAGGCCGTTAAGAGCTGGATGAGTGCTAACAAACTGGTACTCAACCCGGACAAGACCGAGTGGCTGTTGTGCTTCCCTCCCAATAATTTGGTTGACATTCCAACACTCAGGCTGGGGGGTCAAATTTTATACCCCTCAGACAGGGTCCGTAACTTAGGAGTCCTCCTGGATCCACAGCTGACTTTCGACCATCAGCTGTCGGCTGTGACCAGGGGGGCATTTGCCCAGGTTCGCCTGGTCCGACAGTTACGGCCCTACCTGAACCGGGAGGCTCTCGCAGCAGTCACTCGAGCCCTTGTGATCTCTAGGCTGGAATACTGCAATGGGCTCTACATGGGGTTGCCCTTGAAGAGCATCCGGAGACTGCAGTTAGTCCAGAATGCAGCCGCGCGAGTGATAGTGGGCGCACCGCGGTTCGCCCACATTACACCCATCCTCCGCGAGCTGCACTGGCTACCTGTCGGTCTCCGGGTGCGCTTCAGGGTATTGATGACCACCTTTAAAGCACTCCATGGTAGTGGATCTGGATACTTGAGAGACCGCCTTCTGCCGATTACCTCCCTCCGACCGATTAGATCACACAGGCTGGGCCTCCTCCGGATTCCATCCGCCAGTCAATGTCGACTGGCGACTACACGGAGGAGGGCCTTTTCTGTTGCAGCTCCGACCCTGTGGAACGATCTCCCCGTTGAGATTCGTACCCTCACCACCACCCAGACCTTCCGCACAGCCCTCAAGACCTGGCTCTCCCAGCAGGCCTGGGGATAGGCTCTAATTTACCCGCCCGAGTGTTGACTGTTGAATGCATGTTGTGGTTTTACTATTTTATTTCATTTTTGGTCACTTATTGTTTGTCCCCTGTTGCTGCACACCCTTCCCTTATGATTGTAAGCCGCCCTGAGTCCCCTCAGGGAGAAGGGCGGCCTATAAGTCTTAATAAAATGACTCCAAAAAAAAAAATGACTCCAAAGAAGTGCCACACGTGAGCGAAGCAAGCAAGCGTATGCACATGCTCCTGATTGCAAACCAGTAGCGAAGCTAAGAGAAAACTGTTACTGCATCCCACCTTTATTATTTTTGCAAATAACTTATATCCAAGACACATTTCTCCTCTTATTTTCTCCACAACAACCTTATGAGATGAGTTGAGGTGAGAGAGAATGACTGGTCCAAGATCACCCACCTGGCTTTCATGGCCAAAGTAGGACTAGAACTCACAGTCCCTAACTCTGGTTTCTATCCTTGTGCCTTAACCACGAGACCAAACTGGCTCTCATATCCTTTAAACTGCCCATTCACTGCCACATATTTATATACCATACTGTATATTGTTAATAGTTATTTTAGATTGAAGGTTATAGAGTAGAAAACCTGAGATATAATTAGACAAAACAAGAGGAGCCTTCAAGACTTTTGGTTGCTTTATGGTGTTGCTCTGAACCAAACCTAAATGTATCAATCACACCAGTGTTTATCATTTTTCAGTCAAAATATTAAAAGAGTTCAATGAAGGGTTGTGACGTTGTAACACATGCCACTCTAGAATTTCTGCAGAAATGTATTCATGGTTAAATACCGATGGATTTTCCATCTGCTATGCCAATAGCCTTAGTTTATGATGCTAAGAAATTCATATCCACTATCAATCATCCTTAGCTAAAACTAACCTTACAAAATTAAAAAAAATAGAAACCTCATTTGAAGAATGGCATATATCTATTTTATGAATAAAATAAGCTCTCTTGGCAATAATTAAAAATATATTTTGAAATGATGATTTGGGGGGATTGAACTTGGTGAAAACACTAAGAACCCAAAGATCAGGTAGCTCTGTAAAGAACGCAGCAGTTGCTCAAAAAAATCGGGTCTCAAAGTTTTTTAGGCCTTTGGGTCAACAATAACACCTTGAGAACAGCTTGGTAGCTGAATGGTGGCCAATGAAGAGCCTTAAGCATAAAAGTCATAAAAATTATGACTGAGAAATCTAGCCATAGCACAAGCTATTGTTCCCAAACCACCCTGCAGGGCAGTGGCGGGTTGCCAATTGTTTTACTACTGGTTCAGGTGCACTCGCGCGCACGTTCAACACTTCTGTGCATGTGCAGAATCATCTGTGTGGGTAGGCGGAGCCTCCTACCACCGCTACTACCAGTTCGCACAATCTGAGCCAAACTGGGAGCAACCCAGCTCTGCTGCAGGGAAGTCCAACACAGATAATGTTGCACTAATTGAAAAATGAGCAATTGAATCAAAGTGCAAATTACTGTGAATTGGCTAGCTCTATCTAGGAAACATAATGTCAAATATCCTCCAAAGTTAAATCAGAGTCCAAGGCAAAGCATTGCTCTAAATTCCAATTTATTAAGAGAGACATGTTGGCACATCTGTGGAAATCTGAATCTGAAAACTTCCGGGGTTTCCACCCAGTTGAAAGTTCATGATCTTGCTCCCACACCCACAAGTCCATCACATGGTCCAATCTTCCATTGCCATGCTGGCATCCCCACCCATCCACTTCCGGTCAGGTGCAGAGGTGCAGAGACAAAGAATGACCTTGGGCTTCTAGAAAGGAATGTTTTATTTTGACAACAACACATTCTACTCCTTACTATTCCCCCTCCCAATTACCCCACTAATGAAACAGCATAGTAATAAAATAATAGAGAGTGTGGCAGGCCAAAGATCCTAAAAGGAATATGACTTCAGGCCTGACACATTGCTATTTTATTGGAGCTGGTAAGAGATGCTTGTAGCACCAAGGATATGTTGATCTTCAGTGAGTGAAGAGTCACAGGATAATTGGATAATAAAAATGATTCTGTAACCATAGCCACACTGTATAAACCCTGTAAAGATAATGCAAATTGGTCCACAACGAGTAAATTAGCCAGCCTTTGGATTCGAGGACATGGAAACTTACATAAAAACATAGGGGTTTGGGGGGATTGGGGAATTCAATTTCAGCCTATTTGGCTTTAGCATCATTGCATCCACAGTTCAGTTTGTAACTGATGGCACTGCACTTCGGATCCCCTAAGGGTTGCAGTCAGCAGCTGCATTAGAAAAAAACTGAAGTCTTATTGGGAGCTGGTAGGTGAGTTGCTGGATGAAATCATAAGGCTGAGAAATAGGTCACTTGTCGGGGAAGGCTCTATGGGCTGACAATCAATTTTTCAAGATTCAGTAGAGGATAATGGAAAACTATTTGTGGAAAGAATAGAATAGCTAAGGAAAAAAAAAACCAGAGCTGCCTTTCTGTTAAGTTAGAGAACTCAAACTTACAAAAAAAAAACCAACAACAGAAAAATTGCTCCTTTTTTTTCACCCACAACAATTTTCCTTTTCAATCCTCAGTGTCAGGTTGCAAATTGCATCTAACAATTTTGGGCTTATTCTGTGGAACTGATATAAAACATAATGCCTTTAACTTGTTAGGACATAATAGCAATGTACCTATCACTTGGCACAGATAATTTTCAAAAAGTTAAGCATGAAAAATAAAATAAAAAATAAGTTATTGTTTCACACTTTAAAATTCTGATTAGAAAGACAGTAGTTAGTTTAAAAATAATGATGCGACTGCCTAAAGCTATGCTAAAATTCTAGTTTTGACCATAGAAGACTTCTCTTTTCTCTTCCATTTGGAAATTTCATTTTCAATAATTCTCTAAGTTTAATTGCTCATCTGCATTGTCCTACTTGCCCATCTTTTACCTAGACCGGGGGGCTCTCACAACAGTCACTCGAGCCCTTGTGATCTCTAGACTGGAATACTGCAATGGGCTCTACATGGGGTTGCCCCTGAAGTGCATCCGGCAACTACAGCTAGTCCAAAATGCAGCCGCGCGAGTGATAGTGGGCGCACCGCGGTTCGCCCACGTTACACCTGTCCTCCGCGAGCTGCACTGGCTACCTGTTGGTCTCCGGGTGCGCTTCAGGATACTGATGACCATCTTTAAAGCACTCCATGGTAGTGGATCTGGGTACTTGAGAGACCGCCTTCTGCCGATTACCTCCCTAAATCGACCAATCAGATCGCACAGACTGGGCCTCCTCCGAATCCCATCTGCCAGTCAATGTCGACTGGCGACCACACGGAGGAGAGCCTTTTCTGTTGCTGCCCCGACCCTGTGGAACGAGCTCCCCATGGAGATCCGTACCCTCACCACTATCCAGACCTTCCGCGCAGCCCTCAAGATCTGGCTCTCCCAGCAGGCCTGGGGATAGGTTTCCAATTACCCGCCCGAGTGTTTGATTGCTGAATGAAAGTTGTGTTTTATTTGTTTGACAGACAAACAAACAAACAAACAAACAATCAAACACTGTTGCAGACTACCTTTGCACCAGTAAGCTAGCAGCAAACAACCTGAAACATGGCTTAAACTTCTATCCCAGTCACCCATCCACACTTGTTCCAGCAAAGTCAGCCACATTTTAAGAATAATAATGACAGCTTATTATAGTTTATGCTTCTCAGAGACTCTGGTGGCTGTCGATACAAGGTTGGCAAAGAAGCTAAGCCTGGAAATGTTGTCATTGGTGGCAGGAGAAGAGAGAAATGATTGTCCCCAACTGTCTCTCTCACTGTGAAAGGCAGAAGAAGGGGAGAGAAAAGAGGTGACAATAGATAGGAAATAATTTCTTTGCAGGCCCTTACTTCAATTCCATGGAATGATCTCATGATTTGCTAGCAGCTATTTAGGACTGCTTCTTTCCTCCTTCTACTTCTTGTACAGACAGAACTTCTGTTCCAGTTTGTTGAAAAATGGCTTGGAAATGTGATCCTCATTTCTTTAAGCTGGCAAACTTTGATTTCTGCACTGGATAACAGCACTTTGATCTTCATCTGATTAATGTTGAAGCTTTCTCAATGGAATAAGTGAATTGTTGTTATCAGAACTGGTATTCTGTCTTCTCCCGGCTTAGATTAGGAGACACAAAAGCCTTGTTATATTTCTATAGGAATTTTCATAATTTGATTCATGCCTGTAGATCAGTGGTGGGGTTCTAATTTTTTCCTACCAGTTTGCTCGTGCATGTGCAATCTGGGCAAATGGACAGAGCCTCCCACCACCACCACTACTACTGGTTTGCCCAATCCAGGCTAAACCGGCAGCAACCCATCACTGCTGTAGATTGAGTTTCCTGCTGAGAAGATTGTTTAATTAATAAGAAAAGAGGGCTTCCTATGTTATATCAAATAGAAGAGAGATATTGCTTTATTTAATTAGTGGGTAGTTGTGTTGACTGATGCAATCAGTTATGGAAAAAAAATTGGAAAGAATTTCACTCCTTAAGAGACACCACAAACCAGGCATCTCAGCAGTGTAGACTGGACTATATGCATCTCCCCCCCCCCACCCCAGATAGATAGATAGACAGACAGACAGATAGACAGATAGACAGGTAGGTAGGTAGATAGAAAGAGACAGACAAACAGACAGGATGAATGAATGAATGAATGAATGAATGAATGAATGAATGAATGAATGGCCAAGTGTGATTGGACACACAAGGAATTTGGTGTATATGCTCTCAGTGTACATAAGGAGAATAAAATACATTCATCAAGAATAAAAAGATAAAACCCTTAGTGATAGTCAAGGTTACTAATAAGCTATTAAATCATGCTAGGAAACAAATAAAAACAATATAAATTGACAGATACAAGCAACATGGTTATAGTAATAAATTGGGAGAGATAGATATTAGGAAGGAAAAGAAGAATAATAGTAATAGTAAATTATTGAAACCAGGAAACCAGGAACCAGGAAACCAGGAAACCATGAATTTTACTCCTGCCTTAGGCATGAAAGCTGGTGTGTGTGACTCACCTTCTCTCAGTCCAACTTATACCACAGGGTTGCGGTTGTGGAGAAAATAAGAGGAAGAAGGAGCATTAGACATATTTGCTGAGCTGTTTACAAAAACAATAAAGGTGGGAAAATAAATAAAATTATCAAGTGCTCCCCTTTATTGCATTTCAGCCCAGGCTCTTTTTCTCCCTGTCTTCTGGGCTGCTTTGAGACACAGATTTAATGTTTTCAGATGCATACCAAACTTGAATTCAGAAATCCCCTATCTGAAAGTTACCAGGTGCAGAGAACTTACAAGCCTACAACCTGTTGGCTAAATTGGCATGCAACTTACCCAGCTGTTCTAAACACTTGCCTAAACTCACCCATTGTGGCCTGCTACATGTTAAAGAGAATGGCTGATGCTTGTTCTTTCTGTTGGCAGGTGAGCCATGATGAAAAAGGTATACACAAATCTGCTTTATTAATTTGGCCCACATTAAAATTGAAGAAATAGCAGCAATTACTGGAAATAAAGGTAGTGCAAAGTATGCTGGCATTCTTTTATGCCAGCTATGGATCGCATACAAAATGCTTTATCTGGCCATCTGGTCATGCCCTACAGCTCCCCAGGCTTCTACTACTAAAGTGGAAATAAAAACAGCTACACTGCCAGAAAAAGCCTTAGTTTTACATCTTCGGAACACCAGGCTCCTTCTAATTCTGATGAAAAACAGTAGCTGAAAAAAAAATCATAACATTCAGGAAAAAAAATCAGGAAAATGAGTTTTTTCACCAGAAAGGTGACACAGTGGAGAAAAAAAGTTCTACTTTGCTTTGTTTATGAAAGAGAGCTTAATAATACTTTTAATGAATGAAATTTCTACCCATTTCAAATTTTTGTTTCTAAACTGGCAGATTCATCTGTAAAAAATAAGGGAAAGAGAATTATTTGATAGTATTTGCCTCTTTTCGTTACTAATATATATATATATATATATATATATATATAGATAGATAGATAGATAGATAGATAGATAGATAGATAGATAGGGAGGGAGGGAGGGAGGGAGGGGGAGAGGGAGAGAGGGAGGGAGGGAGGGAGGGAGAGAGGGAGAGAGGGAGAGAGAGGGAGAGAGAGAGAGAGAGAGAGAGAGAGAGAGAGAGAGAGAGAGAGAGAGAGAGAGAGAGAGAGAGAGAGAGAGAGAGAGTGTGTTACAACCCCGGTATGCCCAAAGATGGGAGGAAGTTCCTACTTCCATTCTCTGCCCATCGGCTCATCACAAGAGACCATCCAGACAGAAACCCAATATTTTTACTGTTGCCTTTTTGTTACATATGTATGTACATATACATAAGCATAAATACCACACACACACACACACACACACACACACACATACACACACACACATACATACATACACATATATACATACATACATACATCCCTATCTATCTACCTATCTACCTCTACCTATCTATGTATCTATCTATCCATCGCTCTATCCATCCATCCCTCTATTTCATCTTCATCTGTTTTGCATGCTTATATGATTGCATACAAGTACTGAAATAAAGTAATCTCAAGCCAAAGATCAGGTTAATTACTAATAACCAAGGAGTCTCAATATGTAGGAAAATAATATTCTTAAAATATTGGATGAAGCACTGCCTCAATAATGGCTCCACTGTTTTTTTGTGATTCTTTCTTGGAAAACAAAATCAGTATCCCACACCTTGGAGAGATGGTACAGACAAAATTTGACAACTCTGGGAAATCATTTGGGAAGCTAATTTCCCTCTTCAGGGCCAGCTACTGAAAGTTTGCCTTAGAAGAAATAAACAAGACATTTGTTTTGCTGACAGCTATTTCCTGCTCATCTGTCCCTAGAAAACATCCCCCCCACAACCTCAGCCAATTAAAAAAAGAAAACTGCTTCTATTCACTGTTGTAACCTCTGAATGAGGCAGGAGTTACTCATCCTTTCCGTGAGGGCCAAGTAAGTATGCAAAATTTATATCTATCACCAAGAAACAGATGTGAAGTTATCCGGGTTCCCTTCCCTGTTCTCTAGCGAAGGGTGTGTGCATGAGAAAAAGAGAGAGCATAAGAGCATGCATGACTAAGAGCATAAACAAAGACCAACCCTATCTTTTTAAATGGTAAATGTTGTATGACATAAAGGATTACACAGACATGTTATTCTCCTGGGTTCTGCATTGATCAATCCGTCCTTGGAATAATGCATTACATTTGGTTGCTGTGATTTAGGAAGGAAATTGACAAACTGGATTATGTCCAGTGGAGACTAGCCAAGATAATAAGAGACCTGGAAAGAAAGAAAGAAAAAATATCTGGAATGGATATATTTAGCTTGGAAGTCTGAAGAGAAACAAATAAGCTATCAAACAGCTAAAGAACTATCATACTAAGATTGTTCCAGGAAATAGGACAATCAAGAACAAGCTTAAATGACAAGGAAATAAGTTTCAGCTGGACATCCAAAAATGTATCCTAAAGATAATTGATTTCTCTACTTTCTCAGTTGATGGACTCTCTTTCGCTGGAGATGCTTATTCAGAGGTTTGAGGGATATCTGCCACTTTTCCTATACTAGAAGTTTTTTGTACTAGGCAGGATGTTGGAAAAAAGGTTCTCCAAGGTCCCTTTTAGTCCTTACATATCATGATAACATGATAGCTACATAGGTAAGAATAAGTATTATAATTTAAATAGAGCATATAGCAATGTATAGGATGGGATGGTGGCTCAGCAGTTAAGATGCTGCGCTTGTTGGCTAGAAAGTTGGCAGCCCAGGTTTGAGATCTGAACATCATGTGACAGAGTGAGCTCCCATCCCAGCACTCACTAATCTAGCAGTTTGAAGCATTCAAAATGCGAGTAGATAAATAGGTACCACTTCAGGGAGAAAGTAACAGGGCTCCATGCTGGTTACATTTGTGAATCTCTGATAGCTACAGAGATTTTGGAAAATCCTATGTTATAAGAAAAGGGAAATATATTAAAACATGAAAAACATTTCAACAGTCTGTTTCTTAAAATTTATTTAATTAAGTAATTTAATAGAGTTTTAAATTTAAATATAATACATTTAAAAATTGCATGAATACACAATAGACAAATGAGATATAGTTTGTATTTTTTTGCTAAAGCAAGCATCAACAACACTAAACTCTCAGTCTTCCCATTTTATTTTTGTAGCATTTAAATGGTTTATTGGAAAATACAGTTTAAAAAGCTTCTGGTTTAACTTCTGGTTTTACTCCAGTTAGAACTATTTACATGAACTTAAAGTCTTCTTTTATCTAGTTTATACCAGAGTCACTGCTGTGAGATTTATTTGATTTCACAGTTAGTTAATTAATTTGCTCATTCTGAGCTTTTAATGTCAATTGTGCTTTTGGAGAAATACTACACTTTTACACAATTTACTGCATCTGGAATAGTTATTGCTCCACAGAATTGTTATTATGAAAAATATAAAGGAAGAGAGAAATTGATAAAAGGATTCTGTAGTGGTTTTATCAGCTGAAAACAACAACATAGAGTAAATTGTAGGGGAAAAATTCCTTTAAAATATTGATCTCTACATATTCCCAGTGTCTACTATTTTCCCATCATATTTGTTTAGTAGCACTAATCTGAATTTTATATTCAAAATAATATGAATGTCAAAATTAAACCATTTCCCGAATGAAAATTAGTTAGCATGTCATATATAGTTGTAAATTCTGTGTGACATAATATTTAAATTATTTGCATTTATATATATGCGTTTAAAAATAGATTTCAAGAGAAAATTATAACACTGAATCAGAGTCTACAATCTCAGGAGATCAAAAGAGTTTAATATGTATAATTTGGACTAATAATGATTATGAAAGATAATTAAAACTATCCAGAGGACATGAAAAATGTTAAGTGGGAAGGTGGGAAAAAAAGCTGATCAAGAATTATCCAGCAGTGTATTACTAGGATTAATGAGGTGAAAATGAATAAAAGCAATTGCTGGGTGAAAAACTGGAATAACAGCTTCATACTGTATTTGCAGCTTTGGGACTCCAGCTGTTTCCCAATGAAAGATTTGGAAGTCTGACATTTTTAGCTGTTTCTTGGGCAAAAGAGTAAAGAGTAGGTAACTAAGAAAAAACTCTAATTAGTAGGATGGGGAAAAAAAACCTTGGAATCATTATAGTTGGCCACTCAATCCAATTTTTTATTCAATCCATTAAGGTTTGGGATTCAGTTAATGTATTATCTCCATTCAAACCTTGTTTGGCACTTTTTTTAAAAAAAAATCTAGATTCTAGAGTTTCTCTGTTGGCGCCATAAAGCTAATGATAAATTTTACCAAATAGTGTAGGAGAAATTGAGAGGCCATAAGGGCTACCTGGCTTCAGAAGGCTTCTGATAATTAAAATTTCATCTTGGCATTGCATTCCTTGAACTAATTACTCATTAAGCCTATCCCTGTTGAATACTTCCTAGTAAACTCAACTAAAAACTCAATACTAAAATTAAATTAAATTAAACAGTTCTATTAAGCATCCAGGCTAAACATTTTAGTGATAATTCCATATCACATCATTGGAACCTAAGGGACTAAGCTTGTTATTCATATTGATATAAATCTAGGTATACATAAGACCTAGTTAACTCCTGTTTCTGTAAAGTCATAGAAATGATAGCTAAGAACTCATCTAAGTTTAAGCTGAATTGTCGGGTTCACATTTCTATAATATTTGTGGCCAATTACAACTTACAACCACAATTGAGCCCTACATTTCTGTTACTAAGCAAGATGGTTACGATGTGAGTTTTGTCCCATTTTATGACCTTTCTTGCCACAGTTGTTAAGTGAATCATTGCGGTTCTTAAGGTAGTAACATAATTGTTAAATGAATCTGGGCTTCTCCATTGACTTTACTTTACTTACCAAGTGGCTGAATTTTGATCACGTAACCATGAGGAGGCCACAATGGTTGTAAGTGTGAGGAAACAGTCCTAAATCTATTTTTTCAGACCCATTGTATCCTTAAACAGTCACTAAACAAATAGTTGCAAGTCAAGGACTACCTGTATTTCAGGAAAGGAAATTGTAAAAAGTTTGAGCACAGAGCAGTTTATTTATTAGATGATCAAATGTATTTTGTCAGGGGTTCAATAAAAATCAAGGTTTCCTATATTACATAAGGCTAATTAGCTATGTTTATGCAATTATTAAATGTATTTGTATACAAATTCTTATCTCAAAATCTTTACACAGGTTGTAAAAATATACAGTTAAATCAAAATACAAAGATGATATATATGTAATAATAACATCATAAAAAAGAAAATCAATAAAACTAGATATGAAACAAACCCAATAGCTGGAGAAAGTCAACAATAATACATTAATTTTAAAAGAAGCTACAGGCCTGTCAATCTAGCCCAATCCACAAGATATCCAGAGAAGGTTCTTCTTTGTACTGTCATCAACCAGCAATATGCAATGAGCATAATGTATGAATTTGTTAATGTGAAGTTGTTGTTTTTTTGTTGCAAAATACTAACATAACTACTCATTGAAAGTTATTTAAGAAAGTTGATTAGAATAATTAGGCTGTGGAGCCTTTAGAATTCTGGCAGGTTGGGCATGCTCAAGGTTCCTTCTGTGAACCTAAGTTAACTAGTGGTATCTAGGACTTTTCTGGTAGGGTGGGTTCTAACCTCTTCTACAGAAGAGGTTCCACAATCTACAGTGCCATTTAGAACCAGTTTCAGCTCCCTCCCCCCGCCCGTCCGCACATCATCAAGATGAAGAGCAAGAGGAGGAATTCTGGGAGTTGAAGTCCACAAGTCTTAAAGTTGTCAAGTTTGAACACCCCTGGGTTTTTTTTTCCAAAGGAAGGGGAGCAAGGGTCTTGTAACTTGACAGCTTTAAGACTTGCACACTTCAATGCCAGAGTTCCTGAGCCAACATGACTGGAGGAGGAATTCCACAAGTCTTAAAGCTGTCAAGTTTGAACATCCCTGGTTTTTTTTCTAAAGGGTTAGGGATGCAAGGGTCTTGTAACTTGACAGCTTTAAGACTTACGTGCTTCAAATGCCAGAGTTTCTGAGCCAACATTTTGGTTGCTAAGCAAGAGCACTGTTAAGTGAGTTTCACCACATTTTACAAGTTGGTCATGCCACTCAGTCACATGGCTGCCAAGCCATTCCCACCCGGTCACATAGCTGGCAAGCCACTCCCACAAAGCTGGCCACATCTACAGAAGAGGTTGTAAAAATTTTGAAACCCACCACTGGGTAGGACACTTATCCTATGGAAATTAGGTTGGTGTGTAGAATCAAGATAGCATTACAATTGATGGGACTGTCTACCTATTGCTTGCAAAAAGGAGAAAGGGATGGCAGAGGATGAGATAGCAATATCAATAACACTTACACTTATATACCACTTCATAGAGCTTTACAGCCCTCTCTAAGCAGTTTACAAAGACAGCATATTGCCCCTCAAATCTGGGTACTCATTTTACCAACCTCAGAAGGATGGAAAGCTGAGTCAATCTTGAGCTGGTCAGAATCAAACTGCTGAACAGCTAGCAGTGAGTAGAAGTAGCCTGCAGTACTGTATTTTAACCACTGCACCACTATGGCTTATGGTTAGATGGTATATTCAATGCAGTGGGCATGAATAAGGGCAGATTCTGAAAGTCAGTGGAGGACAGAAGTGGCCTGATATGCGATGGTTGATAGGATCACAATGAGGTGGACATGACTTAGTGACTGAACAACAATAACTTGTTCAGCCAAATCCTTGCCTGGAATTCTGGACCTTTTCCAGATTGGTGGTGGAGATCCCTGCCTTGTGGGGTCTTTGGGACTAATGATATTAATGAGAGTAAATAATTTGGTATCATCCACTGTCCTTAAAGGTAAAAGTCTCCCTCGTACATATGTGCTAGTCGTTTCCGACATTAGAGGGCAGTACTCATCTCCGTTTCAAAGTCGAAGAGCCAGTGCTGACCGAAGATATCTCTGTGGTCATGTAGCTGGCATGACTAAATGCCAAAGGTGCACAGAATGCTGTTAGCTTCCCACCAAAGGTGGTTCCTATTTTTTCTACTTGCATCTTTACATGCTTCCAAACTGCTAGTTTGGCAGAAGTTGGGACAAGTAATGGGACCTCACTCCATTACACAGCACTAGGGGTTTGAACCACCAAACTGCCGACCTTTTTGATTGACAAGCTCGGCATCTTAGCCACTGAAGCACCACATCCCTCCAGAGTCCTTACTCTTACTTATTTTATAAAAAATTAATAAATAAAAGTATTGGTGCAAATATTACACCAATTAGACTATTAGAAAACTGAAAAGACAAGTTCAGGGTAACATAAACTAATAATATGTTTCAAAGTGCTTAGTACAAGGAACTGACTAACCATACATACCATAAATACAAACAAATAAGAAGTCTGTATCGTCACTGTATATCTCATTATCTGACAACAGTTCTAAATAACAAAATAATTCCATGGGAGGGGGGAATTAAAACTGATTGTCATTAACATATTTTGCACTGCATCCATGCATTTGTAAGTCAGATATGAAATTCCACACATTTTCAAACTGGACTGATTTTGTGCATAGTAAAAATATCCTGCGCTGATTAAGCATTTTGTATGCTGTATGAGATACCTGAATGCTGCTTCAAGGTGGCAGAGATTCCACTTTGCTATCGGAATGTTTGCAAAGAGCTTATTACATAAAATAATTCAGAGGTTTTATATTTGCTTTAGTAACTATGAATGGTCATCTCTGACCACAGAACATTTTGTGACCTTGGGTTCTGAGGAATTTGTCTCATTTGTTGAAATAGTTATCATTCCCTTGTAATAAACATGCTGGCTAAAACTGATCTCTGCCATAGAAAAAATTGTTATGGGATTTGCTTATAGTAAAGGCACTGGGGTAAATGTTATTTTCTTAAGCTTTAAAAATGGCTTGTAATTGTTTATGCATTGGTATGAAGCAAGCATTGCCATCTTGATGTAACCCTGGGCTGCAGCCAAAGTTGAAACAAGCATTCAATTTTCATCGGTTTTGAATATAACCTGATGGAGTGACATGATAATAGGAGAAAAGTGCACCTGAATTAAACTATCATTCAGAAGCAAATGCTAACAAGAAGAAAGAAACCCATGCCTATTGTGTGTTAATTAGCATCTTGATTGTTGTATTTATCCATTAAATAAAAGATGTGTGTGATCACTACATGTCCTGGTATCTCACCTTCACCGGTAATTGCTAACAGAAATACAATTATCAAATCTAAAATGCAAAGTAAAAAATTCCAGTTCCAATTAAAATTCTAAGAGAAACAAAAATTGAATGCCGTTTCCTTAATTATTCTTTGCAATTTCCACTGCCTTAACAATTTCTTTTATTCTGCTTCTTGGTTTTTGTAGCCTTTTCATATTTATCCTTAACAACTCCCTTGATTTCATTCCATTGTCTATTGATATGGTTCAAAATTTCCAAACAATTCCTTCTGTTCTCTTAAATTATACATTTTAGGAATATATCAATTAGATAGACCAGAATGCAAGTAGTCTTTGATTTATAATCAAAACCAGGACTGGATTTTTAGTTGATACAACCTTTTACGGAGTCTTTATGTGAGCAGAGCAGATTTTACAAACATTTTTATTACCGTTATTAAGCAAATATGTCTTCTTCAATTAATTTGAAATTCAATGGTGAAAAGAGTAAGGTTCTACATTTAGGCAGGAAAAACAAAATGCACAGGTACAGTATAGGTGGTATCTTGCTCAATAGTAATAACGGTGAGAGGGATCTTGGAATCCTAGTGGACAACCATTTAAATATGAGCCAGCAGTGTGCAGCAGCTGCCAAAAAAGCCAACACAGTTCTAGGCTGCATAAACAGAGGGATAGAATCAAGATCATGTGAAGTGTTAATACCACTTTATAATGCCTTGGTAAGGCCACACTTGG
The DNA here is from genome assembly GCF_051295495.1 of Thamnophis sirtalis. Classification (NCBI taxonomy): domain Eukaryota; kingdom Metazoa; phylum Chordata; class Lepidosauria; order Squamata; family Natricidae; genus Thamnophis; species Thamnophis sirtalis. The sequence goes on along the minus strand of NW_028261383.1, from coordinate 52,673,804 downwards.
AATACTGCATTCAGTTTTGGTCGTCATGATGTAGAAAAGATATGGAGACTCTAGAAAGAGTGCAGAGAAGAGCAACAAAGATGATTAGGGGACTGGAGACTAAAACATATGAAGAACAGTTGCAGGAACTGGATATGTCTAGTTTAATAGAAAGAAGGACTAGGGGAGACATGATAGCAGTCTTCCAATATCTCAGGGGTTGCCACAAAGAAGAGGGAGTCTAACTATTTTCCAAGGCACCTGAGGGTAGAACAAGAAACAATGGGTGGAAACTAATTAAGGAGAGAAGCAACTTAGAACTGAGGAGAAATTTCCTGACAGTTAGAACAATTAATCAGTGGAACAGCTTCCCTCCAGAAGTTGTGAATGTCCCAACACTGGAAGTCTTTAAGAAGATGTTGAATAGCCATTTGTCTGGAACAGTATAGGATTTCCTGCCTAGGCAGGGGATAGGACTAGAAGACCTCCAAGGTCCCTTCCAACTCTGCTATTGTATTGTATTGTAATTTGCTTGTTGGAAGCTGTCTGGGAAGATTGAAAATTATAATCATGTGACTGCAAGATCCTGCAACCACTATAAATGAACACCAGTTGCAAAGTGCCTGAATTGTCATCATATGATTGTGGGGATAGTGTGATGGCCTTAACTTTGTGGATGGCTTGTAAATCACTTTTTCTGAGGCTGCTGTAACTTCAAACCATTGTTTAAAAAAGGGTCATAAATTGAGGATTACCTCTAGGTCATATTTAATTTACATATTATGTGATTATTATTCAAGGTATGAGATCTTATGAAGAAATATAATTGCAAAAATACATGCAAATATTATCATTTCATACTGTATGGTAACTAAAGATTTAAAAGTGCTACTTTTATCATTATTTTCCAATATGCATCACTGAACATTTTAAATAAATGTTTTGTCTTCCACAAATCAACAGTATACTGTATCTCTGTCTCTTTGGGGTAGTAAAAAATTATGCCAGAGATTGTCAACAAGTAAAACATGGTATCTGGGAACATTTTCAAGAGTACCTGCTTAGCCTCTTCCCTTTCCTACTTAGCATCTCTTTGAAAGGCTTTGCACATACTAAAAATTACAGTAACAAAAAAGTGCTTCAGTTTTACAACAATCAAATACAATCAAGGAAATGCAGGAAACCCAAATCTAGTTATGAGCTGAATATTATGTATCACCAATACTGACCCATCACTTCTGGAAAATAAAAAACCATAAATTTGGGGGGGGGGGGGGAAGCCCAGCAGTCATGCCCATACAAAAATTGAAGGACAAAACCTATCTCAATTTTAAGATGTTACTTGAAAAAGCTCATCTTGCAGCCTAGATAATGGTGATACAGGTGGCAAAAAAGGATGCAGTTTGCTATCCTTATTGCATCTGGTGAATAGCAATGGCGCTTACACTTACGTACCACTTCATAGCAGTTTACAGAGTTAGCATGTTGTTCCCAACAATCTTGGTCCTCATTTTACCGACCTCGAAAGGATGGAAGGCTGAGTCAGTTTGAGCCAGTAGGAATTGAACTGCTGCTAGTCAGCAGAATTAGCCTATAATACTGCATTCTAACTACTGTGCCATCACAAGTCTTATCCAGAGGCCATTTTTAAGGTGATATGTTCTCTTTTCAGAATGAAGAATCCAAAAATAGTTGAAAAGTGACTGAAAAGAATTCTCAGGGCACTTGACAAGATAAAATTACCCAGATGCAAGCTTTGTTAGATTCCAGCCAGTGAATTATGGTGGAGGTAGTTGGGACTTTGTCCTAAGAGATTGGTTGGGATCATTTTTGCTTTGCAACTCCTAAGAAAGCAAATAGGTCTCTCTGAGTGTCAAATCTACATTTTGTAGCTCTATTCCTTGTGTTTGATTCAAGTTTCTCAATCAGAGGCCAACTTGTTTAGATGAAGAGAAGTTTTCTTCTTTGAAAAAGAGACAGTGTGTGTCCTGTTATCTGTTCCAATGTTTCACACAATTTTACATTAGTTTCTATCTTCCCCTTTTAAGGAAAGTGTAAGGTAATGTAGCTTACATTATGGATCCTGTTAGGTTCCAGACGGAGGTTAGGTTTCATCCTGTTAGGTTTCAGACGGAGCTTGGGGTTATTCCTGATACCCTCGCCCACAGTTCGGCAGAGACCCTCGTCGCTGCCTGGCACTCGGCAGCTTCGGAGTCTCTAGACTGGATTGCGCCGCTACGGCCCCTCCGGGTCAGCGGCCCCCGGAGGCCTCCTTGGTTTACTGAGGAGCTCCGGGAGGTTAAGCGCCGGAGGAGACGCCTAGAACACTCGTGGAGATCCAATAGGTCCGAGTCGAAACGGGCACTTTTAACAGCATGCACCAAGGAGTATATTCGGACTTTAAGAACAGCAAAAAGAACATATATTGCCTCCTTGGTAGCGTCCGCCGAGTCCCGCCCAGCCACCCTGTTTAGGATAACCCGCTCCCTCCTAAATAGGAGGGAGACGGGGGACTCCCTACAGGGTAAGGCTGAGGAGTATGTCCAGTTCTTGGCGGACAAAGTTGCCCGGTTTCGAGCGGACCTGGACTCCACCCCAGTAGATCCAGCCGAGACACAAGGAGAAGACTTGGCAAACCATCTCTGGGTTGAGTTTCAGGAAGTTGCCTCCGGGGATGTGGACAAGGCTATGCGAGCTGTGAGTGCCTCCACCTGCATACTGGACCCGTGTCCCTCCTGGCTGGTTGCCAACAGCAGTGAGGTGACACGAGGTTGGATCCAGGCGGTTGTTACCGCCTCTCTTCGGGAGGGGTACTTTCCCACCGCGCTCAAGACAGCGGTGGTGGGACCCCTCCTGAAGAAACCGTCTTTGGATCCAGCTGTTCTTAATAACTATCGTCCAGTCTCCAACCTCCCCTTTGTAGGGAAGGTTGTTGAGAAGGTGGTGGCTCTCCAGCTTCAGCGTACCTTGGAGGAAGCTAACTATCTTGACCCCTTCCAGTCTGGCTTCAGACCCGGTTACAGCACAGAAACCGCTTTGGTCGCATTGACCGATGATCTCTGGAGAGCTAGGGATGGAGGCCATGCTTCCATCCTAGTTCTCCTGGACCTCTCAGCGGCTTTCGATACCATCGACCATGGTATCCTTCTGCGACGACTGCGGGAGATAGGGGTGGGCGGCACTGTTTTGCAGTGGTTCTCCTCCTATCTCTTGGACAGGTCGCAGTCGGTGTTGGTGGGGGGGCAGAGATCGTCCCTGAGGCCCCTAACTTATGGGGTGCCGCAGGGATCGGTCCTATCCCCCCTACTATTTAACATTTACATGAAACCGCTGGGCGAGATCATCCGAAGGCACGGGATAAAATACCACCAATATGCGGACAATACACAGTTGCATCTGTCCGCCCCGTGCCAACTCAATGAAGCGGTGGACGTGATGAACCGGGGTCTAGAGGCCGTTAAAGACTGGATGAGAGCAAACAAGCTGATACTCAACCCAGACAAGACCGAGTGGCTGTTGTGTTTTCCTCCCAAAAATTTGACCAACATACCATCACTCAGGCTGGGGGGACAAAACTTACACCCCTCAGAAAGGGCCCGCAACTTGGGAGTCCTCCTGGACCCACAGCTGACTTTTGACCATCATCTCTCAGCTGTGACCAGGGCGGCATTTGCCCAGGTTCGCCTGGTGCGCCAGTTGCGGCCCTACCTGAATCGGGAGGCCCTCACAACAGTCACTCGAGCCCTTGTGATCTCCAGGCTGGAATACTGTAATGTGCTCTACATGGGGCTGCCCTTGAAGAGCATCCGGAGACTTCAGCTAGTCCAGAATGCAGCCGCGCGAGTGATTGTGGGCGCACCACGGTTTGCCCACATAACACCGATCCTCCGTGAGCTGCACTGGCTACCTGTCGATCTCCGGGTGCACTTCAAGGTTCTACTCACCACCTATAAAGCGCTCCATGGTAGTGGATCTGGCTATTTGAGAGACCGCCTTCTGCCAATTACCTCCCTGCGTCCCATCAGATCGCATAGAGTTGGCCTCCTCCGTATTCCATCCGCCAGTCAGTGCCGACTGGCGACTACTCGGAGGAGAGCCTTCTCTGTTGCGGCTCCGACACTATGGAACAATCTCCCCGTGGAGATTCGTACCCTCACCACCGTCCAGGCCTTCCGCACAGCCCTCAAGAACTGGCTAGCCCGTCAGGCCTGGGGATAAGTTTACTTTTGCCCCTCCCGAATGTTGAGTGAATGTTGAGTTTTACTATTTAATTTATCTTTGCGCACATTTCTTTTTGTATTGTCTGACACTCCCTTCCCTTTTGACTGTAAGCCGCCCTGAGTCCCCTCAGGGAAAAGGGCGGCCTATAAATGTCTAATAAAAAAAAAAAACAAAAAAAAAAAACAAGCTGTACTGAAAGATATCGGTTGATTTCAGATGAAGAAGAAGTTGATCTGAATTTCTTCGTTATGCAAATGTTGGTTTACTATAAATTACTATAAATTAATACAATTATATGAAGCAAAAAAAGAAAGAAAGGGAGACTAGCTTAGGTTACAGATCCCCCCCCTAATAATATATTGGAGTGTTAATGTCTGAGACTATTTTTTAAAATATTGATTACTAACATTGATGCATAGCAGGATTAAAAACGCCTTAGGCAAGCAATTATCCACTTCATTTCTATGCTGGTACAGAAAATAGCACATTTTCCCTGAAGTAACATAATTCCTGTGGAGAAAATTAAGTGCTACCTCATTCACTAAACATCAAACAGAAATATTGGAATTCAAAAATCATAAGTTGTGCAAGCAGTATTCAGAACTGGTCAAAAATTGGGTAACCAAATTGCATTTCTAAATATGGAGAAACCAAAGCATTTAAGATAAGGTTTTTTGAAGTCAGGTAACAGTCACTACACCTTTCCAAAGGACAGGGGAGAAGAAACATGTTCATCAACTAATTTCAGTTCACACTGTGTTGCAACTGTCTGAGATGCTGGATGGAGGGCATGGATAGCAAATGATCGAGCTATCTGTGATGGAATGTAGAGAGGAGGTGGATCCCCAGCAGAGGGGGGCTGCATTCCAGAGGAGTAGCAGGCAATTCAGCCCAGAAATCATGTGTGAGAGAAGTAGAATGAAGACAGCCCCTCCCTAATAATTGACAGAGTAGATGCTGATATTAGAGTTTTCAACCTGAGAAAATAGGTGTGAAATAATAAAGAACTCAGCCTGAAAGAATTGCCATGTGTTATTCTTGGCATGACACAATCTCTGTCTAGCTTCTGTTTTTGTGACCATCTTCTTATAGCAAATATAATTAGGGTCATGTAGAAAAACAGGTAGAACTGGAGGGGTGGAGTTAAATGTGTCATCAGCTTAGAGTCCTTACATTGTCACAAATGACCCAAATCCAGTCCTCCTTGAATTCCTTTGACCATTATGCAACACTAATTTAGGGCTGACCGTTAGTTGAATAGTCTCTTGTGTATAGGCTTGAATAAATCTTCTTTGATATTAATTTAATATATGATCCTGATTCTTTAAAGCTCAAATGCCTTGGCCAACAAATGAGAAGAGAGGACTCATTGGAAAAGAGCCTGATGTTGGGAAAGATTGAAGGCAAAAGGTGAAAGGGACAGCAGAGGATGAGATGGTTAGATAGTATCTAGTGCATTAGGCATGAGTTTGGGCAAACTCCAGGAGTCACTGGAGGACAGCAGAGGAGGGGCTGGTATTGTGTGGTCAAGGGGGCTGCAAAGAGTCAGACACACAAGAGTCAACTTAGTGACTGAACAACAACCTGATTCTTTGTGCCTGACAGTCCATATATATGGAGTGGTATAGCTTTATTAAAAAGATACTGAGTACCATCACCTTGAGGATTCAAAGGACTTACAAATTGCATTTTATTCTTGTCTGTATTAAGCTTCGATATATTAGTCTCCCAATTCATTACTGACCCAGATAGTGATCATTCTCATCCATGACTTAGTGTTCTATGTCGCTGATGAAAATGAGGCACATAGGGAAGGTATGTCATACGTATATTGCTATTACTTTTTTCTGATGTTATCTTCAAAACAGCTACATGTGGAGGGGGGTGTTCAATTATTAATATCATGAGCTACTGGCAGCTACCAGTAGGTGTGATTGTGATTAAGTAGATGATTAAATTGCTTTTTGAAATATGATAGCTCCACTTCTTGACTCATTCTTTACGAAGCCAATAATTTTCTTCCCACTACAGGGACACATGCAGGAACACCAACCTATATGATAAGTCCTTGTTCCTTTTAATGTTTGACTATTGTATGAATGGACATTTTTCCCAGAAGTAACAGTTTATACTATTCTGATGAGGTTACCATATTTTGAAATAGTTACAAAGAGAGAGGAGTGGGAGGGAATAGAGATTGAGATTTAAAGCAACATGTCATCTAAAATATATTAATGTATATATTTAGCTATTTAAATTTGAATTCATTGTTTTTTTAAAAAACAGAGACTAATGTAGAAATAGGAAATAGAAATAATGTAATAACAAGCAAATGGGTGAGTCTGATCAGAAACAAACTAATTCATATCTGTAAATAAAACAAACCACAAGGCTACAACTAAAATAAATTTCTGCATCCACCCTTAGAACACAGAACATAGACTATCAGAGTTGGAAGGGACCTTGGAGGTCTTCTAGTCCAACTCCCTGCTCAAGCAGGAGACCCTATACCATTTCAGCTGGCTGTCCACTCTCTTCTTAAATTTTTCCAGTGATGGAGCACCTAGAACTTCAAAAGGCAAACTGTTCCAGTGGTTGTTCTCACTGTCAGGAATTTTCTCCTAAATTCTAGGTTAGATCTATGTTTGATTAGTTTCATCCATCCACCCAGAATTTCAACCAGTTGTCATAAAACATCAGATTGTTGAGTAGTCTAAGATTGTATGAAAAAGGTAATTCGAAGGAAATATGGGCTAGCTCATTTCATCTGTTGATTCTTCCTTAAAGCAAAGGAAGGTGGCAGCAATGCTAGACCAAGAATAGTTGCAGTTTCATTAATCCAGATTGCTGCCTATCTATAACCAAGATCTTTATCCTGCAGGTCAAATGTCCTAGACATTCTACTAGCAAAGAATTCCAAAGTGCAAATAATTGGTTTTTCCAAGATGTTTTATGTGGGGGGATTTTATGTCACAGAGTAGTCAAACAGAAACACTATAAATAAAATTATTTTCAATAGGAACTATTCTTAGAGAAACTCCATATTTCTTGTATTGATTTCAATTGCTTCCAGATGATGCATTTGGCCTTGTGAGTTTAGCAGTTGAAAAAATCTTATTATTCTTGTTTACTCTTTTGAACCTTGAATATCTTGAGAACCTGACAGAAAACATATTATTTCCTGACTTACTAGTATCTTTTTGAAACATATTAGTTTTATCTAAATTTTATTTTCAAGGAAGGGACTTCGTACAATTTAGTGTATCTAGCGCTGCATTTTCTTATAACTTCATACTTACATATTAAACAAATAATGTAGATAAATGTTTCTTCCATATCCCACCAAATCATTGGTGATAGGAAAACATTGTTAGAAAAAGGTTTCCATTTTTCCAGTTCTCACAATCTCAGTCTCTCTTTTACACACCCATATACAATCTTTCTCTCCTTCTCTCTGTGTGTATGCGTGTGTGTTGATGATCAACATTGGGATAGTAACAGTTTATTTTCCTCAAAACCTTCAGGGAGAAGAGTATAGCTGCTGTGTCTTTTAATACAAAGCATAAAAATGGAACAAGGGCATATATACATACACATACATACATACATACATACACACACAGACATATACATACATGTATGTATGTTTCTCTCTCACATATGTGCTAGTTATTCCCAACTCTAGGGGGCAGTGCTCATTTCTATTTCAAAGCCAAAGAGCCAGCACTGTCCAAAGACATCTCTGTGGTCATGTGGCTGGCATGACTAAACGTTAAAGGCACACGAAATGCTGTTACTTTCCCACCAGAGGTGGTTCCTAGTTTTTCTACTTGCACTTTTATATTCTTTCAAACTGATAGGTTGGCAGAAGCTGGAACAAGTAATGGGAGCTCACTCTGTTATGCTGCACTAGGGATTTGAAGCGCCGAACTGCCAACCTTTTTGATCAACAAGTTCAGCATCTTAGCCACTGCGCCACTACGCCACTCTGTGTGTATGAGTGTGTGTGTGTATACCTATACCTCTAACTATACACATATACATATGGAAATATATACCAGTGATGGTGAACCTTTTTTGGCTCGTGTGCCAAAAGCGGGGGAAGCGCAGGGGGGTCGTGCGCGGGCATCCACACCCATAATGATATGTGCAAGACACCAGTGTGAATGCACGGATGACCAGCACTCCCCCCCTGTTTTTAGTGTGCTTTTTTCACCCTACCCAGGCTCCAGAGGCTTTATAGGACCCTGGGGAGGGTGAAAACAGCCTCCCCATTCCCCCTGGAGGCCCTCTGGAAGGTTCTGAGCTTTCCCAAAGCCTCCAGAGTACGAAAAACCGGCCCTAGGGGCAAATGAGAAGTTTAGGAACGGACTTCTGGTTTGCTTGTAGGGCCAGTTTTAGCCTTCCAGAGCCTTCAGAAGGCTTCTCCTGAAGGCTCCTGAACACTCTGGAGGGCTAAAACTGACCCTACAAGCAAACTAGAAGTACGTTCCTGAACTTCCAGTTTCTTTCAAAGCCTCCGGAGGGCGAGGGAAGGAAGCCTCTGGAGGGCAAAAAATGGCCTCAAAAGAAGCCCAAAGGCCAAAGTCAGTCTCTGGAGATCATATAAGCAAGGAGTTGCTAAGAGGAGTCCATACAAAGTTGATCAAAGAAATGATTAATAGCAATAGCAATAGCAGTTAGACTTATATAACGCTTCATAGGGCTTTCAGCCCTCTCTAAGCGGTTTACAGAGTCAGCATATTGCCCCCAACAACAATCCGGGTTCTCATTTTACCCACCTCGGAAGGATGGAAGGCTGAGCCGGTGAGATTTGAACAGCCGAACTGCAGAACTGCAGTCAGCTGAAGTAGCCTGCAGTGCTGCATTTAACCACTGTGCCACCTCGGACTGGCACCACAAATGGCAGAAGATATGAGACTGTTTTGCTATTGGAAAGATACAGGTTGATAGATGGCAGAATATAATTTAAAACTAGTTAAATTTAGTGAAATTTATTGACAATAGATATAGTTTAAATAAATAATTGATAATGTTACTTATGTATACAATGTGTAGTGTTATGATGAGTATAATTGGATATGAATATGGAATGGTACACATGTAAGGAAGATTAGAAATCCCTTTGGATTATACATAAAGGTTAATAAAAAAAGGGAACCAATTTAGATACAGCTAAAGTTCTGATTATTAGGAGGAAAATGTTATGATACAGCATATAGCCATATAAAGGGGGATAAGAATAACAACATATATATAGAAATGGGTATAATATAGAAACTGGATGTAAATTTTAAACAGTGATTTGGAAAGGAGAATTAGAAAACTTTGTTATTAAATATTATGGATGTTTAACTAGAATAGGACATAAGGATTTAGTGTTAGTGGAGGATCTTAGAAATAGTAATTGAAAGGCCAGTATGTGGTTATGTATTAAACTTTGGTATATTTTATGATGAAGGCTGCTTAAACAATTACCGTATAGTCAAATGAAAATGGGAGATATGATGATGGTGACATGTTTAAATATTTGAGTTAAAACCCTTGAGTTAATATGAAGTATGTTTGTTGACTGTGAAAGAGATGCATGAAAGTCTTGTTGTAACTGATACACTTTCTACAGCATGTAAAGAAGGATTGTGTTTGTTTTAAATTAAAAATATTTTTTTAAAAAAATAAATATTAAATAATAAATAAATAAATAAAATAATAAATAGATGCCGGCTCCCCAAATTTTGATCTCATGAACCATGGGGATGCTGCGATGATTGTTTATGTGAGAACTGGTTATAAGTCACTTTTTTCAGTGCTGTTGTAACTTGGGATGGTTGCTAAACTAATGGTTTTAGGTTGAAGACTACCTGACTTTAGATTCAACTGTCAAAAACCACAAACCTAACTAGGCCAATTTAGTTTTATCTTCCAGGCTGATATCATGTGTAGCTTGAAGTATACTAGCAACCTCTACTTATAAAGTAAGATTGATCGTGGTACTTGTCATTGCAATGTGCTGAACTAAAGTGCTGATTTTTCTACTGGTTTTTATGCACTATATTGAAATGTGTTCGGAAATACAGTTGAAAGGATGAAAATTTAAATGTCATCTGTAGGAATTAAAGGCATTGAAATTAAATGTGCTTTCCTTCCTGCACTATATGTAGGCCCCGCTGTAAATTAATGGAGTAAAATGAGAGAGGCGTTCACACTGGGCCAGTGGCATTTATTCTTGGCTTTTAGAAACTGATGATTCAGACAAAGCTGACTCACCTGGTCTTGCTATATTAAGCTACACCATTTGTTCCACTGGGATTGGACTTCTGTAGCAAACTCTGTATAAAGCTGTCTTTGAAAACAGTTGAGAAATAACACAGCTAAGATTCTACCAAGACCAAACTGTGGCATTGTAACATTTCTCCCTTGTACTAATTACAGCCTCTCTTTAATGATATGAAAGTTGAGAGTGAACCATTTATATCTTCCATGTGAATTTGTTCATCTTTTAACATAAAAAATACTGTAATATAATTCAATTGTGCATGCCTTGATTTCTGATTGAGAGAATGTAGAGAGGATTGTTTCTGTATATGAAACTCACTAATATAAGGATTTAAGTTTGCAGTCAGTTTGGGAGTATCTAAAATGTCTACGT